>NC_000068.7:146544349-146870182 GCF_000001635.26 Mus musculus | reverse complement strand
GAAAATGACTCAAAAAATAAAATGTCTTTCTCTAAAACGCACAGCATGAAAAGTACTTTGATTCAACAGATTAGTACTCAAAGCTTTAAAAAGCCACTGATTGCAGCCCATCACAGCTAAGTATCAGGATGCTTCTGAGTTAAGCAGTTAGACAAACAATCTGAAACATACCTATCAGATAATAAATTAAAGGCTGGTTCCTTAGCTTTCAGACTGAACAGAAAATAGGTCTGAAATGTGTTTTAACGGGAAAAAAAATGCATAAGCAACAATAACCCAAACTGAACCTTAACATTTTAAAAGGTATTATTCATTTCTGCATTTTTAATAGCATGTAGGGACGTCTTCTTCTAACAGGTGCCATTAACATACCAGAGGTCAGTAGTGATCACATAGATATGTAGCTACAGTTTAAAGGATCCGGGCAATGACACAGTAGGATGATGAAGTAAACAGAGATGGTGGAATAAGACGGTTCTGATCAGTGAGAATTAGACCAGTCTGGTCATCAGGGAGTCATTTCAGAGCCACCTCCCAAACACAGACAACTTTCTCACAGCAAAGTTTATCTCACAAGGGTTATTTGATTTATTATGTTATAGCAAAACGTAAATGATAACTGCATAAGAGTTCAAAAGAACAGTAAGAAACGAATCAAGAGCCTGATCTAGATTGTTCTCAACACATTTGAAAATTGAACTGAACTCTTTCTAAATTATGGATCAAAAAATGTTTAGTAAATTTTGAAACCAGAGTGATGCTACCATAAATTGATAGTAAATATATCTCTGTACCCTTTAGAAAAATCACCACCTAGAATATTCTGTTCTTTTCCTTTGCCCTTTATAGGACATTTAGTAATTACCAGATCTTCTGAATGCTAAAAAGTTTCCAACTGCAGGCTATACTATGCTCCCTAGCTCCACCTTCTCTCCCACTGCAATTAAGCGAAGGGTTCTACTCTTTTTAAAAGTCCATTTAAGGATGGACACACCCCAGCGCATCCTCGCACTCAGGGGAAGGCAGAGGCAGGAGACGGAGGATTCAAGTGTGTCTAGGCTTCACAGGACAGGTCTTAACAAGTTTTGTTTTTTATTTATTATTAAGGTTGGTCCTAAAATATTATACAGATTAATTTTCCCAAAACTGTTCTTGCTAAAAATATATAATGTGACAAAGTGTCTAATAGCATCAGAGGACATGCCCTTGTTTGTATCTTCTCCTTCAACTGCCACTCTCTTGTTTCATTCCTAACTTCTTCTCTCATCAGGCCTTATGCATTTTTTCTGTTTCCTTAAAACATCAGAGCTTAGAATGTATCTTTCCTAATGGAGACCCCTTCAGCTTTTATTTTCTTTCTGACACATGGACATTTTATGGTTAGACTTATTGATTTGACAGGCAGGGAAACTCATGGCTAGTAGAATCGTCTAGTCCAGAATCCCTAGGATGACCCCCTTATCATTTCTCCCCAGTCTGGGAAACCCGTTTTAATAAACGAACAGCACTGAGTTAAGCCATGTGCATTCCATCAGGGACTGTACTGCTTCATGGCACCGGGGATGCTGCTCATAATTTAAGAGGACCTCTCCGTTCGCTTCCGCATATGCACAAGCAATTGATTTCAGCTGAATCACTAGGAGCTGTTAACGACAGGATGGGCCTTGGGGAAAGAGACAGGCATTTTTACCGGTATTTCAGGTTTCTGGGATATCCCTCCATGCTCACTGCCCTTTTCCCTTATTTCTCTCTCTGATTTCTGAAATTGCACAGCTGATTCTCAAGTTACAGACTGGAGGTGAGAGGGGACAGTTGAACTACACTTAAGATATTTAAGATCAGTGCCCCCACTTCCAAATTATAACTCAAGATGGGCACAGTGGCAAATTGTTCAGTTTGATTCTCAGATGAATCTTTGGCTTTCTCTCCCCCTATTTCTTCCAGTATACATGCTTTTTCCTGGATAGTGGAATCTCACTAGAAGATACGAGAGAACATGCTTTTTTATTCAACTAATACACTAGCAAGAAAGACATTCTGGTTGCTGAAAATGAGATTTGCTACATATTTTTCCTTTTAGGACCCTTAAGATCATAGCTTGTTTGTGTCTCTAGCTGCATATGTAGCATAGGATGGCCTAGTCGGCCATCAGTGGAAAGAGAGACCCTTGGTCTTGCGAAGATTCTAGGCCCCAGTATAGGGGAATGCCAGGGCCAGGAAGTGGGACTGGGTGGGTTGGGGAGTAGGGAGAGGGGGCATGGTATAGGGGATTTTTGGAGAGGAAACTAGGAAAGGGGATAGCATTTGAAATGTAAATGAAGAAAACATCTAATAAAAAATAAATCTAAAAAAAAAAAAAAGCGGGGGTAGATCATAGCTTGCCCACAGTATTTGTTACATGCTTAGTCAGGAACTAAATCTCTTAAAAGGTTTGTCCTCAAATGTTATCCCTCTTGAGCATATAACCTCCTGACAACTGTCTAGGAAAATCACATCTCTAAACAATGAGACTGTATCTTCAGAGTGACTCACTATTAAACATAAATGCCTCATGTGCACTAACTGTCCTTTATTCAGGGACAAACTCTATAGCATTAGAGGTGTGGGCAATGCACTCTGAATAGCTTTCTCTTTAAGCAACTTACCTAAGGTCCTCAGCAAAGGAGGTAAAGATCTGACATCAAAGTAGAAAAGCATTAAGAGGGTGCAGATGGCTCTGCTGTACCTACGGCTAATGCTGGGGACTGGCCTAAAAGATCAGCATCTCCCATGTCAAACCTCGATTTCTGACATTAGTGTTGGGGTCCACGGACACATGGCAGGCACGCAGCTTTGGATTCCCAGTGACTGCTAGATCCTAGTGCTGCAAGGGTACCAAGTCCTTCCATCTATAGCTAAATGGTCTATTTTTTTTTTAATCTCACCAACAGAATTGTTTCAAAAAAGAACTGCTTACCCAAAATTCAAAGCAACATAATCTAAGTGATTTTTGAAGCATTGTGTAAACAAAACTTTCCATATTTTTATACAGTTTATTGTTATCTTCTGAAAAATGGTCCCCTGGGCTGATACTCTTTCCTAGCTCATTATACAAGTTTCTAAGACATATCTGTCATATATAACTAATGCTCTCAATTTAAAAATATTTACAAAAGATTATTCCAAATCTTTCCTCCTACATTTGATTATAAGAAGAAATCAATAATCGGATAAGACCATGATATAAAAATAAGAGGTAATTTTCTTTTACTTCCTTTATTCCTGTTTTGCCCACTGCTTTATTTTCTACATGAAATCTCTGAGTAGTTTACAATATGGATAATGGCAACTGCTTCTTAACCTTAAGCATTTGCCTGGAGTACTAAGAGGCAAAACTTGTTCAAGCTTAAACACAGCTAATCCCAGAAGTTGGTTTCTAAACTCTTGTTCCCCACTTAAAGACACTACAACTCATTGGGAAAAGGCTGTTTGTCTTTAGTAGAGAAGACACGAGGCACACTTAACAGCATCTTGCTATGCCCCAAAGAAAAGAAGGCTCAGAATCCAAATGGTCACACAGGAAGGGAGCCACCTAAGCACATTTAAGGCACTGGCTTCAATCCCCAGGGTCCAAAAACAGAGTTCCACTGGCTATGTATAGAACAATAGGAACAAAAGTAACTACTGATAACATGCTGATTAAATAAAAACTCACATGTTCATCATGCTATTGAAAAGGAGGGAGGGGCAAGGAGGTAATTTCTTTTTGTTATAGAAGAAAGTCAGTTAATGGAAGATATAACTGAAAACCGCCACTCTGGCTTCCTCCATTACAGTAACTCTCTCAGGAAGGCTCAGTCACAGATCCCCAAACCAGTGGGTAAAAATCTAGTGAAAACATGATCTTCCAGTGATGCCAAGCCATCACTCCACAGAGTAGTTACTATGTTCTAAGGTACCTTAAAACAGATCTCCAGAGATTACCATCTTAACTAACAACTCAGAAGACTGCCTCACGCCTACAGAACCATGACGCCAGGCACTCTTTTAATGGACACTACAGGAAGCATGAGCTACCTGTGACTATTAACACAAATCAATTAAAACTGCAGCGGAGTGCAAGCTACACCATCAGGATTTGACAGATTTGTATGGCTGGCTAAGTTGGTGCTTTGTCAGAGAACATTGCATAGACACAGAAGGTTCTGCCAGGCAGTGCTAGTCCAAAGCACATTTTCAGTTCACAGGGGATAGGGTCAGAGGTGAGGGCAAATTCTGGACCAGGAAACGATAACTCAAATTCTAAGTGACAAGCAATTGGCTGACTTCCTCAAAATAACTAATGTCATTGAAAAAAAGAAAACAAAACATCTGAGATTAGTGAAACAAAATATATTCCAGGGACTTCAACCTAAATTGTGGTAAATGTATGATATGATAAAACAAAACCCAAGCAAGGAGAATTCTATAGTTGTGTTTTGTAAACTACAAAATTGCTAGAATATGTTTTCTTTCACTAGGCAGTCTCCCCCGCCCTTATTTCTTACATTATGGCTAACTTCTGGAGCAGCTGGCTTATACTCAATTCTCTTTTCTCAGGGTCTGCCATCAGGATTCCTGTACATCAGCATATGAACAATGCCCCTGTATATTTTTCTCCACTTTATGAGAAAAGCCTGACTCCTCAAATGCATTGTCAGAGCCCTACCATGTGCACAGGCATTCTGCACACACAGAAACACAGATCCTCTTAATAAAGGAAGGGACAGCCTTCTGCACACACAGAAACACTGAGATCCTCTTAATAAAGGAAGGGACAGCCTTCTGTACACGGGCGTCTGTGAAGAGCCCAGTTCCTTGAGATTCTTGCTTTCTGAACACTCTCTGTTCAAGGTCACCCACAATGATTCCTAAGGGATCTCTTCCCAGTGCTTAGACTGACTATCACAGTCACCTAGAAGATCAGTCACAAGGCTAGAGAGATGGCTCAGTGGTTAGCAGTGGGTACTGTCCCTGCAGAGGACACAGATTCCCACAACCTACTTTGAGAGAATCACAAGTAGCTGTGACTCCAGCCCTGGAGATCCAATGTCTCTTGTCTCCTCCACCTCCATGCACAAACCCACACACAGACCAAGTCCCACATATACCTAATTAAAAATCAGTATTAAGAAAGTAAAAAGAGCTCAAAGCAGTCACAAGCCACAGTTATTTTTTTCTACTTTTTTTGATCTAATTCCATTATGAATTGGTTTGTCTATTGGTAGTTGCCATACCTGTGTGTGATGGTCATTAATACAATTGTTCATGCTAGTAAAATGTGCACGTATGTTTCTTACTTCACTGTGTAGAAGTGATTTACTGATGTCCTATCATGATTTTTATGCTTGTCTATTATGTTCTTTTCTAAATCCACAAATAAACATCTTATAGTTTTTCAAAAATTTGAAATTAGACTAAAATAGACTTTAAAGGATCATGATGATAACAATATATATCTCAAATAATATATAAACTCTAGTGGGTTGGCTTTTTAGGGGAACTGGAAAAATCTGAGTATGAGCTAAATATTAAATGACACTGTAGATTAGTTAATTTTAAGGATGATAACATGAGTCTAATTATAAAAGACACTACCCTTGTGCTTAAGAGCTTAGGAGAGAAGTGTCATGATAGGAACAGGAAACTACTTAGAAAGAAAACCCCACATGTGTACACAAAGCAAATACTGACACATACTTATAACTGCTGTATCGAGTGGAGACAGTGTCCATTAGAATAAGTCCTTTCATTTTTCTATAAATTTGAATATTTTGCAATACAGTTAGGCTAGGGAAAAACTGATAAAGCACAAAGAAAATCCCACTCAAACCACCTTTTTTGAGTGCTCTGTTGGGTTAACCTGAACTATGACCCTTATCATTACAGACAGCAAGCAAGAAGTCCCAGCATCTGGCCCTCCAGATGGAGTAAGCTGCAAAGGTCACACAAGCATGCGTGGAAAGGACTAAGGACCAGAATGAAAGGGAGTCTCCAACAGCAGTCATTGCACCCCAGAGCCCAGAAGCAGGAAGGTGATATCCCAGGGACATGTCTTCCCTCAGTGCTCCCCACCCCTAATGGACTCCTGCCCTGAAGAGAGCAGCCCAGACCAAAGAGAACAAACAAACCCAAGGACTCACTATAAAGAGGGAATTGGTTTCAAAAAGGAACTTAATGATGCTTAAATTCACACATTCTACCAACAAATAACCCTATTCAGACAACTGGAAGTGGTGCCTGCCACTCATCTGGAAAAGCTTTTCAAAACACAGAGCAGAAAACAAAATGTTACCTTCAGTTTTTGAAGCTTCTCTGTATTTGTGGTCAAGTGTTCAACATACGTCTGGACACATTCAAACTTCTTTAAATATCCTTGGTTTCGAACCTGAGCCCTCCTCTCAGACTCACATACTTCCTTCAGGTATTTCTTTAGTTTTGCACATTTCAGCTTAGCTCTTTAAAAAAAAAAAAAAAAAGTAGAGCCTTAATAACAGAATTCAAACAAACTTAAGAACAGTTTTCTTTAACAAAAGTGTTAATGAGACGATTAAAAATCTAAGAAATTTACTCAAAGTCCAATAAATAGAATGCATATGTAGTTTAGAGAAAGAAAATTCAAATAGTTCTCACTATTGTATAGCATTGGTCACAGATTCCCATACCTCCCCTGAGAAATGCATACAATACCATTTGGTAACACAGTAGAGATTCATGTACTGTTGAGACAAGTCTCACTGTACAGCCTGGGATGGGCTGGAACTTGCAACCCTCCTTCCTTGGCTTCCCCAGTGTACAGATTACAGGTGTGCAGTACCCTGCCCCACTGCAGCATTCCCAGACACATGGGTTGGATTCCTTTCTTTCTTATTTTGTCTGCTTTACTTTGTTCTTTTACACAAGACTTCTCTGTGAAGCCCCCTAGCTGTCCCAGAACTCTCTCTATAGACCAGCCTGGCCATCTGTCTCTGCCTCCTGGGAATGCTGGGATTGAAGGTGTGAAGCACCATGCCCAGTTCTAAATGTATTTCTTAAACTGAAATATGGACTAAAGAGTAGTGTCTCTTTGGCCATATTCAGAGGCATACATAGCCTATGGGCAGTTTTTATATGACAACCAATTTTTAAATTAATTGTTTATATAAAATGAAACTATAAACTGGTAGTCCAAAAAATTAAGAAAATTGAAAATCTAAAATACAAAAAACTATCATTTAAATAATGTAAAAATGTAGTAGACACTGCAACAAACATACTACTGAAATATTTTGTAATAATATATCAACTCTGAGAAAATCTTTGGAGATTCTTATCCAGTTGTAATACTAAAAGGCATACTAGAGAGCTCAAAGTACACAACCTTCTCTTCTTAGACCAATATGCTAATTTTCGTCCTTCTTCATAACTACCTGAACCCTAAAGGACACCTATTATGGAGCATTTATAGTATTGGTACAGTAAGATATTTTATATTCTCTCACTCACATATATATTTACCTTCCCAGCAAATTTTTGGAGATGAGAGAAATTTCTAAAATTAATCAACAATAGACCTTAAATATCTAACTCTAGGCTAACAAGTTTTAAGAAATCCCCCCCTATCTCTGGGGAGGGAGTTATGTGTGAGTGTGTTTTCCAGTGTAAGTCAGAGGGCAGCCTCAGGTGCCAGTTCCTCACCTTCCATCTTGTTTGAGACAGGGACTCTAGCTGTCCACCACTGCATATACCAGACTAGTTGGCTCACAAATTCCTGAAATGGTCTGCTTTCTGCCTACCGTCTCCATGTGGGATTCCAGACATGCACCACCATGTCTGGATTTATGTGCACTCTAAGGATCTGGACTTAATACCTTAGGCTTGCATGGCCAGGACTTACTCACTAAGACATCTCCCCAGCCCAGAAGGTTTTTATCATGCTAATGACACTGTGCTTTAGCTGTGGTTGGCTGACTTCAGTTTTCCTTCTGGATAATACAATCTACCACTGTTTCCCCTGATGCCCATATCTTCATTTTTGACCCAAATGACAGTAATGGAGGAAGACCCTGACATACTCTTATCTAGGTGCTTAGTAACCATGTCTTCTCACCCAAACATACTACTGTATGTTTCAATAGCATGCCCTCATTCTTGCTATTCTTGCTAAAGCTGGCATCCATCCGTCTAAGCAATCATTGATAAATTCTGCCGTGCAAGTATGAAAACTGTCTACCTACAGTTAACAGGAAAACAGGCGATTGCAGCATATTTCCCTCGGTGAATGCTCCGAGGGAAAGTGAAAGGAGCCTTTCAAAACAACTTGCCTTCCCTAGCTGAAGAAGCAAGGAGGCCCTCCCAGGGGCAGCAAGGGGCCTCCTTTTTTTCAGGAAAGGGCCAAAGGATGATAAAAGCTAACAGATCAGCTATAAAAATCACATGCCTTACTCTCTGCAGAAGCTAAACATGTTGAAATAAGAATAAAAGAGACAGCCTTGGTGGTGGTGTGTGTGCCTTTAATTCTGCACCTAGAGGCGAATCAGGTGGATCTCTGAATTCAAGGTCAGCCTGGTCTATAGATCAAGGTCTAGGGCTCCACAAAGAAACACTGTCTCAAAAACCCCAAAAAGAAAGGAAAAAAGACTACACTGCCTTATTTTAAAATATTTAAGCAAAACCACATTCCTGAACTAATACAAAAACAAAATAAAAATAAAATGTTTATTAATAAATTATATAAAACTATAGGATTTACTTCAAATTATTATGCATTAAAAATAAAAGAATGATAAAAATATTCCATCTATAAAAACTATGACATAATAGTAGGGTTGTTTGGTTTTCTTTTTAAATAGAGTCTCTCTATGTAGTCATAGATGGCCTGGGACTCCCTATGTAGTCCAGGCTGCCCTCGAACTCACAGAGATCTGCCTGCCTCTGTGGTACAGATTATATTTTGGCTGACAGCTGCAAAAAAGCTAGACAACCATCACTGTCATCTCTTACCTGCACTTATCAGATTTATTGTATTCATAAAGCTTGTCTTCCAGGTCCAATCTCTTCTTTTCACTGTAATACAGAAAATGTATGTCACTGTATTGTATTAATTAACTAGTGGATTTAGACCATGGTGTCCTCTGAAACCACATCCATCTATTTAAAAAAGGAGAAAATGTCGTGGGTGGCTGAAAGACCTATCAACAAGCAAGTAGAAGAAACAAAGGTAACAACAGTATGAAGCAAAAACTCAAGACCCTCAGCATCAGTGAAGCACTGTAGTACATGCATGTAGACCCACACTTCAGAGGCTATGGGAAGAGGATCAGTACTCTGAGGCCAGCCTGGGCTACATAGGGAAAACCTACCTGGAAAACAAAAATTGACTGGGATTCTCAAATTAAGGAAAAATGTTTGAGGCCAGAGATACATGAGACCTTGTTTCAAAAAGGAAGTAAACAAACTGAACTCAGAATACAAATGACAAGGACATCATATATGTATTTCCACATTAGAAATCTTTACTGACATCTTGATTATTAAACCTTCAAGGGTTTTATAACCAATTGTGTGTCTGACTTGTGAAAAACAAATGGTTAGATGGTATAGGGAATTTGTGCTTAAATTACAAGGACAGGAAGATCTTTAAATACATCTAGGGCTCTATACCGCCATGGTATTACTGCTGAATGACTGAAGTCTGATCAAGAAGAATCATCTAAAGGATCTAACCTGGGGTCACCTTCTAGAAGACATGTTATACTTAAGAAATTGCCAGGAACATGACAGATGGGGTCAGACTAAACAATCATCCCAAGAGGTCAGAAGCAACATGGCACACCAAATGTAAGCCATGTTTCTCAATTAAACCCTAGACCAGAAAGGACCAGAAAGAAAGGCTTAATAGTGATGTGTATGTGTGTCAAGTTGACAAGGGGTCAATTGTATTGGCTGGTTTTGTATGTCAACTTGACACAGCTGGAGTTATCACAGAGAAAGGAGCTTCAGTTGGAGAAGTGCCTCCATGAGATCCAGCTGTGGGGTATTTTTCTCAATTAGGGATCAAGGGGTGAGGGCCCCTTGTGGGTGCCATCCCTGGACTGGTAGTCTTGGTTCTCTAAGAGAGCAGGCTGAGCAAGCCAGGGGAAGCAAGCCAGTAAGTAACATTCCTCCATGGCCTCTGCATCAGCTCCTGCTTCCTGACCTGCTTGCCAGTCCTGACTTCCTTTAGTGATAAACAGCAATGTGGAAGTGTAAGCTGAATAAACCCTTTCCTCCCCAACTTACTTCTTGGTCATCATGTTTGTACAGGAATAGATACCCTTACTAAGACAAATTGGTTTCTAAGACAACTTATGTCTGGCATTGAGTGTGTGGAGGGACACACAGCAAGGCTGAAGGGTAACTGTGAGAGCTGTACCATGGTTATATAGAAGAGCATCTTTCTTTCTTTTGTTTTTTTTAATAGTACATTGAAGGTTTTAATGACGTGGACCATCACATACTCACATCACAGTTTGAAGTATTTAACAGAAGAGCACTGATTTTAGGTAAGTGTATGGGAAAAGAAAATAAAAATATAATATTGTTGGGACTTCAGGAGAATCTTGATGAGGGAAATGCTGGGTCTTTGTCCCATGTTTGCAACTTTTCAATAAATTTGAGTCTATTTTAAAATATTTTTTAAATGATTCTGCAATCTAGGGAAAAAGGGCCATGTTGGGTTTTGTTTGTTTGTTTTTTGTTTTGTTTTGTTTTTAAATTCCATCACCTCCGAAACTGCAAATTCTTTTTAATAATGTTGGAAAGATCTCTGTTCTCAGTTCCTTCTCTTGTGGATGCAGATACCTGCTGGTCACACTGCTGGTCTCTCTCTGAACACTTCATATCTTAGCAACCACAGACACATTGTGGCTCTCTATTCCACGAAAAAATGGTGCTGATTTTGTCAACTCCTCATCTAACTCCCTCCTCCATGCTGCTGCATCTCCAAATGGTAATCCTTCATATGAGTTTTAACATAAGGTCTAAACACTGGATATTTACCTCAGTAAAAAGTCAGAGGGAAGGCTTATTGGTGGGACCACCATAATAATCCTTACATATCAAATAATGCCTACATATCAAATCTCTATTTCAGAATCTCTGAAATGCCCAAACCTGAGATACTTACAGAGTCTTTGTTTCAGTCACTTGTACCCTCATCTGGGTTTTCACAGCTGGCCTGTTCTTACAAAGCTGAATTTTCTACATTTTAAGGAACTTAGTCAATTTGTGTCTCAATACCACGGTTTTCCATCACCCTCAACTGTACTCAGCTAATATCTCAGCGTCAATTCTGAACCATTATGATATGTTGCCCTGAATCGGTATCACCATTGAAAATAACTGGGGCTGGTTAATGGACCTTTCAAAGGATGTTTTTATATACAGTAGTTGTTAAGTATCAGCTGCACTTATATGTTTCTACCACACTTGTGGGCACTATACACACTGCAACATGTCACTCCATTAGACTCTTTCAGATTCAATTACGGACTTTCACAACAATGGAGAGAAAGCACTACACACACATAGAAAAACATTCAAGCTATAAAATTACACCTATGTGGGAATACACAGGAAAATGACTGGAGTTTAAAATACAACAGTTTCGATGAACAAGCTCAGTTATCAGATCAGCTAACATTTCAATGACTGCCTCTAAAAGGGCCAAGAAGGCTGAACTGTACTTGTTGTTGCTGTTAATCTCCTGATTCCCCAAAGTTTCCAAAGTGATAAAAGCATTTCCAACTGCTGTGAAATTCACAATATTGAAGATGAACATGGACTTTCAGGAAATAGTGGTCCCTATGATGAGACTGGCTTTAATTTTTAAAATGTTATTACATTTAGTGTGTGTGTGTGTGTGTGTGTGTGTGTGTGTGTGTGTGTGACCCTTGGTGAAGTCTCATGACTTGTCATGGGCAGAACTCATGTTCCTACTCATTTACTATAGCTCCCTCTCTAGAGTTATTTGCTTCTATCTTGTGTGTAGCATGCATTAATTAGAGTCACTTACAGATTCTTAAAATGAAAAATGATCACACAGAGCAATAGATTTACACTGACTTAAAAATAAAACAAATCTTCAAATGCAGGACCATGAACAGGCCATAAAATCTGACTCCAGTTTCTTATGTAACTTCAACAACCTTACCTTGCTTCCTAATTAAAGCAAAAAGTGCTAAACATAAAGTGGATAATCATTACAGTTATTGTGCCATAAGGACCATAAAGAACCAGGTGCTTCCAGCATAGGAGGCAAAAATAACTTACCACTAACCTAGTTCAAAAAGAATGTCATTTAAATCAGTCACATTTTAAGAGCAGATCTTTGCCTACAAAACACAAATAAGTAAAGGCCAAAGGTAACTATACCACTCTTGAACTACAACAGACAATGAGATAAAGGCACTAAAACTAAAGTTCTTGCTTTTAAATTAGCTGATGCATATATATATGTGTACACATATATATATGCAGAGATCTAATACCACCACCTTGGGTAACTGGAAAAAAGATCATTATTCAGTGACAATGAGGTGATGGCATTCCACATAAGGCATTTGTAACACCTAGACGCTGGCTAATTGACTTTTGGATTTAACCCATAAATTCAAACATTTTACAAAAACACCTCCTCCACCATTGTACTACACAGTGAGCAAAAGGTGTTGCTTCTCACCTAAAATTCTCAATGTAGGCACACTTGAGCTCGCATGTGCACACGTGCTTGTGCATGCACACACACACATTCTCTCTCTCTCTATTGTATTCTCTCTGAGATCTCACTAAGCACACTGAAGGTGCAAACATTAGAAAGTATTGAGAAAAGAAAAGCTCTGTAGGAAAAATAAAGGTGTGTGTGTGTGTGTGTGTGTGTGTGTGTGTGTGTGTGTGTGTGTTGGAGATAGGTTCTCACTATGCTGCCCTGGCTGGCTTGTATCCCAGGCTGGCCTTGAACCTGTGGTCCTCCTATTTCTGTCTCTTCAGCATAGACCACCACCAACATACGCCTAAATGGTTAATTTTTTTTTTCTTAAGTGGGAGATTAAGAGATCCCTAGAGTAGGTGAGCAGGACTGTGTCAGAAGGAAAAAAAAAAAAAAAAAACGGATGTAGAAAGAAGATAAAACACGGAAAGAAGAGTTAGGGCCCGTGGGAGTTACTTAACAAGTAATTGGCAAAAATTAAGTCTAGTGTAAGATGCAATTCCTTTGAAAAATCACTTACTTTACCTCACCTGCAATTACTGTTATGATCTTAGAATTGTTACAGCCCTCCTGTTCCTTCTGAATGATTCTGTAACTTTAACACCCACTAAATGTTTTGTTTATCAAAAGATCCAAAAATCTATTTCCTTTCTTGTCAACTAATGAGATTTCTAAGTCCAATTAATTTGGCAGCTAAATAAGTGTTCCAACAACTTATCTTTCCATGTGGTTATTTATAGTCAATTGCTTTGTACTTTTTTCTATTTATGCATTCTTAGATCTAGCTTTTTCCAATGGTTCTCATCTTTCATGTCTTAATCAAAGGCAATCCCAACCCTCGAAGCTGAACCCGTTGAAAATTTCATCCTTTTACTAGAAATTTAGTCAGCCCCAGACACTTCTAAAAGACTACAGCGCGCGCGCAAACACACACACACACACACACACACACACACACACACACACACACACACACACACACACACCATTCCAGCCTGCGTTCCTGGACCTGTCATCTTTGATGCAGTGCGGCTGTCAAAGTAGGATGACAACTTGAAGAGAGAGTGAGGAGGGGGCATGTAGGACTAGAGAGGACTAAAGAAATTCACAAGGTTTGATCAAGACTGGCAGGCAAAAAAACTCCCACTCTCACTTCCGGCCGCATCCGCAGGCTGAGGGACCTGGCTTTGGTTGTCATGAGAGATTACAGTCTCTCTGCGCTTTCAAACAAGGGGCATCCGTGGTAAAGTTGTGCTCCTAACCCCTTCTGGGGCTAGTTGGGGGTCGCAGGCGAGTTCCAACACTAGTGAACCACTGGCGGGAAGTGGGCCGGACACCGTACCCCGATGCTCTCAGTGGCGCCGCTGACTCCCTGCCCCGTCCCGCGGCCGTACCTGTCCCGCAGAGCCTGCTGGAGCTGGCCCACCCTTTCGTAGTAGCTGGGGCTCGCCAAGGGCGCAGAGGTGGCGGAGGCCTGGCGCAGGCCACCACCACCGCCACCGCGCCCTCGCGGCATTGCCACAGGGCAGCTGGCGGGCCAGCGTTGCCCAAGGAGACCGCCCCAACATGCACCGCGGGTAAACAAGGCGCCTAGCGGCCTGAAGAGGGCGGGGCGAAGGGCGGGGCGCCGAGGAGGCGGGGTTAGCCGCGGTGTGGGTCCGGGAGGGGCGAAGACAGAGAGACTGGCAAGGGTGGAGCAGCCCTGGTGGTACAGGGAGAAGACAAGGGAGCTGTGTCACGTTCTCTCTGCTACCGCTGTGTTTCTCTTCCCCTACAGAATCCGTCCTACACGCATTCATTTTATCAGATGCAGTTTCTTATTTACCTTCCTAGAATTTGCAGTGAGAGACCCTGTGACAAGATTGTTTTGATACCAGCACTTAGAAAGCAAAACAAAAAGCTAGAAGAAAACAAAATTTAAGAACCGCAAATATGCCCTTGATCTCAGCACTACGGGCAGAGGCAGTAGGAATTCTGAGTTCGAGGCCAGTCTAATTTACAGAGTGAGTTCCAGGACAACAAAGACAACACAGAGAAACCTAGTCTCAAAACACCAAACCCCACCCCCAAACAAAATAAAACAAACAAACAAAGAAACCAAATATGCCATCCCACGCTGGAATGTTTTTCAATGCTCAGGTTGCCATCAGCCCTTTCAGGGGAGAAAGATTTGGTTTCTAACTAGGTCCTTGTGAATCAAACCGTTTACTTCTGCAGTCAATTCTCCAACAAGGCCCCCAGCCAGACTACATTGGCATAAACCCTATGTCCCACAACTCAGCTGTGACCATACAAAAAGCCTAGGTGCCCCAGAGTGAATTGGGCAGACTATTACAGCAAGACTAACTTAACCTTAGATCAGTTCAGAGGAACTACTGGTTATAAAGGCCCAGAACAGAATCAGTCTTTATTCTTGCCTCCATCAACATGGCAAAAGGCTTCCTGAAGAAAGACAACTGGATTCTAAAACCCACTTGGAATAGGAAATTAAAAAAAAAAAAATGTACACACGTACTTGTAGTCAATGTGGTTCCTTATCCTAGACTTTTAATTTTATGTCTCTTTTCTCAAGTCGGTAGTTTTATTTTCATGCAAAGCATCCCTGACACCAACATTTCTTTAATAGTGTGTCAGGACTCCATGGGGATTGCACCATATCTGAATGGGTTAGGGATAGGGAGCTGTGTGTCAAAAAGTTCAGCAACAGTAAACCGTTCCTGAATGTGTAATGACCAAAACTCAATTGAAAAATCAAGGCATAATAAATCTAAGCTGCTTCTGACGGCATGTGTCCGTGTCTTGTCCCACTATAACATGCTCACTATACACTGCACATGTCCATTGCGCTCTGACTTATAGTACCATACTGGCATTAGGGGAAGCAACGAAATGGTCAAGTCAGCAACCCTAAATTATGATTTTGCCTATCCTTCCTTCCTCATACTGTCTGCCTAAATGCTGAAAGGTAGAATATATCCATGTAATCTCAGGACTCAAGGGGACAGGCAGGAGGATCTCTAATTCCAGGCGGGCCTGACCGACCTTGGCTTAAAAACAAAAACATGTGGACCAGACGATGGCCCAGCAAATGAAACATGCTTTCTTTGCAGGTATGGCAATCTGAGTTTGATTTGATTCCCAAGAGTTGTTCTCTAACCTCTACTTGTACACTCTAACACACATGCATACACACACACACACACACACAAACATGCACACGTGTGCGCTTCATTGAATTAAAATGTCATAAATCAGCATAATGGGCTATAAGCAAAATAGGGTCTCTGCTCCTGCCTTGACCAATATACCTTTTTAAGAACATGGAAATACAGTCCATGTTCCTAAATATGTGGAATTTAGTTCTCTGATTCTTTCCTAATCCACCCCCTAATTTTCCACCCTAATTAAATTAATAATTCCCTAATTTCAGGGTTGCATGATGAGACACACCTCACTCACAGTAGGGATCCATGTGCCCGGCCTTCTCCCCATTCGACCAATCCCATCTGTATCCATATGTTTGTCTCAGCCTCCTTTTGGCCTAAAGCTAAATACTAGTGATGGTTCCTTATAAGAACGGCCCAGGAAAGAGATCTTTGAAGACTCTGGAGAGCAGTCTGGGACCCTCTGAGTTGGAAATGCCTGGATTCTGGGTACCTGGGACTGTGTTCTAGGAGTTGTGTGTGAACTGCCATGGGCATCCACTCGACCTCACATTAAGTGGTCAGGAAGGGACAAGAGCAGGCCTGTAATATGCAGATCTAGTGCAGGACCCTCTTGCCCAGTTGTAAGGTTAGCACTGATATGGCTTTTAGTTACTCTGTCAACTCATTCTATCACACTGATGTAGTGCTAGTGTACTGAGGTTAATTTACAGCCTGTAGTGTGATGCCTAATCATCATCTGCTTCATTGGATTTGGAATCACCTAGGAGACTCATGCCTTGGTTGAGGGTATTTCCAGAGAGATTTAAAGGAAGACAAAGATCCATCCTGAATGTAGCCTGCAGCATCCCAGGGGCTGTAAGGTCCAGGTGGAATAGAGACCGAGTCAACAAGAGAGCGTCAGAATTCCCTGTTCCTTGTTTCCTGTGTCTACCCAGATGTGAGGAGTTTCAGCTACACACGTTTGCTATAGTGAACTCTGACATCCCTTTCCTACCATGGCAGACTGTTCCCTCTTAACCCACAAACCAGAACGAATCCACCTTAAGGTGCTTCTGTTAGCATTTGATCACAGCAGTGAGAAAAGCAACCTATACATATCTAACTAAAGTTTTACTACAGTACTTTGGTAAGTCCTTCAAGGCCTGTAGATGACCAGGCCCCAACCCCAACCCCCAGACTATTCTAATCTAAGTAAGGGCATGGCTTTTGAGAATATGTTGAGATTAAAATTTTACCTTTTAAAAAAATCATGTTCTTTAAAAAAAATTAAATTGAGCCTTGTGCATGTTAGGTATTCCACAAAGCTTTCTGTAGGATCCATCAAATCAAAGGACAATATGAAATGTTATGTTTAAAATGGCTCGAGTCAAAGCTGACCACCGCACAACACTTTTGCACCTGCATATGAGATCATTATGGTTTTTGTGTTTTTGTTTTTCCTTTATAAGCTGACATAAAAAGGCACTCAATGCCATGACTCCACCCCTGAATTCTGATGTATGATCCTGATCAATCAGTATTACCACATGCATTCAATAAACCATACCCATCTGACTCAGGTCAGCATTTGTGTGGTTTGGGGGATGACGCCTGGATCCCAACAGTTTTCTTAGATGTGTTTAATGTTTAAATAAGAAGAGTTTGAGTAAAGCAGATGGCCTCTGTTGGTTTATTTTCTATGCTATAACAAAGTGTATGAGGCTTGGAACTTTATAAATGAAAAGGGTTTATTAGCTTATATTTTGGAAGGCCATAAGACCAAGGTCAAATGACCCCTTGCTTGGGTCTCAGCGAGGGCCTAATAGCAGATGACATTAGAATGGTGAAGCAGCTATGACAGAGATCACATGGTGACACAGGAAGCCAGAAAGTTTTAGTAGTTTCAGGGTTCAGGCAATTTTAACAGCATCATACTCCAAGGAGAACAGCCTGAGGTCCCACAAGAGCTGTCAATCTGAAAGAAGCACCTACAGAGGCAATGTAATTACTCTGCATTGAGTGTCAACTGGGAAACATGTTACCATTTCAAGACCAAGACCATGATGAAGACTTAGCTCCCAGAACATGAACACTTGGGGGAGTACATTGAAATCATATCTAAGTCACAGCATCTCTGTATCTAGATGTGTCAGATCTACTCAAAGGACTTAGGAAATAAGACTGCTATCTCCTGTAGTCTGGCAAGCCAGTTTCCACCCTATTCCCCAAGTATTGCCTGGTTGTTCTGTTTCTCTGTAAACCTGGACTAATATGGAAAGGTATGGAATTGCTCAGAGACACTGAGACAGTAAGATATCGGTGGGCCAATAAAAGGACAGAGAATTCATGTTTGAAGTCCTGGTTTCAATTCTGGCAACATTAGTAAGTAAATAAATGAAAATGTCAATAAATAAATGTTCTTGTTTTGTTTCAAATCAGAAAAACCTACAACTACTAAAAGAGTGTCTAGGATACTTGAGCTACCAGAAAGCCAAATAAGAGCCAAAATACACTACAAGGGTAGTAGCAGAAGAATGAACTGTTAGAGGCATTCCTTAATGAGACGGACTCACTGTGTCTCGACATCCTTGTCCACCTACAACTAAGTCTTTGAATCATCGCCCCTGAGTTCTTCAGGACTGTGCCTCTGTAGGAGCCCTCTGACAGGCTAGCCCTAAAGCAACAAATCCTTGTACACTTTGCTCTCTGAGGAGCTGGACCATGGCTCTGTGCACCGGCAGGGACAGGTCTGCAGCCCTGAGTGTGTGAGGGGCAGATTATAGATGGTGACAACCCATGTGAATTGATCTTACAATGCCAAGATTCTCCTCAAAAATCATTTGGTGGATTTCATAATTGTTTGCCACTTGCATGCACTTCTCATCAGGGTTCAACAAGTACTCCTAACTACAAGGGTTGGGAACAAAGAGACACTCCAAGCTTCTCTCACGATGGTGCGATCACAGGCAGGTTGAAACTAAAGAGTTTTGCATAATAAACGCCATTTAATTTGATAGCTATGTGTTCATGTTAGGAGGCACCAGTGGAGAATGTTACACTCCTCATCATGTTCAATTATCCATGAGTCTTTGTAGAAATGTAGGCTTCATTTATTCTTGGGGCACCTCAATGGTGAAGCCATGGAGAACCGTTCTCCCTACTCCAAGTACTTACACTGTGTCCTTGAGAGTGGTTGAACAGAGGTTGAGAATTTTGACTCAGCACATCATTGATGTGCTAAACTGTTGCCTGCTCTTACAAAGTGTGTGCTTTGGGCAGAATGCTTATCTTTGCTGTGTCCCAAAGCTTCACTTATACAGGGGTGGCAGTATCAGTGCCCTCATCTCTCAAGGCTGTTGAGAAGATTAAATGTGGTAAAGTGTGTGCTATTTTATTTTATTTTCAACTGTGCCTGGTAGAGTTATTCCAATCAACACAAGCTGGCATTGTTTCTTTGGAAGGTGAGAAAACAGCCCTGCAGGAGGCAGAGTGGGGTCAAAAGGCTGGGCCTTGCTTATCTTATGTTACTGCACCAAGCAATGGCCTAGGTTTTTTGGTTTCGCTTTTTTGCTTTTTTTATGGAGGCTAGTTTGTAGGAGTTCCCATTTCTCATTATTGTATCAGAGGCAATAATCATGCAAATTCAGGTGTAAAAAATATATTGTGAAAAATACCCTCTCATCTCTGCCAGCAATCCTCCAGTTTCCTCTCCTGTTTTCTTAATGTGGTCTTCTTGAGCAACTGAAGCGTGTGTCTCTCTGTGTCTATAGGTGGATATGATACTACTTTAAATATATTTTTTAATTTAAGTCTTTTTTTTTTGAGGGTTGAGGGGACACATGCTACAGTATGCCTGTGGAAGTCAGATGACAACTTT
Source organism: Mus musculus (assembly GCF_000001635.26). Lineage (NCBI taxonomy): Eukaryota > Metazoa > Chordata > Mammalia > Rodentia > Muridae > Mus > Mus musculus. The sequence goes on along the minus strand of NC_000068.7, from coordinate 146,850,414 downwards.
TGGGTTCTTTCTTTCTACCACATGGGGTCCTGGCCATCAAGACCAGGTTATCAGTCTTGGTGGCAAGGTCCTTACCTTATGAGCCATCTGGACAGCTCCACTAACTACTTCTTACTCGCTGTTTTGTGTTTTGACCAGTGTGTCTTGGAGAGATATATAGGCATCTACATATTTACATCAAGATTTATTTTACCTTTTATTATCTTATGTGCATATGTGTGCACTGGGGTGTATGTGTGTGCACCATAGGCAGGTGCTTGAGGGGGGCCAAAAGAGGGTGTTGGATAGAACTGAAGTTGCCGATGGCTGTGAGCCACCTGATGTGGGTGCTAGGAGCTGAAGCCATGTCCTCTCTACAAGAGCAGCAAGTGCCATATCTGGAGGCCCATACCTCAAGATTTTAAATAGCTGTGAGGCATTACCTGTTGTGGGTACTACCTGACACAATTCATCTAATTAGCCCTCCTTTGATAAGATTATTTTTGTTTCATATACTGTGACAGTGATGTGCTGTTTAATGCAGTAACTTCTATTTTTTTAAATTCAACTTTGAAATGTCACCAGGGTCGACATCTTTATAAAATATCACAGACCCATCCATGATTTCACCACTCAAGAGGTCATTTTTCAGCCATGCTCAAGTGTATGTGACAATGTGATCATTGTGGCAGGAGCAAAAGTATTCTTTCTTAACGTTTATTTATTTATTTTCTGTATATGAGTACACTGCTGCTGTCTTCAAACACACCAGAAGAAGGCATCGGAACCCATGACCGATGGTTGTGAGCCACCATGTGGTTACTAGGAATTGAACTCAGGACCTCTGGAAGTGTCATCAGTGCTCTTAACTGCTGAGCCATCTCCACAGCCCTAACAAAAATGTTCTAAGGAGAGATATTTGTCTCTTTCCCTTTAGCACTCATACTATTAAATCATTGGACCCCAAGAAGTTGAAATTTCCCCACAAATCTTACACCGGGAGGAAGAAAAGGCTTAAGCCTGGTGCCAACCAGAGGGACAGCTCTGACATGTTAGACTGCCCTTCAGGAGAGACAATAATGGGTCAGTAATGGGCAGGACCACAGCTTGACGGGGACTACTTAGTTATACATACTACTTAGTTATACATACCTCTTGCCCTCTATCTGATCCTGAACCTTATGCCAGTGCCCCAAAGATGGACTTGAGGATGTCGGGTCTGTCCCACTTCCATGTGGCCACATGAAATAAGTCCCTTTCCTCCCCTTTCCCATTACCTGTCTTCTTCTTGAGCACAAGTCACCAAGCCTAGCTTGCTAAGGCTGCCAGGTCCCAAGATCTGACCCTAACAACTCCAGTAACACGAGCATGTATTCCAGGAAATGCTACTGACCAATACCTCTTGTTTTTTCTGAAACCTGTAGCATTATACCATGCATACAGATGTGCTCTACTGCTGAAAGCCCCTCCATTTCCATGGGATTGTTTTTAGCACCCGATACCATCTTTACTCCTCTATCTTTGAGATAGTATCCTTAAGTGGCTTTTGAGACCTAAACCCTAATCTTTTCTTGGATTGCCAACTGTTTGGGGCCACTGGAAGCCACTTACAGTGAGACACATAAGGCCCGACAAAGTTAGTGCTGCACTGTTAGTGTCAACCATAGATCTCTGAACATGGTGTCCTGGATGACCTGAATGCACCATTCCACTTAAGGGATGGCTAAAAGACATAATATAGAGTCTGAAGACCTGTGTTTCTGTGGTGGTTTGAATATGCTCAACCCATGGGGTGGTACTATTGGTAAGTGTGGCCTTGCTGGAGTAGGTGTGGTCTTGTTGGAGGCAGTGGTCACAGTGGGGTGGTCTTTGAGACCCTCTTTCTATCCATGTGGGAGACAGTCTTCTGTTTGCCTTCAGAACAAGGTATAGAACTCTCAGCTCCCCTAGCACCATGCCTGGACGCTGCCATGCTTCCAACCATAATAATAACGGACTGAACCTCAGAACCAGTAAGCCAGCCTCAAAGAAATGTCCTGTAAAAGGGTTGCCTTGGTCATGGTGTCTCTTTATAGCAATGGGAACCCTAACTAAGAGAGTTCCTATCTTAGCTTTACTATTAATCACAATTTTCCTAAATACCTGTTTTTATTTCAGATCTCCAAAATGTAGCCGAAGTGTTTGGGGGGCATGACTCATTTATTTAGGTGGAGGGCCCAGGAAGTAGTTGAGAGAGAAATGATGTGAAACCCAAGGGAAGACAGCAGATATTAGGAACCTTACTGGGCAAATGATCACTACAGGCAGCTATGGCTCAGCCTCTAAAGAACCTTGCAGGAACAAACAGAATCATCTTGACTGAAGATTGAGGAAGTAGGCTCTTGCTTCACCTTTTTGGGAAATCCAGGTCCTTTGCATGCTAAGCATTTGCTCTGTCGCTGAGCTACATACCCAACTGTAAGCAGGGTTTTCAGTCTACCTGCCCACCCTCCTTACTCACTGAGGGTCATTTGCTCCTGGGAAAATTTCTCAGCTATGGTCTTCTTATTTGTGTCCCTCCAAAGCTAACAGATTGAAATACAGTCTTCAGGACAGCACTGGATGTGGTAGTCCAGGTCTATAACCCCAGCACTCAAGAAACCAAGACAGAATTATTGCTCTGAGTATGAGGCTAGCCTGGGCTATGATTCAGTCACTAGCTATGTTCTTAAAATACAGGACCCCACGGTTAGTACTACAATGCCACAAGGTCTGCATTTCTTTTCCTAACACTCAGAGTTTATACTCTTGTTCAAGTGTCATAGGAGGCAGAGAAATAGAGGCTAACCCTTTATAATCTGCATTACATTTCCAGGGAAACAGTACTTGCCATGAAGGCCTCATGATCTGAGCTCAATCCCCAAAGCTTTCTTTAGAGAGACCAATTCCTGAAAGTTGTCGTCTGACCTCTGCATGAGTGCTGTGGTATGCATGCTTATACACACACACACACACACACAGAGAGAGAGAGAGAGAGAGAGAGAGAGAGAGAGAGAGAGAGAGAGAGAGAGAACAAAATTTAAAATATTAGGCTACAGATTTATGGGGAACACGAAAACCAAGCGATATCATTCCAGTTTCTCCTAACTTGCTGAGAACATGGGGGAATGAAGAGCAATGTACAAACCCAATTGTATTTTTATATAACAGGAAGAAGCAATCAGAGGTTGAAAGGTTTTAAATACCACTGTTTTAGCCAAGCTTCCATCTCCCTAACAGGTCCTGGAGAGAGCTTAGAAGGAGGACAGATGTCTCTTGGATCACAGTTTCCGTACAGCTTGCCTCATGGAAGCAAAGGAGAGTCCCTGTGTTAGTGGGATTCTTCCTTTAGCTTTAATTCCATTTTGGCATCCAGCCTATCCGGTGGTGCCACCCATATTCAAAGTGAATCTTTCTCCCTTAGCATCCATCGTGGGAACTGCTCTTGCAGGTAAGTCCAAAAGTATGCTTTACTAACCTTCTCAAGCCAATTATCTTGACAGTTAAAGCTGATCATCACAGCCAAATAGTGATGGCGCTCACATTTAATCCCAGAATTCAGGAGGCAGAGGCAGATAGAACTCTATGGCTTACAGGCCAGCCTAGGTCTACAGAGCAAGTTTCAGGACAGCCAGGACTGCACAGAGAAATCCTGTCTTGAAAAGACAAACAAAAACCAACCAAACCAGAACAAACCAAAACAAAAAACTGATCATCATACTAGTTACACTATGCTCTTATTTGAAAATCTCCCAAACTCATATTATCATTTAGCTCTTCAGGGTGACAGTGTTGAGGACTATACGACCTTTAACAGGTGACTGGCATTGGTAGACTCTCAACAGTGAGTGGGTTGTCATGAAATGAGACCACTCTGTGTTGTGAGTTGTCATAAAATGAGTCCACTCTGTGTTATCCTTTTCCCAACACACCTGCTTGACCTCTGCTTGTCCCCAGGTAGAATGAGGCCCTCATCAGACACAGCTGATTACTCTTAGATTGCCAGCATCCAGAACCACGAGACAAATAAAATTCTTCTGTTTATAAATAACTCAGTCTCTGTTATAACAACACAAGATAGGGTAAGATATGATAAGCATTTTAAAATATGAGCTATCTCAAGGATAAACCTGGTGTAAAATGTGAAAATCCTATATGCTGAAAACTGGGAGACCTGCTGAGAGAAGCTGAAGAATTTGTAAGTAGCCTGGTGGCACATGCCTTTAATCCCAGCACTTGGGAAGCAGAAGCAGAAGCAGAAGCAAACAGGCAGAGGCAGAGGCAGAGGCAGAGGCAGAGGCAGAGGCAGAGGCAGAGGCAGAGGCAGAGGCAGAGGCAGAGGCAGAGGCAGAGGCAGAGGCAGAGGCAGAGGCAGAGGCAGAGGCAGAGGCAGAGGCAGAGGCAGAGGCAGAGGCAGAGGCAGAGGCAGAGGCAGAGGCAGAGGCAGAGGCAGAGGCAGAGGCAGAGGCAGAGGCAGAGGCAGAGGCAGAGGCAGAGGCAGAGGCAGAGGCAGAGGCAGAGGCAGAGGCAGAGGCAGAGGCAGAGGCAGAGGCAGAGGCAGAGGCAGAGGCAGAGGCAGAGGCAGAGGCAGAGGCAGAGGCAGAGGCAGAGGCAGAGGCAGAGGCAGAGGCAGGTGGATTTCAGTGAGTTCAAGGCCAGCCTGGTCTAGAGAGTGAGTTCCAGAACAGCTAAGCCAAGGCTACACAGAGAAACCCTGTCTTGAAAAAAAAAGTATTTTTATTTTTGTAAGTTGAGAACAAGACTGGTGAGTACATTCAACATGGCAGAGGGAGCAGAAATCCCCAGGTTAAACGAAATAGTCAACGGAATCCCAGTAAAATTCCCAGCAGTTTTTTTTTTTTTTTTTTTTTGATAAAATACAGAGATCCAGAAAAGAAACAAACCGGGTGTGGTGGCACACGCCTTTAATCCCAGCACTCGGGAGGCAGAGGCAGGCGGATTTCTGAGTTCGAGACCAGCCTGGTCTACAAAGTGAGTTCCAGGACAGCCAGGGCTACACAGAGAAACCCTGTCTCGGAAAACCAAAAAAAAAAAAAAAAAAAAAAAAAAAAAGAAACAAAAACTCACCAAGACAAACTTTAAAAAAGAAAGAAATCAGACTATTTTCAAATTTATTATGGGGGCTAGAGAGATGGCCAGCAGGCAAAAGCACTGACTATTTTTGCAGAGGACTCCGGTTCCGTTCCCAAAACCCACGTGGAAGCTGGCTGTCATCTGTAACTGTCGTGTCTGACAGGACAAAGTCAGATTCTTCTCAACAGCCTTTATTGCAGGAACGCCTCAATGTTTCTAGGGGGACCCTGGGTGCCCAGGGAGCCCTGCTTATATGCACTCAGCCCCCATCTGCTCATGTCACCTCACCAGGCCATGTCACCAGGCCATGTCACCTCACCAGGCCCGCAGCTTCAGCCAATCAGGGCGGCAGGGGCATGTCTCCACCAAATATGGACTTGTTTATACCACCAGCATCATGGTGCACCTGCACAGCTCTCACAATGGTCGTGGCTTATTTTCAGGTGTATGAGGAAGTCAGGTGCAAGTCATAAGACTTAGCTGCAGTCCCGGGCGCCATCTTGGGACTGCTGCCACACCTGATCCTCACATGTAACTCCAGTTCTAAGGTATCCTGAGCCTTCTTGCCTCAGCAGACACATGGCGCACAAAACATGCAGGCAAAACACACATATGCAGAAAATAAAAATAAATATTTTTAAAAGGCTTATTGTGGGGTTTCTATAATTTATTGCTGTAATACCAGGTGTTCTCCACATCCAGGATTTGTACTGAGGAAGTTAATGGACACATGCTGGACACTGGAGGGAGGACTTTGGACGTGAGCAGCACGTGCTAATCTGTGCCAGCCTTGTGTTTGCCCTCCCATGGCTTCAAAAGATGTCACAGATCTGCTGAATTTCTGGCTTAAAATCAGAAATAATACTCTTTGCAGCTCTCTTCTTCAGACTAAAATGTATGAACTTAAAGCAAGAAGCGGAAGGAAGCTGAGCACAGTGGCACAGGCCTGTGATCCTAGTACTTGGGAGGATGAGGAAGTAGGAGGATCAGGAGTTAGGGCCATCCTTGGCTATGTAATGGGTTTGAGGCCAGCCTGAGCTACATGAGAATCCACCCCACCCCAAGAAAAAGAAAAGAAAAGAAAAGAAAAGAAAAGAAAAGAAAAGAAAAGAAAAGAAAAAAGAAAAAGTAGATGAAGTAAATGAGACAAAATAATTTTATACTCTGGAAGTACTGATACAGAATGAGGGAAACTCAGGCCAACTAGTTATTGAAAAGCATATAAAACATGTTCACTCTCTAGAAAATGCTAGGACAGTAACTCAGTGGTCTCTTATGTTTCAGTTCCTTCTCCCTCCTTCCTCCCTCCTTCCTCCCTCCTTCCCTTCCTTCCTCTGTCTACCTTCGTCTTTTCCCTTCTTCTTTCTTTCCTTCCTTCCTCCCTTCCTTTCTTCTTCCCACCCTCTCCCTCCCTCCTCCTTCCTTCTTCCCTCTCCCCTCCCTCCTTTCCTTTTCCTTTCTTCTTTCTCTAATACTGAGAACTGAAGTTAGGAACTCTCACATGCTAGCTAAGTTCTCTATCACTGAGCTACTACCCTAGCCTTTTATTTATTTATTTTTAATTAATTATGTTTTTAAATTTACATCCCAAATGTTGCCTCCTGACACTCACCGTTTAAAAATCTTTTTATCTTGAGACAAATTTTTGCTCAATGTCACAATTTTCCAAAAGCATCAACAAAAACTATCATAAAACCACAGAGTATTTTGAGGTTTATTTAAGCAACCTGATCACGAAACAAAATAAACTCACCTTAATTCAACAACTGTTTTGTTTAACTTTATAACCTCTTCAGGCCCTATTTATTAATAATTCAAAATCTTTCCATATTGTCTTATGTGGGTTTTATTCATTATTATTTACTTATTATTTTGTATTTTTCTTGTCTTGGCAAGAACAAAACACACATTATAAATTTAAGGATTGTGAAATCACTTGTAAATGATCCTTGGGAATCTGAGAACAATAATGTTTGGGGAGAGCTGAAAGTTAAGTGTAGGAAAAATCACTATGGTGACAGGAGATGGAGGTAAAGGGTGCAGGATGTGGTAGCCAACATCGTTTTCCTTCTGATTTCTGACAAAGGTTGGTCATTGGTTCTTGTGTTCAGCTAAATGGTTTTGCCCATGGCCCTTATCAGAGTTCTTATCAGATCAGAGAAGCAATCATTTTGTTTTATTTTGTTTGTTTGTTTTGATTTGGGTTTTTGTTTCTTTGAGACAAGTTTTCTCTGTGTAGCTTGGTTGTCCTAGAACTTACTCTGTAGATCCAAGCTTCTGCCTCCTATGTCCTGGGACTAAGGGCATGCATCACCACGCCATGCCAGAGAAGCAACCTTCAACACACACACACACACACACACACACACCTGGAGGTGGGGGCGAGAGGGGAAAGGGGGAGGGGAAGGAGGAGAGAGAGAGAGTCATCCCTCTGAATCTTTGGGTTTTACATTACATTATGGTTTAGCCAACTGAGAATAGAAGACTAGAAATCATTCATTCATTATTGTGTTTATTCCTACACGGGGGAGGTCAGAGGACAAACTTGTAGAGTGAGTTCTTTTCTTTTACCTCTACCTGAGTTCAGGGGATAGAGCTCAGGTTTCCAGGCTTGGGGAGCAAGTACCTTTATCTGCTGAATCTCTGTGTATTTTTGTAAAAATGTCACACCTTTGCTGGTGTGTTTAGTTGGGCCAACAAAAATGGCATCGGTATTGAACATGCATAGACTTGTTTTTCTTTTCCTCAACCCCCAAAGGAGTACAATGTAACAACTACTTAAATGCTTGCTACTTAAGTATTTAAGTACTTAAATGTATAAGTACATAAGTATATAAATACAACTACCTAACAGTTTTGCTAGTGCTGATTTACGATATAGGCCAGAAGCTGGGCTTGGAGTTACACTGGTGCATTTCTAGCACTCAGGTGTCAGGCAGGACAGTCACTGTAAGTTCAAGGCCAGCCTGGCCTACGTGACAAATTCCAAGTCAGTTAGAACCACATACTAAAGCCCTTTCTCACAAATAAATACACAGAATAAAGTATATGAGGAAGGCGTGTTCTGATTATATGTAAATATGATGACTATTCACACAGGAGTCGAACACCCATGGATTTTTTTCTTTGAGTCTTCGGATGGTCTAAGGATAAAGATCTAAGGGGTATTAAAGAATGATTGTGTGTGAGTACGCATATATATTTAGATGTGTTGGTGCCTGGGAATGCAAGGCTTGACAAATCTGAAACCTACAGGCCGTTAGGAACTCAGGTAGGAATTGATTTGAGGCACAACTAACTGTTCCAGGACATCTGCTTTTACTGGGACAGCGGTTAGCAGGTTGGCTGTGGCCACTCACATTAGTGAGGCTACTTACTTCCTGGTAGATTTTATGTTCTGAAAGAGGGTCAGAAAACAAAAGTGGTTGATGGAGAAAGTTTTCAAAACAGAACTGATTAAAATTTTACAACTAGGTTTCAGAAACTGAGTTAGGAAGTAAGAAATGTGAAGGCCTGCTTTGGCTGTAAATTAGGAACAAGCTCCATAAAGCCCCCGTATTTAGCTCATATTCCATAAACACACCTCTAGTATCCCAGGAGCAGTCGGTAATGTGTACAAAAGCAGCCATAGAAACTGGCATGGTGGTACAGACTTTTAATTCCAGGACCAGAGGGGTAGACAGATCATTAATTTTTGGCCAACCTGGGCTACTTAGTGAAGCCTTGCCTCAAAAAGTCAAAAACAAAGCAGAAAAAAAAATGGTAATATGAACAAATAAATGGAATCATTTTCCCCATGTTTAGGCTTCCAGTCAACTAAACTTTGTGTTTCTATTGTTTTGAAGGCATTTCATGTAGTGTAGTTCCTCAATCCACATTTCAGATGAGGACAGAACCAAGCCCTCTAATTCAGATTATGTTCAAAGTGTCCATGTTTAGAACAAAGTCTTCAGATACAGGCATTTGCCAACAGCCCTCTTTAACTCCTAGGATACAGAGTGATCTCTCGGTCCCTGACAACACATGTCCCTGTCATTTGGAACAGAAGCAACAGACACAGGCATGACTGCCTGGATAAAGAGAGTGAAGGTTTCTTTTCCCTCCATTGGCTTACAAAAAAAAAAAAAAAAAAAAAAACCTACCATATTATGTTTTCTCTCCTCCTGCACTAGGCTTTATGAATTTCAGCTAGCAGTGCATGTGTGTGTGTTCAGTTTTGATACCTATCTATCTCTTTGTGTGTTAGTGAGTAGGATAGAAAAAATGCAGACAACAGAGTAACAGAAAAGAAAATATCTTATGAATAGTCTTAGACACAGTTAATATTATTGATGATATTCTGTAATAAAGTGGAACCACAGGACCAGGGTTTGTATAGTTACTTGCTTAGTGAACTGGCCCCATGTGCCAGGAGAAAAATGAAATCTATTTTAGCTTCTAAGGATTTTGAGCATATCCTGGTTTGTTATTTGTTTTATCTTATATTTTTATTTATTGGTTTATTTTTTAAGTGGGTCTATTTTTTTCAAGGTCTTCTGTAGGTCACACTGACCTCCAGCTCGCTTTTCAACTAAGAGTGAGCTGGAACTCTTGATTCTTTGATCTCTACCTCCCAAGTGCTGGATTACAGGCAAGCACCACAGCATCTGGCCTATTTCATATTTTAAAAGAGAGTACAAGTTGGCTGGATCTAAGATTTGTGCAGAAAACTTTAACTACTACCTAGCTTCACTGTAGTCTCTGTCGACAGAGACTGGCCCCTCCTGGCCCTCCAGGCTCATTTTAGGGAAACTGGATATGAGAATTAGATTCCTTCTAAAACTGAATTTGACAATAGTTTAGAATATCTACATCGGTTGACAGATTGGTATTCCTTCCCAAGATAGGGATGGCTTCCTTTTTTTGTCTATTCTTTCTGCAGGCCTATGAGCCTAAATGCTGAGGGCTGGCTCCAGTGCTCTGCACCAAGATAAGGTTTGCTACACACTTGTTTCTTATATGTATAATTAAATTATAATGTAACATTGATTGGTTTGTTCATTTTAAAAGATCCAGCTAGTAAAAATAGAAAAAGGGGGAAGCATGAAAATAAAATAAGTTTATGGTTTACAAATAAACCCCCCAAATAGGTATTTAACAGCAAACATTTATTTTTTTTTTCTTTATTAGTACTTGTGGTGTGCAGAAAAACAGGACAGCCTCATTGCACTGGAGTTAAGAAAACCATCCTTGGAAATGTCTTCACCGACCTGGCTCCATCTGTATTTCACACTATCCACAGTGAGTAAAGAAGACACAGGGATTCGGTCAAATCCACCCTCCAGAAAAACTGCAGAAAAAGGATACTAGCAGTTGAAGTCGACTGTCGTCTATGTAATTCCCTCAATTAAAATCTAGATTTTAAGAAAATGGGAGATGTGTATGGGCTTCCAACAAACTCTCCGCTGAACTCTAAAGCTGGGACTACGCTTTCCCAAAAAAATTTTCCTAAGCAAGAGGTCCCATCAATCCGCGTGGGGCTTGCGTGTCTCTTAAGAGTGGTTAGAGAGCCCCCATCCCCCAAATCTAGACGCACCGGCGCTGGGTGAACCATTCTGGGCTGTCAAAACACAAGGCGCCGTGCTCAGTCTCAATAACTCCAGTGATGATTAATGAGCGGCTTGATCATTTAATATCTCATGTGATTAAATTATAAGGCGTGGGGGAAGGGAGCTCCGCACACTCCCGGCCGCGGTGGGGGACACGGACCAGCCAGCGGGTACCGGCAGCGCTCGAGCCTTACACTCCAGCTTCGAAGGTTGCCTGGAGAGGCTCCGCCACCGTGGGTCCGCGCCTTCCCAAGGTCAGTGGGTCTGCGGAGAGGGAGGGAGGAAGAACCCGGGTGGGGGAAGGGGTCGCTTTCCGAGAGGAGGTGAGGGGAGGGGAGGTGTGGACCCTGGGTAGCATCGGTCAACGCTGCCCACTCTTCTCATGGCAAAGTAGCTAGCTGGTCACAGGAAAACAGTCGCAGGCAGGGAACTGTCAGATCTTAAATCTCCTTCCCTCTGCCGCAGTCTAGGATGTTTCTGAGGCTAAAAACGCCCTTGGAAAGAAGGAACCGGGGGGCTTGGAGTTTGTGCGTCTCCACCCGGCCCCCGCCCCCACTCATCTTGACCTTGAATGGCTTTTCCTATACTCACCTGGTGACCGTCGGGTAGGACCACCCGAAGCCACTCTTCCAGAGGCCGCAGTTCCTGGCCCAATCTTGGGCTGACCTGTGTTCACGCCAGCCCAGGGTTCAACCTGGAAGGTGTGTGCAGCCGCCCCATCAAACCGATGTGCTGGAACTGCAGAAGCCTCAGCAAAACTAGGGGTTTCCTAGTTGTTTGGGGGAACGGAACCAGAACCGTGAGGAAACGGGTTCCTTTGCATTTTAAAAGGGGTTCAGCTGAGATTCGGGTGTGACCACCTCTTACCTCCCAAGAAGAGAGCTCAGGGCCGCGCAGAGTAAAAGCGCGGAGGCTGGACGCTCCGCAGAGGCTGTAGCTACACAGTTCTGCCTCCGGCGAGGCAGGTGGCTAGCGGCCTTTGCAGTTCAATAGGGCTAAGATTCCCCGCTGGGGACAGAAGCCTCAGAGGGGTCCTGAGAGGCAGCTGGTGGGACCCGGGGAACGCCACCTCTTATTTCACGACCCTATTTTTAGGCTTTACCATTTAGCCAGAGGTGAGCAGGCCCTCCTGGAGCAGACCCTAAGAAACTGCATCCCAGAGATATGTTGAGAGCCAAAGTAGAAGGATAAAAATCAAAATACCATGTCCAGAATTGCAGAAGGCCCCTAGCTAGGCTGAACTTTTAGCTCAGAAATGGTCACGGGTGGGGGTGGGGGCTCGAGAGCTAGGGGAACCGCGGGTGGAAACCAGGATGCCTCCTTTCTTTTAACCAGGAATAAAAGGGTAAGGGTCTGAGAATAGCGCGTTGGTGTTCGGTGCTTTGGGCTGTAGATGTGGCTATGCCTCCGTCAGAGAAATGATTGCAAGCTTCCTAAGGCAGCTACTTGGATAGAGAAAAATGACACCCTTCCCACCTAATTTCATTTGAAAATAGCACCACTATTTTCAAATAGTGGAGGGAAGAAAACCACTAATAACTAAGTATACCTGTAAATATGCCGTGATATAGAAAAATGTGCCATAAGCACGTATGTATATGTATGTATCTTATTGTGCATGCAAATGTATATATGACACATTATATATGCCCAAAGAAAATGAAAAGAAACCTACCCATCTAGAGCAGAAACAAACCCTATACACAGAGGTTTGGCCTGAAATGACTCCAAGTTAACAGATGTAAACTCACAAGAATTTCAGGATATTCTTCCTCCAGGGAGAAAAAAATTCTGAAGGGGGAGGAGGTGGTTGGTAGAAGGGAAAATTGTGAAGGGTGGGGAAGTGAAGGGGCCTGGAAGGTGAAGGGCCTGGAAGCTGCTTTGGTCCTTGGCCTTAAGTGTTGTGGCTTAAAACCTGGACAGACCTGCATTCTAAGGCTGCTCTTCTGTCCGGGGCTCAGGCTCTAAAGAGGCCACTCCCCTCAAGGTGTTAGAGAGGGTTTAAGGTCAAAGCTGTTGTCTCAGTAGATAAAGCAGAAGTTTGAAGAAAGGCAGGCCCAGAATATTGCCTTTGTGACTCTGGGGTACTGACATGCCCCAAGGCTAACATGTAGTTTCCGGTGGGACACTTTTGTTCCAGTAACTAAACCCATCCTTTCGTTTGTCTTTCATCTGTGCTTTACTCAGACACTGCTGGCCCCATATCGGGTTCTGCCAGAAACTGGCTTGGATCTACAGAGAATCAATTTTAAAGTCCTGTGTGAACCCTTCTCTTCCTACCATACACACCAAATTGCTGTCTGGTGCAGGCAACTCCTTATACAAGATCTAATGTGGGCTCCGAGGAGACCAGACAGGGAAAAGCCTAGAGAGTGTGTCTTGGAAAGAACTACTGTGTTCTCAATATTAACTTGGGATAAGGAGGTGGGAGCATGGCCAAACTGGGTTTTACTATCTTGGTTATCTGTTGGCTCAACAATGCGGCCAAGATACTAAGGATTCCTAAAGTTTCGAAAAGAGAGTCAGTTTTATTCTCTTATTCCCAAGATCACTTCAGTTTGATGATGTCGGAGATCTGCAGAATAGCATCCAAATCGGTGATGCAATCGGCCGCATTGTGCGCTAGACTTGTGGGTAAGCGATCTAGAGGGACCTTTTCTTCCTCCGGAGCCCGAGTTGCGTGCTTTGATTTCACCCCTCACTCTCCGCCCTGCCGCCCAGCATCATTTAGGCCAAGATCGGGTATAATGGGAAACACCATCAGCAGACAATTACCCTTTCAGAGGATTCACTTCTCCTCACAGACACTGTTATTTGAGAAATAGGATCATTTGATTTCATATTGCACTAAATAACACCCAGCCGGTTCAAATTGCCAGCTTCTTAAAAACCGCCCATTGGAATAAATTGCAGCGGCCTCTTTTGCTTTTCTGGCCAATACTGTGGGTACCGGGCAGAACTTGCAAAAATAACTATAAAGCCAACTCTGAGCAGTCTCCATCGTGTTTCCCTCTCCCAACTTTGACAGGGCTCAATCACTTGACTTTGGAATTAAAATGCACAGCTTTGGTCGCCCCAGGAAGCGCTTCGAACCACAGGTGCATAAGCATTCATCAGAGAAAGACAGTGCGGGGCAGAAGACATAGAGTTCTCTGTCCAGCTAGGTCGCCTTGAAGAGTTAGTGTGCTCGAGGACTGCTACAGGTCTGGGCTTCACTAGCGGTGTCTCGCCCTTCCGGTCCCAGGTCTCTCCTCCTCAGAGCCTTGTCACTACCGCCACCGCCAGCAAAACTTCACGCTCTCCAGCAAGGCTTTTTCTTCTCTAGCGGCTAGAGCCAGTCTGGGATCCACGACCCCAAGGGTCCACCTAGACAGCCAAAGGAGAAAGCTGCATTGGGGCATCAGGCCCTAGTGGAATGGGAAGGAGGAGAAGACTAGAAGCGAGCAGAGAACATTAGTTCACTGAACACGCACCACCATAGACATTTTAGAAAAAAAAAATTTAAGCCCTCTGAAGTTGACCGTTTTGCTCTGGTTTAATTGACGCTGTTCAACTGAGTGACAATTGTTCTGCGGATGGGGCCATCCATCCCCACCCCCGCACTCAAAAAAAAAAATAGTCTTTGCTTCTTGGTTCCTTCATGCCAAGGGGCAAAGTGTGTTTAAGACAGTTTTGGCAAACATGTCCTTTGGAGCTTTGCTTTGTTAGATTTGTGTTTATGTACTTCGGGGAAGGTGGATTAGATTCTTCCTCTCCAAGATAAACTGAAGGCGGGATCCTGGTGCCTTTCCCTGGCGCACCCCCATTGCTGGCAGGAGCAAGAAGGAATCTTTTGGTGGGCCAGTTATACTAGGAGGTTAGTGACCTACTGGGGAGCTTTCCCCTTTTGGTGGGTCTGGGAGGAGCAAGGGAGAAGGGAGCTATGGGTCTGGGCCTTTTGGTAAGGTTCCAAGAGCCTCAAATTCCTCTGTATTGGGCTGGCGCTTGGGGCAGAGTCGGTGGAGTCTGGGAAGACATGGGCTGTCCAGCTACTATGGGTTGTTGGGGAAGCAGAGGATTTCACTGGGCATTTGGCCTCGTTCTGAGAACCCTTAGCCTCCGAGCTCCATAGGACAGCTTTTCTTCCTCATCAATAAAAGTCTATCCAAGAGCCCCAGTGTACCACCACCCCCCACCCCCAATACAAATCTGGGCTGTGAGCCTTGGATGCTGTCCTCTGGAACTGAGGAGAAAAACGTAGGACTCGACTTCCCAAACCTCCAGATCTGGCCTTGCGTATCCGGATCCAGGGCAAGTCTGGGACTGACCTCTGCATCCCTCTGGCGCCAGCTCCAGGCGGTCCTTAACACTAAGGCGATCGTGCAGTCCCTGGCGCCGCACTTAGCTCACCTCGAGAGCCTCCAGGCGGGTCATCCTCAATTGGAGTGCCCCCTTTCAACTCCCCACCTCTTCCGGGTGGACTGCAGACCCCCCCCCGCACCCCTCTTTCTGCCAAGTGCTAAGGCCACAAGGGCAGCTTTTCTAAGAGGTTGGAACCAAGCGGTTAAATTCCGCGGTTCAGGAAAAGCGGTCTTAAGGCGATCCAAAGTTCACTGCCTGTGCAAACCGAACCTCAGAGTTTCTGGTTGAAGAGCCGTGCGCCCTAGCAACGGACTTGGGGCCGCTGCAGAGGCTGCTGAGTAGTAGACTACGCTCCAGGAGCCACCGAGGGGACTCCCCGGAGGATGTGGGAGGACCTTTCCCTTCTCACAAGCCTTGACACTCTTCTCCCCGGCCGGAGTCGGGAGAGTGTAAATTAGGGCGGACCTCCAACATCAGCTGGGGAAGTCATGCCCGCCCGGGCTAGGCCTAGAAGCCTAGGTGGGACAGCTGTTACAGCTCCTGTCGCTTTGGGGAGTGGCTAAGTAGGTCAGCCACTTTGCCCACTATTACCGCCCCCCACGGTCGCTCGCGTGTCAGTGCCGGTCCCCGCGCCACCCTCGCTAGCGCGTTGTCCCTTCAGGTCGCCGCGTTTACCAGCGCGTTTTGTTCCGCAGTTGGATTCCAAGCTGAGGGGCTGTAACCGTGCTCTCCTCCGACGGACGCTAATCAAGTAATTTCCCCATCCCAGTCCCATCAAATTGCTCTTTAGCTGTTGAACCACGGAGTTTTGCTCGTCTTTTCACATGCTAATCACGCCCATTCAACGGCTCTCGGTGGGGCTGTTTGTCGCGGGATAAATCTCCTTGTTTGCCCGCTGCATGATTAATTGATATTGTTGTCTGGCTTTTGTGGGGACCGCCAGGAGCTGAAAGGCGACGCGTTGTGGCTGCGCCGGGGGCCGCTGGAGACATCTTCGGGCTGCGGAGGTCCCCGCAAGGTCGGGCCAGGGCTGATGACATTATGCGCCCGATTTGGTTTTCCTTATTAGAACGATGATGAAAGACTTGGAGACCCCAGTCTTTACAGCTCACCACCCGGGCGCAGAAAGCACACAGCATTTAAGCCACAAGCGCAGACAAAGCCCTGGCATTTGCTCAATTCAGGGAAATGAGTTGGGTGTCCAAACAGGAGACAATTACATCTTCTTTCGGCCCACCCGGGATTTCAGTGGAGCTGAATGTGGAAATACCAAGTAGAGGTTTGGATTTTCAAACAAAGATTTTTTTTAAAAATTGTTTTTTGATTGAGGACGCTAAAGATGAGAAAAACAGTTAAAGAACCAGCAAAGGGAGCCATCGCTGCTGCAAACAGCGGTCCAGCAGACGCCTTGCAAAGGCGCCTAGGCACTGGACACTGCTTGTCAATTTGCAGAAGTGCGCTGTTCTGCTAACCGGCTTGCTAGCCACCACCAAAGTCCGCCCAAATGAGGACTAAGGCCCCAGTCACCCTGCAAATTCCCATTTTATTTAACGGCATCGTTCCCTACTCGATGCTGTATTTTTCTGTAGTGCAACCAAACCTCCAAATTCCTTTGCCCTTCTCCCGCCCCCCCCCCGGCCCCCGCACCCCTCTTCTGCACCCTGGGGTTTTATCCTCCACGGACATCCCTAAAACTAGGAGATTCAATTAAACAATTCCAGTTACGCAGAGCTCCTACGGTCTGCTTATTGCAAATATTTCCTTTTTCGAGTTCTTAAAAGAAAAAAAAAGGCAAAGCAAAGAAAAGAAACTGTCGCCTTCGCTTTCACTGCGCGCGGGGTAATTGATAGGCGCCATCAGAGGTCAGAATTTGCATAAGAATTAAGAGCAGTAAATTAATTTAATATTCCGTGCACATCTCCAATTATTCCTGGAGACCTTTGTCTCCGCGGCTGCCAGAGAGGGGATTCAGCTGCTCTTCAACCAAACAACATCTGTGCGGTTAATAATTTGATAAACAGCTCATACAAATAGTTTCTGAATTATCTGGCTGCCCAATGACTATTCAGTTTGGAAACGTTTTGGCAGGGTCTCCCTGAGTCCTCTGAGGGTCTCGGGCTCCCGCCCTGACATCAGCAGAAGACAATGTGTAAAATAAGTCATTATCATTGAGTAATAATCCTAACCCTTAAAAAAAAAAGCCACAGCCTGGGTGTACAGGGTTAGAGCAGGTCATCTGTTAGAGATTTCGCCTGTGATGAATAAACAGGCTGGGGCTGGGCAGAATGTAGAGCACACTGTGTATAGGAAAGCCTTGGGGTGCTGAGGAGAGTGCAGAGATGTGCAGCTAGACCTCAGAGAAGAGTCTTGTGGAATGATGAACTAGAAGAAAACCAAGGTGTGGGAGAGGAGCCGATGGAGATGAAGTTTTCACTATGTTGCTTCTGTATCTTTCATTTTTCTCTCTACACATGTGTTATTTTAAAACAAATAATGCACACAAAAAGTCACAGGCCCAGAGAGTAGGTAAGCTATGTTGGCCCCTGTGGGCTTTGACTCATTTGTTTCTATGCTCCTCTTGGAACATACCTCCTCCTTTCCACCATGACTCACCCACCAGTGTCCTGAAAACAGCTTCTCACAAAGCTCAGGTGAGAACAAGGCAGATGGAGAGGGCCCCCCAAAAGCTTTAAGTTGGCCCAAATAGAGAACCAGCCATTATAAGATGATGCTGTCCTATCTCAAACGCAGTCCCAATTTAGACACAAACCCCTCACTGTTACTGTCTGTAACACACCGAAGATGTCATGACTGTCATTGTGCTCTTTTATCTTCCTGCCGCCCTCAGCAAAGCCTCTTCCTGACAGAAAGTCTAGAAAGGAACCATTTGATCTTGAATGAGACTCAGACTGCTCTAATTCTTGCAACCTGTGCATTGCAGCTGTTTACAACATATATGCGTTTATCCTGGAATTGTTCTGCAGTGACTTCAATGTAACAGGGGTTCCACAAGAGTCTTTATCTCTGTCTATACATTTCCAGGCGTTTGATGTACACACCTCATACAGTCAGTATTTGACTTTCTATTTCCCACATTGCTCACAATCTAAGCACTTGAAGGCACTGAAAACTACCCAGAAGTTCCGAGGAGTGTGGAGCCAGTAATATGATAGTAATGAGCCCCTGGTAGCACTGAGCTTGAAAGGCAGGCAAACCCTTCAGGCTCTAGGTCTAAACACACAACATTACAATGAATACAATGCTTGCCTGGGCTCAATTGAAGGATTCCGTTTCCAGAAAACAAGTCATCATGTCATTCGAATAGGACAATAGTATTTCTACTAGGCACATCCATTTCTATTTTTAACATTTTCTTCTTGCATTTCATTAAGTTTCTTTCACAGAACTGTAGATACAGTGGGGCCTTGAAGGCTTTTATATGCATACAAATCGTCTCTGTTATTGATTGGGAGGATATCTGTATATTATTACTACTACTACTACTACTACTACTACTACTACTACTACTACTACTACTACTACTACTACTACTTTATTCAGACTTCTTTAGTCACTCCAAATGACTTGAAAACATTTATCTTCTTAAATGGAGCATTATCAATTCTTTGGGGAGACATTCTAATTTTAAACACCGACATATTCAATTGCTTAATCTCCAGCTCTGATGTTACTTGTTTTCATGCTTAAACTCTACCCCTTTAGGTTCTTTTACACTCTATATTTATCTTCCCTAAATGTTTGACTTTTTTTTTTCTTTAAAGCAGCAAGGGCAGAAAGGAGGTTAGTAAATAAGAAGGCAGATGACATTACATTTTTGACTCCGTGAGAAAAGACACAAATCATGAAAAGTTGAGATTCTTCTCTTACTCTGTTCAGACAAGCTTTCTGCACACTATTCACGTTAGTAAGTTTGGAAAGGTTGCCTTTATGAATGCTCGGCTCTTTGGTGAGGAAACGTATTGCCAATGCAGTCTACTACGTCAGGCATATCTTTGGAAGGAGGTTTGAGCATAACCAGAAATTGGTCCATTGTGTTTGTGAAGGTAGCCACCTTCTTGTGTGGAGTTCAAATAAGAAGTAACCCTTCCTCTTCATGCTCATGAGCACTTCAAAATATTCGGGGCCATTGTAATGATCATTTGGTGATATAAAGGATAAAAGTCTTAGGGTCCACTATGGCTCAGCAGCAGGTAAAGGCACTTGTCACGAGCTTGCCAATCTGAATTCCAATTCTCTAGCCACATGCGGTAGAAAGAGAGAACTGACTCCCACAAATTGTCCTCTGACCTCCATACAAATGCCATGGCACGTGTGGTGTCTTTTTTTCTCTAGATGAATGAATGAATATAGTTTTAAATTTAAGAACCTCCCCCCAACACAGAAACTTTGATAATTTCTCACTAAAGTTGAAAAATAAAACACATACCTATGTCTTGGGGAAAATTTAAATGCCAAGAGATAGAATGAGGATTTAAAGATTCAGTGTGTTCTTTATTAAAATAAAGAATTTTTCCCCCTTCCAGGCTGGGAAGCAAACCGAAGCTCTTTAAGATCATCCGACTAGGATGTTTTCTTTTCTTGAAAGGAACAATTAGTGCATAGCCACAAAAGTCTTCCTATAAACAAATTCTTCTGACTTATTTACTTCGGTTGATCTGAACAAATACATTCTTTTACATATGTGGTCAACTTAATACTTAAAATTTATACACACACACACACATATGTATATAAAGGAATATGAAAAAAGGATAGCTTCCTCAACATGGCATTTGAGACTTTCTATAGCACGGCTGGAATCAAAGTGAAGCACAAAGGAAAAGTTGTGGGCAGAAAAGCTAATGGTTCCTCTTGTGTCTTCACTTAGCTGCAGGCAGTTGAGTAATTGCCTAATTTCCAATGTCACAGACAATAGTCTGCCACTTTTCATCAATTTATTTTCTTCTTGTATTATATACATGGCTGTCCATCTGAACTGCGTTTCTTCACCTCCTTTGCAGCTGTATATGGCCCCTGGGACTACATTCTCACCAAAGGGACACAAGCAGATTGGTGTGCAGACTCTCTTCCTTCTTGCTGTCTGGGACCATGCTAATGGAAGCTCTGGGGTCCCACGATGTCCTCCTGGATCAGAATCATCTCTCTTACTGGGGAGAAATGAATTTCTATTTTAATTTAAAACTTTCATAGTTTCATTCAATTTTTTAATGGCATTTATCTGAAGCAATCTTCCTAGCTTTGATTTTCTTAACTATGGAATGAGAATATGATAGTTTGGACTTCTTCAAAAGCAAGCAGTGTTTTAAAGGATGGTCCCAGAAAACACCATTAGTTGAGAGATGGGAAGAAAGGCAACTTTCTGGTATCAGGGAAGGGGAATTCCACCACAGTATGTTCTAAAGTAAATTATTATAGTGGGCGACTAGAATGCAATTCTTTGGAAGAGCTAGGGAGACTGTGAGCCTGTATGAATTGGAGTATTCACGCTCTGGCCACTCTGTTATTAGCTGAAGGTTATTCTTTGTGTGTATGACTTTCCAAACACTCTGTTCTATTACATAGGCAAAGTTAGCTTCTGAAGGGAAAACCAAGGTGCTGGTGGTTTGGACATTAAACTGGTACACGCTGATGTATAAAAGAGAAGTAACTATAGACAGGACACTGGGTAGCACTTACCAGAGGAGTTTAAAATAGGTGGCCTTAAGATATACTTCCTGTATTAAAAAGTTATTAGGGTTCAATATTAATATGTATTCTTCTAGCTGATATCTGAAATGCCTACTCCAGCTGAATTGGTTTACAAACTTAAGAGTTTCTCAAGTATCATATGCATTTGTTCTTATTTTCCTTCTGTCTTTTCATGGGGAAATCAGTTACTTACTCTTGGATTCCCTTCATTAATGCTGAATCATTTATCTATTGCTCTTTAAGCAACCACCCTGGGACTTTACAGCTTAAAGCAACACTTTCTGTGGGTCAGAAGTCCAGGCAGAGATTGCTGGGCACTTATTCATGGAGGCTCAGCATTTATGGAGAAATTCTAAGATGACTGCTCATCCCCTAGAACCTACATTCACATGACCTCTCATCATTCTATGGCCTAACACCTGCACAACAGTTGGACTGTAAGAGAAAGACTGTGGACAATACTGGTCTATTAAAAGCTGAGACATTCTAGGATCCAGGAAATGTCCTTCTGGTCTCATTCTATAGGTCAAAACAGTCACAAAAGTCGGACTAGGTTCAATGGAAATTGGCTCCTCTCCCTGATGATAGGAGTGTTGTTAGATGGGAGGAACTTGGGTACTGTCCATCCTGCCCACAAAACCCTCTTTCCACGTATTCCAATCCCCAGGACACATTTCTATCCTCCATCATGTAGGAAGCCATTCCCACCATGCTAGCCCATAAGGGTCTTCTACTCTATTGTTAGAGCATTTATCAGCTGTACTTATTAAATTTTCCTTAATTACTTATTGTCTTGTGAAATTCTTTGTGGCAGCTTATTGTTGGATCTTCCAGGACAGAAAATAGAAGATGGAGTTCCAAGATCCTCTCGAACAGTTTGGAGCAGGTGGTGGATTCTTAGTTCATGCTCATGCCCACACGAAGGACAGAGCCGTGAAGGCCAGGCAGAGAGAGTGACCAACATATATGCTCTTATATTAACACCTAGAGTAGTAAAACTCATTACTAGTGTCTTATTCTAGAGTATTCAACTATACATTCTGAAAATTAATATTTTTAAAAAATCCTCCTAGCATACATGAGACCTGCCTGGATAACACCCATACATCTACACTCAGAAATTCTTGTGAATGTAATGAGTCACCTGGAATGCCCAAACAGCTTTCTCTTCCCAGATGCTAGAAGCTCCACCATAATGTTCTAGCCTCCTGGTTAAGCAATAACTGCTGGTGATAAAATTGGTACAGGAAGGGTATAAATTTGAATATCTGTGTCTTGGTGTAAAGTAACTGATGAGAACAATGTTTCTTTTTTCTCTTACAGAAGAAAGCACAGCAGAATGAGTTTTCTGGACGATCAGAGGTTCCTGGTGCTGAGGAATGGAGACATGAGAATGAGGTATTCCCACGGACGGATCATCTCCCTTCACTTCAGCCAGGCTTGTGGGCCAGGAGACAGACCAAATTATGTGTTATCCTGGGCAGTAGGAAGTAGCACACATGTCCATGCAAAGCAGAGAGACATGAAAACATGGAACCAAGGGAAAATTTCAGAACAAATAGAAAAAGTTTGTATGGCTTGGTAGTCAGTTGATGGATAGTCCTCAAGTCTCTGGACTCTAGTCTCCGAGGCTGTGACTCTACTCTTAATCCTTAGGTTTCCAAAGGCAGAAGAAGCCTGTGGGAGAATGGGCCATCATGTCCCTATGTCCCTCAGATACACACAGGTTCTCTCTCTCTCTCTCTCTCTCTCTCTCTCTCTCTCTCTCTCTCTCTCTCTCTCTTTCTCTCTCTCTCCCCTCTGTCCTTCCTCCGCCTCCCTCTTCTTTCTTCTCTCTCCTCCCTTCCTTCCTTTTCTTCCTCCTCCTTATTCTTTGCTCCTTCTTTTGGTACAATCACCAAAAGAAGCTCTGTAGACAATTGGAATGACCAGAAGACTGACAAGACTTCCTCAGTTGATCCTACTGACCAGGGTGGGGAGTGTTTATGTAACTTCTTCAACATGTTCTTTCTGCAAATCTTACCCCCCACCCCACCTCCTAAGTAACTGGCTTGAATGATCATTTCATATCAAAAGATTACTGTATCATCTAAAGACTTCTTGCCTCAGCTGTCCCCCTGGCTATGGGTATCAGGCGAGTCCAGGAGGTTTCTTCACGCTCATTGCCATGGTTAGCACCATTTCGTGTACTGATAACTGGCGTGCAGAAACTGTGTTCTTTGGGGGTTCTTGGAGGTTTGTAGTGGCTATTCTCTGCTCCAAGGAGGTAGAATAGAACACATGGATCACACCTAGGTTTAAATTGCTCTGTCAGTAGCTGCATGATTGTGGGCACATTGGAATACCTCTTTTAGATATATGAAGACATTTCCTCATCTGTAAAGTGAGGGTAGCCACACTCAACTCACAGGATTGTTGGGAGTAGTATATAAGTAAGTACACACTGATTCTAATAAATAACTTTTAAAACAAGAGTCTTTTTGTCATTTGTTCTCTGATCATTTCACTATGTCACCATGATGCACACTCTGCATATACAGGTCCCACCAGTAGACTTACACGTAAGTACCTGAGACACATAAAGATAGAAAAGAATGCCAGAGTAGGTAGACTTCTGTCCCTCCTGTTAATTGAGGAGAAACTTCTGGTGCCAACTTGGGGGAGAGTCATAAAGCGGAGGAAGCACCAACCATAACAGACAGGGATTCTGCTGTAAAACACGTGAGCTGGTATAAAACTCGAAGATGTACCTTTTGTCTAGAACATCCACTACCAAATTACATATGGACTAAGCATTCTTCTTCTACGTCATCACCCTCTAAGATTATAGAGGAAACCCTTCCCAGTGGATAACCCTTGCTTTTGAGTCACCAATGTGCTGTCCCCTTTGAGAGCTACTCATACTGATGCTTCCTCCCCGCTGGGAACTTCTGTAAACACTCCTTGTTCCATTATTATCCTGATGAGTGACCAAACTCCTCCACACACTCATCCCTCCAAAAAGAAGCCTCAAGTAACCCTCCTAACATCTTCTCCTCAGGCTGTTTGTCAGTTGATGGCACTACAGAATTTGCAGTGTGCTTACAACATCAGTGGAGCAAACATCTCTCCACTGACTCCAATTTACCTGAAGCACTCTGATGAGGGTGCCTTTGTTTGTCCTTTTCAATTAGTCATTTGTCAGAAAGCCAGGACCAGGAGATTTCAGGAAGGACAAAAGGAGCCCTATCTCTTTACAAAACTCCTTTCAAAAAAAAAAAAATGAAGAGGAGGGAAAGTGCCTGGAGAAAATTAATTTTAAAAAGATAAATAACACACTTATCTGGAAAATTGCAAGAACTGAAAATTGCACTCAGATCTTCAAGCTTCTGGAGGGTGTATGTATTCTTGGGTGTCATTTCCATCATTACGGAGCGTGTCCACTTCCAAGGGTGGGTCTTTCCCAGAGAAATCGAGGCATTTGGAATTTGGTTTTCTGTGTGCTATTATGAAAAGCTCACAAAGGGCAGATCTGGACAGCAGTCAGGAACATAAGAGCAGCAGCCCCTTAATGCTACTGGCTTGAGGTGGTATAAGCATTTGGCAGTCCTTAAATCCCTAGCATTCGTAAAATTGAAAGAAAGTTGTTGCTTCAACGCACAGTTATGAAGTTTTGCCCACAGTCACTAACAAGGGAAGGGGAATCAGGTATCCTTGCTGAATGCACCATTTAGAAGCTTTTATGACTTTATCTCTACTTTTTGGGGGACGGGGAGGGGGAAGGGTTTGCACAATCTCTTTTTTTTTTATTTATTTATTTATTTTCCATTTTTTATTAGGTATTTAACTCATTTACATTTCCAATGCTATACCAAAAGTCCCCCATATCCACCCACCCCCACTCCCCTGCCCACCCACTCCCCCTTTTTGGCCCTGGTATTCCCCTGTACTGGGGCATATAAAGTTTGCAAGTCCAATGGGCCTCTCTTTCCAGTGATGGCCGACTAGGCCATCTTTTGATATATATGCAGCTAGAGTCAAGAGCTCCGGGGTACTGGTTAGCTCATAATGTTGTTCCACCTATAGGGTTGCAGATCCCTTTAGCTCCTTGGCTACTTTCTCTAGCTCCTCCATTGGGAGCCCTATGATCCATCCATTAGCTGACTGTGAGCATCCACTTCTGTGTTTGCTGGGCCCCGGCATAGTCTCACAAGAGACAGCTACATCTGGGTCCTTTCAATAAAATCTTGCTAGTGTATGCAATGGTGTCAGCGTTTGGATGATGATTATGGGGTGGATCCCTGGCTATGGCAGCCTCTACATGGTCCATCCTTTCATCTCAGCTCCAAACTCCGTCTCTGTAACTCCTTCCATGGGTGTTTTGTTCCCAAATCTAAGGAGGGGCATAGTGTCCACACTTCAGTCTTCATTCTCCTTGAGTTTCATGTGTTTAGCAAATTATATCTTATATCTTGGGTATCCTAGGTTTGGGGCTAATATCCACTTATCAGTGAATACATATTGTGTGAGTTTCTTTGTGAATGTGTTACCTCACTCAGGATGATGCCCTCCAGGTCCATCCATTTGGCTAGGAATTTCATAAATTCATTCTTTTTAATAGCTGAGTAGTACTCCATTGTGTAGATGTACCACATTTTCTGTATCCATTCCTCTGTTGAGGGGCATCTAGGTTCTTTCCAGCTTCTGGCTATTATAAATAAGGCTGCTATGAACATAGTGGAGCATGTGTCCTTCTTACCTGTTGGGGCATCTTCTGGATATATGCCCAGGAGAGGTATTGCTGGGTCCTCCGGTAGTACTATGTCCAGTTTTCTGAGGAACCGCCAGACTGATTTCCAGAGTGGTTGTACAAGCCTGCACTCCCACCAACAATGGAGGAGTGTTCCTCTTTCTTTACTGAGTTTTTAATCGAGTTGCTTTTCCACTCTTCCTTTTATGGAGCGGCAGAAGTGTCTGTAATGAAAGATTAAAATGGTCCCATGCAGTGGTTCGCAGTGGCTCTGCCCAAATAAAATATGACAGCTCTCTCATAGGGCCTGTATGTAAGCAGAGGCAGCTTGGGGGGGGGGGGATGCGTTAAACTCTCTGCTGTGCATACTGATTGCAGATTGTAAGGGTTTCCTGAATGCCATAAAAAAGGGTAGAGGGGTGTGTGGGGGAGGGGAAGGGGGGAGAGAGAGAGAGAGAAAGAGAGAGAGAGAGAGAGAGAGAGAGAGAGAGAGAGAGAGAGAGAGAGAGAGAGAGAATTTCTTTTCCTCAAATTACTGTGGTCCTAACATACAGCAAGAAATTGAGCAAAGATGTTTATATTTCCTGTAGCTGAAGTAACACACACACACACACACACACACACACACACACACACACAGACAGACTAATGGCTACTTTCCCAAAGAGTGGTGGAAAGAAGTAGTAAATGGGACTGTGTTGATGCCAGGAGAAGACCCGGGCAAAGATCAAGATACCCAGCAACATATCGGATAACACATAATTGGCGGGTCACAGCCAAATGAGTGTAGTCACGCATCTCCGGGCAGGCCTTTGCTGGCGATAAAGACACTTGTAAACAATTCAGTCCCAGAACATGGCAATAATATGTTGATCCGGCGTGTAATGAGGTGTTCCTGGAATCAATAAGCAGTCATGGAGAGCAGGGAGCAAGGGCAGCGGCTGGCTTTTTGATGACCTTTTTCTCGCCACCAAGGACCCCATCTCCCCTGAAGAGGACTTTTCTCATTTTGC
The DNA here is from genome assembly GCF_000001635.26 of Mus musculus. Lineage (NCBI taxonomy): Eukaryota > Metazoa > Chordata > Mammalia > Rodentia > Muridae > Mus > Mus musculus. The sequence continues at coordinate 146,823,943 of NC_000068.7, read as the reverse complement.
AGCAAGCTCCAAGTGTCAGAACTTCCATTCGCAGCCAGCAAATGAACAGCCAGGCCCTGCATGCTAATGAAGTCCAGGCTATTTTGCACCTTTTCATCCGCACATTATGCTCTTGACTCTGGAGAAGGTGGGAATTAGGCCGGACCCCGGTGTCAGACTGCCTGATGGCTCGGCTCCGGAAAACTGGTAATTGAAGCTGATGACTGATGCGAGGGAGGCCTGAATTTGGAAATAAACAGTTTCAAGCACTGCATGTCATTTCTAGAGAGACTGCTGAGAGAATGGAAATGAGCTCCTTTTCTTGAATCTAATGCAGTTTCTCAGCGGGAAAAACAACGTCTTTTAGACAACAATGCCAGTCATTAAGATTTAAATGTTCTGCCGATAATAGACGTACTGGCCTTGGTGTTCACAAACAGCACTTATGTAAATGTCTTTCAACACCCAGATCTACACTTAATCCACACCCAAGAAGATAACTGGGTGGGAAAGCGGAAGCAAATGCAACTACAAGTCTATAAATATCTTTCATAAGTGGAGAGAGAGAGAAACAAACAAAAATGTCACATTGCTTTGCCTGTCAGAGCTGATGGAAGCAGCAACCCCCTTGTTGAAACAATGGAAGGGCAGAAAGACACCCAGAAGCTACACTTCACCAGATTATCTTCTCAATGTTGTATTTTAATGGCATCCAAAGCCTTTCATGAAGAAAAGCCTGATGTTCTCCAACTATCTATCGAGAGCGCTCATGCTATGGGCTCTCCAAGTTTAAGGTAGCAAACACTTGAATCTGGACTCCTTTGCTTGTAATTTTGAGAAAGAAATTCTCTCACCAATGAGCTCTCTTCAGATCACCAAGAATATCACAAAACCCAGGGCCAAACATGGCGAATCATTGTGGTCTGTCTTATCCTTCAGCTGAGATGGATTGGACATTGCTGTATGCAACAGGAAAGGCTTGTAACTTAAATACAGGCTTGTGCGTTTTAAGAGGTCTTAAAAATCATCTTTACTAGACATGCCACCAGCCCAGTTCCTCCTGTGCAGGTAAAACACCTTCAGGGAAAAAATTATGAGGCCTGAGAAGAGGAGAGCAAGGACGCTGTTATTCATGGTGGCAGCCTGTCAGTGATTAATGAATAACCATCCCTTGCCTTTTTCTCACTTCCCTTCCCTACCAGAAGTGAGGTTTTGATATTTCAGGCCTTTTTCAATTTAAGAGTGACATACAGGATTCTCACATGCAGGCCCTGGTTTGTTAGAGACATCAAGGATCTGAGTACAACTTGAGCTGGCTTGGGTGTCATTGTCACTTCAGTTTAAAGGTAGCAAACCTATCTCACAAAGGATCAACACTGAATTATTTCAACATTTCAAAAATACAGGTAAGTAATGCATTTCTAATAGCATACTTGCAGATGCCGGATGGATCAATGAATATTCAGCAATTCTTTGCATAAAGTATATAAACCTCAAGAAGAAATAGGTTAAGTATTAAACAGGCATGCATGCACATGTGTATACATGTGCACACACACACACACACACAGTCACCTGCCCTTCTCTAGGACAATGGTGCTCTATTCTGAGATTATTTTCATGTCTCAGAGGATCTCCAAATCATAATGGTAGAAAAGAAGGAAAAAATTGGGGTCACCAAAATCTGATAGTGATAACTATGGGCTCTCTGAACATAGTGGGAATACATACACTAGGAATTCAATATTCATACAATGAGTCCTTCCATGTTCTTTTAGGAAAAGCTTGTGTGCACTTCATCACTGACTGGCTTCTCACTGTAAGCTTATGGCACAAAGGCCGATTTTCTTACACTGAAGAAAAAGAAGGCAGGGAGAAATTATGTGATTTCTTTCTTTCTTTCTTTCTTTCTTTCTTTCTTTCTTTCTTTCTTTCTTTCTTTCTTTCTTTCTTTCTTTCTTTCTAAAGATGTATTTATTTATTTTATGTGTATATGAGTACACTGTAGCTGAACAGATGGTTGTGGGCCTTCATGTGGTTTTGGGAATTGAATTTTCTGCTTGCTCTGGTCGGCCCTGTTCGCTCAGGCCCAAAGATTTATTATTATACATAAGTACACTGTAACTTGTTTTCAGACGCACCAGAAGAGGGTGTCAGATCTCATTACGGGTGGTTGTGAGCCACCATGTGGTTGCTGGGATTTGAACTCAGGACTGTCGGAAGAACAGTCAGTGCTCTTACCCGCTGAGCTACCTTTCTTTCTTTGAGTGTGCTTGCTTTCTTTCTTTTTCTTTCTTTCTTTCTTTCTTTCTTTCTTTCTTTCTTTCTTTCTTTCTTTCTTTCTTTCTTTCTTTCTTCCTTCCTTCCTTCCTTCCTTCCTTCCTTCCTTCCTTCCTTCCTTCCTTCCTTCCTTTCTTTCTTTCTTTCTTTCTTTCTTTCTTCCTTTCTTTCTTTCTAAGATCAACAGCAACAATCATGGTGAAACCAAGATCAGAAGTCTGTGTGGGTAAAACCACAGCTGTTCTGATTTTTGAAGGGCAACGGCCATGTCCTGCCTGGAGGACAGAGTCCCACATCAAAATTCTTTCCTAGAAAAAGAGATCACTCAATATATTTAAAGGGATAAGTCCATGGTCTTGTCTTTGTTCAAAGTCCTGGTTCCATCATCATATCAATGATCATAGAAGAGCAGAGTGGCCTTGCTCATAGAACAAAAATTATCAGAGTCATCACCTAGGGTGGAAAATATAGTCGCTATGATGTCTGTGTCCCAGGTTTCTTTTGTATTTTTAGTCCACCTGGTTTCCATCATTCCAGTCCAATCTCAGGTTCACCTCAAGGTCGCTTTGGGGTTACACAGTGGCTGCTGCAACCTTGGTCTTCTCATCTGAATGCAGAAGAAGGAAGGATATAAAGGCAAAAGAGCTGGGAACACCACTCCTTCACAGGAGTTTTAAGAGACACGTCCAGCCTTGGCTTTGTACCTATAACTAATTTCCGTCTACAGAAAAGCTGGGAAGTGTGGATTTGAGCCTTGGCATGTTATTACCAGAATGAGGAATTATTTTGCTAAGAAGAGAACAACAGATATTGTGAAATTAATTTTTAAGAAGAGTTTGTCTCTACTCACATTAATGGGGCTCTACCACATGTTCCCCACCATGATATTGCCTTGCCCCAGAGCCAAGCTATAGGGCCAACTGACTGTGGATTGAAGGCACCAAAACTGTGAATCCAAAGTGACCTTTTCTCGTTCTAAGCCAATTAACAGTAAACTGGCTGACACAGGTTATAAAAATAAAAATAAATTGGTTCACAAAATGTGCTTATTGGCAGGTCTTAGCATGTAAATGTTACTCTATGGCAACCCAGGAAATGAAGTATGAAAGTACGTTCACCTTACTAAAGACTGGAAAGACGGAAATAAAACACCTTTCAGGATCCCATGTCTCTTCCAAACGACAGCAGTGACAATGAACAATGATCGTGGCCAGCAAGGCTGCAGGGAAATGGGCACTTTCAAAAACGATTAGTGCGATATAATGAAGACAGTGATCTTAGGGGACAAATTGGCAAGAATCCTTCTCGGAATTCACCTTAGGTAAAATATCTATGAAGAGTCCTGTCTGTCAATACTGTATAACAAAGGTGACGGTGGAGGAACTGGCCATAGCCTAAAGGAAGGCCACACTAAACTGGCACATCTCTGTCATGGATCTCTATGTAGCAGATTAGAAAGAGGAAGAGTCAACGGCATGGAGACAAGGAGAGAAAGGGGAAATAGGCCAAGAATTTGTTTAATAAAAGCAAGTTGCAAAATTACATGTAGGGTACAATGTGTGTTTGTATATGTCTCTACTGTGTGTGTGTATACTACATGTATGTGTATATATATGTATTATTTGTACTATATATGTACATAATACCTGTATGTATAGTATTATACATGTATATATGTATACATATATGTAATGTGTAGATATATGTAGTATATATAGGTACACACACACATATATATACATATATAGGTATATATACATATGTATAATATATATGTATATACACATACATGCATATATTCATATATACTACACACATTTATACATACTATATATGCCACATATATACGTGTATACTACATATATCTACATATATACTCATATACATATACACACACACATACATATATATCACAAATAGAGGTTTGTCTAGGCAAATTTGTACTGTACTTTTTGAGCAACTGTTCTGGAAAGGTATGTACCAAACAAATCACAATTCACTCTGGGCCCAGGAGAAGGGGAATGTCCAAGGACTTTTGTTTTCTGGCTTGTCTGTAATACTATTGGGAGGTAGTTTGATATTAAAAAATATTTTAAAAAATTAAACTGACAAAACAAAGGCACATGTTAATGTGGTGCAGGTGATATTTTGATACATGTATACACTGTAGAACATTTAAGTTAGGTTGAGCATACTCCTCCTCCTTTCTGTTGAGAAGGCTAGGCTGACTCCATGACAAATAGGCAGTTCAGGAGACTAGGCCTAAGAACTGGTCAAGTCCAGGCAAGCCCAGGGAAGTCAGTTACTAGAAAGGAAACAAAACAAAACAAAACAAAACAACCCAGGCTTCAGGCAGCTAGTCAGAAAGTGCCCTGCTATCAGAAGCTGCCTTGCCACCTGGCCTGAAGCAAGGGCAATGGGTCAGCAACAGTTTCCAGCCCCCAGGCCCCGTAAAGGTACTAGAATGTCCCTAGAGATGGAGGACGGTAAAGGTCACCTACCCTGGAATTCCCTTAATGTGCTTTAAATCAGGCCTGCGAGCTCACTTCGTTGTCTCCATCTTAGAATGGGAGACCCCAGCATGCTGGACTTCTGCAGAATAAACACTCTTTGCTTTTATATACTATTTGAGTCTGGTGTATCATTCTTTGGCAAATCATTGACCCTTATATTGTATGTCAAAAATATTCAAAATCCTTCCTTTTAGGTTTTTGAAATATATATTTTACTATGGGAAACTCATCCGTAGAGAGAAAGCTCAATTAGAGATTCCAGCTGACTACCTCAACTTCTCCAATCCGTGTCTGTAGGATACTGTGAGCACCTAATTTCACTATATCAACTCTAGCTACTGTTACTTCTTCTTTTATTTTGAATCCTAGCCTGAGGGTCCAGTTGACTACCGGTGTAGGGTTTCCCCACTTGATTTCTGCTGGATGTTTTGTTATCTGTCCCACCCCACCCCCCATTCCTATGGCTTGCTATAAGTGGAATAAACCCAATTGCTCACATCAAAAGTACAGCCATCCCAGATCATTCTCTAGAGTGTACAGAATACCTTGGAAGATAGAGCAATGCACTCTGAAGAGAGGCAGTATTAAAACTGGCAATATGTTTTTCCAGAGAAGCATTGGAATGGTTTACTTGTGGTCACTTTAATAGACTGGGGTTTTCTAAACTAGGGTTTTCTAAGTCTGACGCAAACATTCTGTGTGTATGTTACTCATGAGGGCTAACCTCCATATTATCCTTGTGGTACTTTGTGGTACTTTGTGGCCATGTTGATCAGCTGCACATATGAAGACATGGAAACTCATGGTTCCTATAAGCAATAAAGTCCTTACCTCTGACAGGAGTCCTCTATGAGCAACCATGAGATTGAGGCAAGCTAAAATCACAGATTCTATAATTTACCTTATGAACAAATATAAAAAATACAAATAGTAAGTATACCATTGACTCTTCAGAAAATGGACTGAGCAAGCCAGTGAGTAGTGCTCTTCTGTGCTCTCTGCTTCAGTTTCTGCCTCTAGCTTCTTGTCTTGGCTTCACTCAAAGATGGACTGTAACCTGTCAGCACAAATAAATCCTTTCTTTCCCACATTGCCTTTGGTCATGATGTCTTATCACAATAATAGAAAGCAAATAGGGACAGAAAGTAGTACCAGAAAGTAGAATCTTGCTGTGATAGACCTGACTATGTTGGTTTTGGGAGGGATTGTGGAAGGATTTGGCTATTGAGCAGTGGGAATTTGAAAGATAAAAATGTTGATGGAGGGGCTAGAGAGAGAGCTCAGCAGTTAAGAGCACTGACTACTCTTCCAGAGGTCCTGAGTTCAATTCCCAGCAATCATGGTGACTCTCAACCATCTGTAATGGGATCCAGTGCCCTCTTCTGGTGTGCCTGAAGACAACGGCAGTATACCCACATACATGAAATTTAAAAAAAAAATTGTTGATGGAAATTCAGATGAATTTCCTGGCTTGTGAAGTTTCAGAGGGAATCAAAGACCCTGTTAGGGTTTCTTGTGTGATAGTTGGCATTAGCAAATCTGTGGAAGTGAAACCTACTTGTGATTCCCTGTGACAATGGATGCTGGTTAGCTGAGACTTAAAACAACAACAACAACAATAACAAAAAACTGTGATTAAAAAGAGACCAACATCATTGAGACGAACTATTCTGGGAAGTGTGCCATTTCCTGAATATGTTGATGTAGAAATCTGACTGGGCTAACAGGGATATAGATCTATAAGGGATATAGATCTATAAGGGATATAGATCTATAAGCGATATAGATCTATAAGCTGGGGTCAGGTGGGCTATGCTTATTCTGATGGAGTGGTACCAGCTATCCCTGCGTGTTCAGGAATCTCATTGCATTTATCATGTACAACACAGGATGGAGCTTAGCCAATCTCAGTAGTTGCTCTCTGTGGGAGTACAGTTGCAGGCTAAAGTCACCTGGGAGCAGAAAGCTGCAGTGACTAGTTTTGCACATGCCAGTCAAGTCTTTGTAAATACTCTTGAACCAGAGGAAGGCTTTGCCAATTTCCTGAGTCTCATCCGGTGTGCTGCCTGGTTTTATGTCAATCTGACACAAGCTAGAGTCATCTGAAAAGAAGGAACCCCAACTGTGAAAATGTTTCTGTAATTTCGGGCTATAAACAAGCCTGTAAGGTATTTTCTTAATTAGTGATTGAAGGAGGAGGACCCAGCCCATTGTGAATAGTGCTATCCCTAGTCCTGGGTTCTATAAGAAATTTGGCTGAGTAAGCCATGAGGAGCAAGCCAGTAAGTAGCACCCCTTCCTTGGCCTCTGCATCAGTTCCTGCCTCCAGGTTCTTGCTCTACTTGAGTTCTTGTCCTCACTACTTTTGATAATGAATTCTGTGGTAGTTTAAATAAGAATGGCCCCCACAGATGCATATTTGAATGCTTAGGGAGTGGTATTAGGAGGTGTGATCTTGTTGGAGGAAGTATGTCACTTGAGGATGGACTTTGAGGTTTCAAATGGTCAAGCTAGGCCTAATGTCTTTCTCTGTCTTCCTGCTGCCTGCCAATCCAGATGAAGAGCTCTCAGCTCCTTTGCCATCACCAGGTCTGCCTCTCCAATACCATGCTTCCTATCATGACAATAATCACTGAACCTGTAAGCCAGCCCCAATGAAATGTTTTCCTTTATAAGAGTTTCTGTGGTCATGATGTGTCTTCAGAGCAGAAGAAACTCTAAGACAAACTGATATATGGAGCTGTGAATGAAATAAACTTTTTCCTCTCCAAGTAGCTTTTGGTCATAGTGTTTCATCACAGCAATAGTAACCCTGACTAAGACACCGGAAGAAGGCTTTGCCATATGCTTGGGGCACTGGTATTGCTGACATGGCTGAGTCTATGTTAACAATACACATCCATTCAGGACTTCCTTTATCCTTAGACATCTACTCAGGACTTCTTTCATCCTTTACGCATCTACTCAGGCTTCTTCCATTGCCCATAGGAAGTATTTCCTTAGGGTCAGCACACAGAAGCTGTGGTTGGGTTCGTGGTGTTGGTGGTGGGTGCAAAGTCACACATCAATCTGGCTGCAGAACTTGTCAAACATTGTTCAAGAGTATCTCACAGGACACTGGTTTTGAAGGTTTGAGGGCTCATGGAAAGCACCCGAGGCTTGGCACGGTGTGAACAATGTTGTTCAAACACAACCAAATGTTTTACAATTTATCCATCAGCAAAGTCACTGGGTCTTTTCTTAATTGTTAATTAATGTAGATGGCCTAGCTCACTGTGGCTAGTGCTATCCCTTGGCAGGTGGGCCTGAGTTGTATTTTTAAAGTAGCTAAACGAGCCAGATGTATATGGGCATTACTTCTATTGGTGAGGACAGAGTAGCTCCCCCCTCTTAATACTTGGTGATACAGTTTCAGCATGAATTTTATAGGAATAATGCATTAGTTTCTTTTCTGTTGCTGTAATAAAAATACCTTAGCACAAGCAAGCCAATAAGTTCCTCTAGAGTTTCTGCCTCAGTTCCTGCCTCCAGGATCCTGCCTTGGCTACTCTTGATGGTGGAGTATAACCTATAAGCTAAAGTAAGTCTTTTCTCCCCAAGTTGCTTCTTGTCATGACTTCATCACAGCAACAGAGAAGCAAACCGGGACAATATTATTACTATTAGTGTGTGTGTGTGTGTGTGTGTGTGTGTGTGTGTGTATGTATGTGTGTGTATAATTGTGGAAGCTTTGACTACGAACACTTTAAAACCAATGATATAGTGACCCTTTATGCGTCCAGAACCCAGTTTCAACTGCCGATTTCTGACATTAAACTATAATTCCAACTTAGTCACTAAAGAGCGAGTGTCTTAGTCTTGGCAGACAGATTGCGGCAGCAGGGCACAGTATCTGTTCCCCATATGAGAAACATTGTAATGATTGACATTTCTGCGGTTTGAGCGTTTGCTTCTGTGTTTGTTTAAATGAGAAATGTCCCCTCCCCCATGCTCAGGAACACTTGGTCCCCAGTCAGTGGTGCTGTTTAGTTATGCTGCCTGTAGGTGGTAGAAGTCTGTCACTGGAGATGATTTTTGAGGATTCATAGGCTGCCCTCACATCCTGTTCTTTCTTTGTGTCTACTTCTTGTGTGTGGATAAAAAGATGTGACTAGCTAGCTTTCTGATCCTGCTGCCATGCGCTCCCCGCCATGATAGACTCTGTCTCTCTGGAACTGTAAGCCAAAAGAAACTCTTTCTTTCCTAAGTTGCTTATGTCTTTAAAAAAAAAAATCAAAGAAAGTAAAAGTTACTTTATACAGTGTTCCTTCGGAATTCATGCTGAAGCGTATTCCCAGGGGGTCTCCTAAGAGGTGGGGATCTTGGGGGCGGCAGAGAGTGATTAAAGCACGAGGGCTCTGTCCTTATGAATGGAAGTAATGTCTATATAAGGTAACTGCACAGACTTTCATGATTCATCTCCTACCCTCCACACTATTTATTAAAAACATTTTCCTTTCCTCTTTGGATTATTTTGGCATCTTTGTTGAATGCTAACTGACTATACATTTGTGGGGTCTACACTTGACACTGGCTTATGTTATATTGGTTTATGCCTGTGTGTTTGAAGCAACACTATGCTGTCTTCACGAGCATAGTTTCACAGTAAGTCTTAAAACATGTTGTTCTATTTTTCTCTTGTTATTTTTTTTCTAATTTGGGTCCTTTATATTTCCATCTATATTAAGAATCAGGTTGTTGATTTCTAAATAAAGCTGCTGGAACTTGGATTAGAATTATGTTGAGTAAATCCGTATGGGGAGAATTTCCATCTTTACAATATTGAGCCTTCTAAGCACTAAAAATGATCTCTCCCTTATTTTATTTTCAGTTTTTCAAACAGTACAGTACTGTAAATGTGACACAACTCTGGTGCACTCATATCTGGGTACTGGATGTTTTTGATGCTACTGCAAATGACATTTCAAAATTTCTTTTTCTGGGGAAGGGAAGATGACACAGTGGATAAAGCTCTTGCTTTGCAAGTAGGAGGGCCAGTGTCTGAATTCTTCCCACTTACGTAGGTCTGGCAGCCAGCTTGTCATCCCTCAGCACTAAAGCAGAGACAGAGGATCCCCAGAGCAAGCTGACAAGATAGATTAGCTCAATCCGTGATCTCTGAGTTCAATGAGAGACCCCAACTCAAATATACAAGGTAGAGAGAAATCCAAGAAGACACCAGATGTCATCTTCTGTCTACATACACACAGGCACGAATATATATGTACACATACCTGTACACACATGTGCCCACATACACATAACTATGCATACACATATTTACACCATGGACACACACACACACACACACACACAGACAGACACAATCTTTTTCCACCTATTTGTTTATGGTATACAGAAATAAAATTATCTTTGTACATCGAACTTTCATAATGGCCTTATTCCATTTGTTCTCATTATAAGTATCTTTGGATTGTTCACACTACAGTACATCATTTGTGTGTAGAGACAAAATTTATCCTTTTATGTGTTGATGATCTTGCTTATTTGGTCTGGCTTTTTTGTCTTGCCATTTATTTCTTTTCAGTGCTAGCTGCTTCTTGAAGGTCTCTCATCTTAGTGTCCAGAGTCCCTAACTATGGATCCTGCCTGTTTTCTTGTATTTTGTCTCTAGTGTTTCACAGTTGTTTAGAATGTGCCTTTGCCTTTCACTTAGGTGATAGGATGTCAGCCATTCATCCAAACAGAAAGACTATACAGAATGAGGACCGTGCTACAGGAGAGAAGATGGAGATTCAGGATTTGGACCCACTGATTTGAGATGCCCATTTTTTAAATGGCTCAGGTCATTGGTAGAGAAGTGACACCAGAGAGGACAGGCAGGTCTTTTTAACCACCAACATATATTGCCTCTAATCTCTACTTAATATGATTGCTCTCTGGTTCTTAATTTTTTTCGCCCATTTCTCTACTAAACTTGATACACTAGATGAGGCCTTGGCTCTTCATCTTCCCTTTATCAGTAGGCCTTTTGTGCCTTTTCTTCTGGAAGCCATTACCAGCTTTCCATTTAGTCTTTTCCACTAAACAGATGTTGCAGTGACTACACATTTGGGAAATCTCTCGCTTTCTGCACGTGGAGCCAGACACTAGTGTGTCACTTCTCTGACTGTAAATATTTTTTTCCTTTTTTGAATCTGGATGCATTTTTTCCACCATTGATTCGACCTGAACCACGTCGATTAAAGATAGAAAAATAAAATCCATATGGAAATCCTTGTGTGTGAAATGGAAGCCTCATCAAATATTAAAACACACACACACACACACACACACACACACACACACACACACACACACACACACTTTCAACACCTGAGTCTCTCTTTTATCCCAGTAACAAGGGCGAGAAACTCTTTGAAATCCTCCCTGAATTCCATGTAAATGACCATGCCAGTTAGGTAGCAAGTGATCTTCAAAGCCAGTGTCCTTCCAATAAATGTTTGCCCTGATTTCATTATTCCTAAAGGCTCACGGATGCCAGAAAGAACAAAGAGATGAGGGGGGAAAGTATCTCTTTGATTGCCCCCCTTGGTGTGTATTTTAGAATGCAGACATGATATTGGACCAGTTCTCTGGTCATTTAGGGACTTCCTGGCATAAGAATGGGAACTTTCACATGTGCTGGTGGGTGGGGTAAAGACAAGCTGCCTTATAGAGTCAGATGTCCCCATGTCCTTTCTCCTGTTTGTTCTTTACACCATTGGGGGATTAAGCTGTTTGAGAAGAGGTTCAAAGTTAGGGATTTAATCTCCAGAACCACAAACAAAAACCAGGAACAGACAGACAGACAGACAGACAGACAAAAAAACAAACAAGAACTGCACAAAGGAGTTGGAAAGAGTCAGTAGTTATTCTGACCTAATATCGACAATTGTTTGAACTTTGAACCTTTAATCCTTGGTGCTGTGATGTTCATTGCTTTCATTTCTAATGTGGCTTTTCAGTTTTAAATTTTATTTTGTAATATAAGAAATGTATCCCCAAAGTAGTCCTCTGAAACTCTGGAATTTGATTTCTACAAGCCTTCAGACTCCTTTTTGTCACAGCAAAGACTGTACCCCAAAGATGTTCCAGAACCAAAGATCCTACTGGGCCTTCCTGGGCTCACCATACTGCAGAACAAGAAACTGGAGATGTTGTTCACTTATTCAATGTATATTAATGGAATAAAGGATATCAGCTGCCTTACCCAGGGACTTCCTAGCAGCCTGAGAGGAGGTAACTCAGATGGGGTGGTGTCGGGGAGGCAAACTAAGCTAGTTTTTTTTTTCGGGGGGGGGGAGATGGTGGCAGTAGGAGAATACCAGGATAACAGTATTAGCTTTTTCATTATGGAGAAAAAAAATTCTGACCTTTAAATTCTGATATTTAAAAAAATTATTATTAAGAAAACTATTATTAAGAAAATGATTATTAAGATAGCTTGACTACATAACAAGTTATAAGAAAATTAATAATATATTAATACCCAGGGAGCAATGGTCTGGTTACTTTAATATAACTACAGAGAGCCCAAAAGAAGCCAGAACCTTAATTGTTTTGGCAAGAGAAAGCTATAACTTAGTTTGTGCACTGGCTCAACTCTGGTGAATACTGGTAGGATAAGTTACCTCGATTCTGTCCAGTAGACACGTGGAAAGAAGCACACACATAGCTCACTAATTTTTTGTCCTACCGTCAACTCCCCAAAAGAAACAGGTAAAATCAATTCTATAAACATAGATCAGTTATCCCAATAGATTTAAAACAAACTTGTTGAGATGTTTTAGCTTTTTTTCTTCTTTTTCTTGTTCTGTCGCTGAATGCTAATAATATATATTCAACACTGACAACCTAGCTTAAGTTAGACATTGCAATTTCAGTGATTGAAATGACATTTAACCTTATCCAAACAACACATAAGCAGTAACATATTTTATACACCTTTGGTTTTAAATCTCACATTAATTAAAATGGGAAAAAATTAAAAAACCAGTTCTTCACTCCCAGCGGCCATGCATGTTTGGCAGTTGCATGTGGCTGCTAGCAGTTTCCCCCAAACGCTGTTTCCAGTGTGGCCCTAATCAAGCCTCTCTCCAATCCTTCAGCGAGAACTTCTTATGTTGGACCATGTCCAGCTATGGCGTTGAATTACATTCTTGCCGAATTCATGCTGAAGCCCAACGCTCGGCAGCGCACAATGGGGCTGTGTTTGGAGAAGGGCAAAAAATGAATGGTGCGCTTCTTCAGAGAGGGGATTTGGACACACAGACTCCAGAGGTGCTCGTACACAAAGAAAAGCCAGAGTGACAAGAAGGCTGGCCACTTGTGGCCCCGGGAGGGAGGGCAAACCACAGCCTTCTGCTGCATACACTACCTAGTCTACTGAACCGAGCTGTGACAACGTAGCGAATAAGAAAGTAAGCCAGCTGTGTGGAAGGTAAAAAGTTCATGTAAGCACTCTACTATTCAGAAGTAGAACTTTCATTTAGCCACTGGCTTCGGAGTTTGATATCCCATAGACTCCGTAAGCTTGGCTTTCAAAACACATTTTAAGAAAACAGGTCCAGGGCTGGTGAGATGGCTCAGTTGGTAAGAGTACCCGACTGCTCTTCCTGAAGGTCTGGAGTTCAAATCCCAACAACCACATGGTGGCTCACAACCATCCATAAGGAGATCTGACTCCCTCTTCTGGAGTGTCTGAAGACAGCTACGGTGTACTTATATATAATAAATAAATAAATCTTAAAAAAAGAAAAGAAAACAGGTCCAGAGGTTGCCCTTTTTTGGTTTGTTCCTTTAAATGGCCTTGGACTCATCCCTTTTCTGCTAGGATGCTGTGTGGGTTTTCCATTTGGAAGCTTGTGGGTGAGTGAGACGGCCCCCCAAAATAACAAAACACACAGCTTTGAGGTTCAAGGTGAGGTGCCTGCACCTATCAGGTGGAGTCCCTTGCCTTCGTCCACCACAGCTCAGTCTCTTCGTGATTGCCAAAGTTTGTTAATAACATTTGAGCCTATGCTAATACAATCAGAAAAATTATGCAGCCGGCCTGTTTCCTCCCGGAGAGAGCAGGGTGATCAGCCATTAGTGATTCACACTGATGAGCCTCTACTAATTGCGCAGAATGTAATTAGTGATTATATAATATTTGAGCTCTTGCAACTGTCATTAATGTCCACAATTCACCAGAGATGGGCCCTGCTGAATGGAGTATGATTGTTGCATGCTAAATCTAGTTAATCTGAGGTATGGTAATCAACACCGGGTGCACTTTAGGCAGTGCTTAAAAGCACTGGTGACCTCAGGAGGGGAAAAAAAAATCCCACCCCTGCCATCTACCAAAGACTGAACTGAATACAATAGAGACCTCTTTCAAAAGAGGAATTTAATAATGAAATTGCCTGGAAAATTCAAGGGCAGGGTTATTGCATGGCTTTAACCCCTTTAGATTTTTTATTTTTGTAACAGATACGGTGATCAAAATGTTGTATTGGTGCTGACATTAATTATGATACATTAGATTGCTGATTCAGGTTGTGTTGTGTGTTAAAAGTACTGATGGTTTCATCACGTGGCTAAGAACTGGATTAAGAAATAGCTCTTGAGGGGCAGGGGAAGTACTCAGCATTTAGGAGCCCATACTCCTCTTACAGAACCGAAGCTCAGTTCTCAGCACCTTTACCAAGCAGCACATCTTGGGTGTGGTTCTCTGGTAGAGAGCAAATAAGCATAGATGTGTGAAGACCTGAGTCTGCTACTCCACGCAGGGAAAGAAAGGGAGAAGAAACAGCATTCTTCTTCCGAAGAGGAAGGAGGAGGATTGTCAAGATGGTGTATGGGGTGAGGGTGCTTTTTTTTATCAAACCTGACACGCAATCCACAGGGTAGAAGGAGAGAACAAATTACCACACGTCATCCTCTGACCGCCACATGGGTGTTGTAGCATGCCTGTAAAACACACACACACACACACACACACACACACACATGAGTGCGAAGAGTTTAAATGCTCCTCAAAAGGGCCATGTGCTAAAGATGTGCTCTTCAGTGTGGCACTAGTAGGAGATAGTGAAACATTCAAGAGATCCAAAGAAAGTCTTTGGTCATTAAAGGCCATGTCTTTACAGGGGATAAACTCCAGCCCTTGTTTCTTCCTCTATTTTTTTTTCCAATCTCAGTTATGAATGCCTTTGCTTCTATTCCCAACCAGGATGCGCTGCCCCAGGCTCAAAAGCAGCAGAGTCAATTGATGACAGACTGAGATCTCTAAACCTACGAGCCAGAACAGTTTATGCTTGTAAGTTATCTCAGCTCTTAGGTGTAGTGAGATATGGTGCAGAGGGTGATCTATGGCAGACACACTTTCAGTTTTGAATTAGCGAGTTTATTAAGTCCATAGAAAGCAAAATTAAATGGATAAGTACCAGGCAGCAGACAGATAGAGGCAGGAAATGTACAGGGAGACATCGTCAACTCAAGAGTTCACAACGTCTGGCAGAGATGACTGGAGTAGACTGACAGAGAACAAACGATAGTAAATTGAGGGACTTACAAATGCCCAGAAGAAACTCACTGGGGAAACAGAGGCAGACAGATGGAGTTCCCAACTGAGCCTTTTCTCATGGATGAGCTTTTCATGGCTGAACTTCTGACTTTGTGTTTCCATGGAAGGTATTTTACACTATGTGATAAACAACAGCAACCTTTATTGGAAATGGTTTCTCTTCTTGCTGTCAACAAGGGCAATGTGCTGACTCATGGGAGATTTTCTGTTCTCTCCCCTCCCTGTCAGTCAGGGAGACCAGGACATTTTTGGGCAAGGGTCTTGGAGGATACTTGATGTAAGAACACTTGAGTCTGGTGTACATGTTTCCCTCTCCCTCTCCCTCCCCCTCCCCCTCCCCTCCCTCTCCCCCTCCCTCTCCCCTGTCCCCCCTCCCCCTCCCTCTCCCCCCTCCCCCTCCCCGCCCCTGCCTCTGTGTTGTGAACAAATTCAATTCCAGAGGGATCGTCTCAGTGAGCTCAAACTAAAACAGCATGTACCACTTTACTGATAGAGGGTACATTACATAGTACACAGTACACAGTACACAGTACACAGTACACACACACACACACACACACACACACACACACACACACACACATTCTTTTAGAGGGCCTCCAGCATCTCTAAATACCATTTGTGCCTGGTATTCAGTGGTAACAAGCGCATGGATGCTGTCTTTTCTGGCTTTTCTACATCTCCATTTCACTTTCTGACTCCCTTACTGCTCAAATTCATGGCCTGCATAAACCATCTAACCTCAAGCCCCTGTTCCAGGTTCTGTTTCTGTCTTTCCATCCCATCTCAATACCCTCTCACCATAAAGGCGGTATTACAACCTACAAAGACATCTAAGATCTGCTTACACAGTTAGCAAACTCCAAGTGGTCCCCTCTTTAATATGTGTTTGCTACTAATGTGTTCATATACACTGAAATCTTTGTATTAACTGCAATCTGTGTAGGAAGTTGCAGAACCAATCAACATCTGGGGAATTCCAATGTAAAATCTGTGCTGGTTTGTAAATTTCCAAGGCCTGAGCCTTGGAAATAGGGCTCTATTTTTCAAAAGATAATCAGGTAAGTATAGACCCTGAGGAAAACAGCTTGTGATTGAGGTTTTCTCCTTCCATGTGGGGCTTTTATGTAAAAACAGAAAATATCTTGCTTTCTAAGGTGTATCTTAGTGGCAGTTTTACCAGGTCAAGTTTCTCCAGGTATGGGTGTTTAGACTCTGGGAAAGTTCTGTTGGACAGAAATGATAACAGGGATTTGTACGACCATGCACTCTGTGATAGACTATGGTCCAAGCTTTCTGCTTTAAGAATTATCACAGTCTCCAGTTACAAATGAGGAAACATAGCTTTAAAAAGCTAGGTAGACGGTTACCTAAGAACACCTGTAAAAGTATCTTTTATTTGCCTGGTGTAATTTTTGTCTCAGAGACTTATTCTCTCCATCTGTTAACCCAGGCCTAATCCTGGAAGCTTCTAGACTCCATAAGTCTTATCCAGGCATAGAATGTTTTTAGCTACTGAGATTTGCTGCTGAGTAAGGGCACCCCTTCCTAGTTCTTTCTGATCTCTGGCTGGCTGGTACACTCAGCTGTTCTGGGTCAAACTCCTCTCCAAGCTGACTGATTCAATCTGGCTTCTCTCTGCTTCTACTGAATTGTGCTGGTTGACCTCATAATAACTTTCTGGCTCTTTCTCATTCTCTGACTTGTCCTGTCTTCACCTGTGTCTAGTTTGTTCTCTTTCTGCAACCTGTCCAGGTAAAACTGCCTCCTCTCCTCTGCACTGCTTTCTTAAGGGGTCTCTTTCTCTCTGTTCTCATGAGAGTTGGGCAAATCATAGTCTGCCATTTCTTTCTCTGATTCGTCACTTTGTCTGCCACACAATTAGACATCACTTTCAAACATAGGTGCGTCCTTCTACAAACTAACTGTACCTTCATTGTTTGGGATTAAAGGTGTGTACTAAGGGCTGAGCCACACCACAACTAGAAACAGTCCTCCCTCCCCTAAGTAAATAACACAATCTCAGGGTTCACAGTGTGATCAAATATCCTACAACTAATACCTGACCTGGAAATGATGATGAGGAGAGCTTGCTGTGATCTGACTTGCTCAGAGGCCTACCATTGGTTTTTGGGCTGAAAAATCAAAGCTATCAGCATCCCTTGCTGCTGTTTCTCCTTCATGGCTAGCCTGAGGAAAGGGATGATAGAAAGCAGCAAACCATTGTATTTGCCCAGGCCCTCTCATATACATTGCTCTCCCAAAACCACTACTGATAGGCTGCTCTCAGGACTTTTTTTTTTGTTTATCACATAGTTGGTCAGTAGAAGTTCTTAGAATTTTTATCTTTGCAGGACACCTCTTAGAGGGTTATAAAAATGGTGGCACTTCATCTTGCTGTGGACATGTTGCAAAAGGACCTGTACTGAACCCATATGCACCCCCGACCCCACCAGCCTCAAGCAAAATTACATCCTCAGAGAATTTGTTTTGACACTGCACCTTTTGTATTTTTTCCTACCCTTCCACAAATCTTTAAATGATGCAGACACAATACCTCATTGGTGGGAGTCCTTCTGGAGACCTGAACCTAACACAGAACCTAGGAAAATATCTATTAATTCTTGAAGCCAGTCACTCAGAAAAAACAAACTACAAGACAAACGTATTTTAGTAAGTATGAACAAGGTTAACCATTGTTTGAATACAATTTGTCTACAGTTGGAAACCATTTACATATCTTAGTTAATTGATTAACTCAACAAATGATGATACTTTCATTTAGTGGAATATAAAACCATAAAAATGAAGACACTCCACTTTCAACCAGCAAGAATTTAGCTCAATCTATTTGATTGAAAGAGAAAAAAATGAAAAAAAAAAGTGGAAAACGGAAGGTACAGAATAAGACGGCAAACAAACTCTTAAGACATTGGTATTTGCTATAAATTTATGTACCTTAAAAGCACAGAACATAGATGAGTGAGATAGTTTAGCAGGTAAAGGCACCTGCCACCAAACTTGATGACATAAGCTTGATCCTTCGGACCCATATGATGTAAGGAGTGAACTGACTTCTTCAGACTATCTTGTGACACCACATATGTGCTGTAGCAGGCATATCTATACATAAAATAAACAAACAAACAAATAAATAAATAAATTTAAAAGCACAGAATCTGACTGAATTTGAAAACCAAATAACGTTCATAAATATTCTTTGTCTTCCTTCCTTCCTTCCTTCCTTCCTTCCTTCCTTCCTTCCTTCCTTCCTCCCTCCCTCCCTCCCTCCCTCCCTCCCCCTCTCCTCCCTCCCTTTTTTCCTCCCTCCCTCCCTCCCTCCTCCCTCCCTCCCTCCTTTCTTCCTTCCTTCCTTTCTTTCTTTCTTTCTTTCTTTCTTTCTTTCTTTCTTTCTTTCTTTCTTTCTTTCTTTCTTTCTTTCTTTCTTTCCTTCCTTCCTTCCTTCCTTCCTTCCTTTTTGGAACAGGCTCTCACTATATAGATCAGGCTGGCATGGAACTCACAGAGACCTGCCAGCCACTGCCTCCTAAGTGCTGGGATTTGAAAGGAACGTATCACCATACCTAAACACTCTTAAAAGAGAAAAAATGTTTAAATATAGTAGGATGGAAAAAGTTGGACTTTATAAGGCAAACTTGAACTCAAAGAAAGCTGAAAGCAATCTTTA
This sequence comes from Mus musculus, assembly GCF_000001635.26. Classification (NCBI taxonomy): domain Eukaryota; kingdom Metazoa; phylum Chordata; class Mammalia; order Rodentia; family Muridae; genus Mus; species Mus musculus. Next base: position 146,804,874 of record NC_000068.7, on the reverse strand, counting down.
TATTCACCCAAATAAAATGAAAAGCAAAAATATGTTTTGTTTTTATTAATAATTATATAAAATGTTATTTAACTGCAAAAGTCACACCAGAACAAAAACTATACATTTATCTCAGTTACCCATGGTCTCTCCTTAACCCAAAGCTGACTGAACAGGACAATGATCAGGAAGACTACATAATCTATTGTTTTTGAAGAGTTTTAAACAATCCTTTAATAAATCTATTACATGAAGTAGATTAAAAGTAAGCACAGACATAAATGTTTGAAGAAAAAAAAACTTCAAATAACCTTGAACTCATAGATATCTACAGAAATGAAACAAAGAGACAGAGATAGACAAGCAAGCATAGACTAAGAGAGTCACATTCATTGTGGAGGATATTCTCACTGGGTATAGAATTCTGACAAGCAGCTTTTTTTTCCTTCAGTACTTTATCTTCAAAGAAGCAAGAAATACTTATGAGAACATTGTTTTGCCATCTCACTTCTCTCCAAATAACCAATAGCCATAATTTCTCAATGAAATTAACAAGTGAACACTACATTATTCAATGTGTTACTAAATTAAACATATATTGCCAATTCTTAAGCTTGGGAGAGAGATGACCATTAATGAAAGGAATACTTATATTTCTTCTTCCAAGAGTTGTTGGTTCTCTTTTTGAGTCTTGATGTTGCTGACTTGTAGGCTTAGTTTTAGAAATGCTGAACTAAGTTGGAGGTATTGCTCACTGGTAGACAATTTGCCTAGCATATATAAAGACTGAAAAAAGAGAGCACTTAGGTAGAATGACTCCTTTATTTTATGTGCAGAACTGCTGTCTCAGGGTTGGGGGCAAAGAAGATATAAATGCTAGAAGCCTCATTTTAGGGTCCCTTATTGACCCTATAGCCATGGAGGAATATTTATAACCTAATGATAATGATACCATACTTTGTGAAATGTGTGGCTCATAAATAAACACAGCACCCAGAAGCATCTTCTTTTAGCTTTTAAACTCATTAATTAGGTGCTAGGGATATAGTTCAGTGGTGTAACATGTATAAAACCTTGGTCTAGAACCCTATCAGCATTAGAAAACAAATATATTAATTAGGAGACAAGAAAGTTTAGTGTGGTAGGCAGTTTTCTATTACCATAACAGAATACCTGAGACAGTCTACTTAAAAATAGGAAAGGGGGACCCCCAGCCCACTGCTGATATTCAGACAGCCCCCACCTGCCACCATATGCTGGCAGGTGGGGCAGAGGACACCCTGAGGCTCAGGAGCCACAAAGATGAGCAAGTAAGGAGTGGAGAGATGGGAGAGAAGCAGAAGTAGAATTGTGTGTGCATGATGAAGAGAGGTGGAACTGGAGACACTATGGTAGTGAGGAACAGCCTCATGTGAACCTGAGGCCATGGTGAGGTTCAGCTCATACTGCCACTAAGAACCATGTTGTATTCTGTGGTACTGTAGCAGCAGGGGTCTGTCAATCTCCATGGCCCATGTTACCACCAAAGGATATGCAGATGTCCCTGTTCTGGGCTGTTGCCTGGGGCCACCTTGATGTCAGAGTTCCACAGATCTGGCCCCACCCCTTATTGGTGAATGGTCCCCACCCCTTGCAGGCTTCAGTACTCTGAAGAGCTGCCCCTTACCTTGCCTGGGCAGTACTGTAGAGCTGGCCCTGGTGACATAAGCACTGGAGAGCTGGGCATAAGAGCATGAGTCCTGCCTCTTGCCAGTTGTGACACTGAGGTGAGCTGGCCCTGGTGGTGTGGGTAAGGGAGAGCCAGTCTAGTTTCATGGTGTCTGCCACAAGCAGGAGCACTGGCCCTGCCCCTCACCTGGGCAAGGCAGGAGAGCTGGCAGGATAAACAACACAGATATCACCCAGGCCCAGATCCAGGGTTTGGCGTTTGTCCACTCTAACTCTACAACATCTACCCCATCTCTAAACTGATGTCCAAGAGGAGTCTTGGTGAAAATCCAGTATTGATAGTATAGCAGAAGCCAGAGGCCTAGAACTAGACTCATTGCAACAAACAATTGCTAATAAAGCTGTTTGCGCAAAAATGTATACTGTGGGACACACTGTGACACACTGCAACTCCATAATGGAACTTATTTACTTATTATTTTCATTTTTTGTTTTCTTTTGGGCAGTGGGTCCATATGGAGAAATGAAGAGATGAGTGGGATTGGGGGACTGGGGTATTTGATGTGATGTTCTCTCTCTCTCTCTCTCTCTCTCTCTCTCTTTTTTTTTTAGACAGGGTTTCTCTGTATAGCCCTGGCTGTCCTGGAACTCACTTTGTAGACCAGGCTGGCCTCGAACTCAGAAATCTGCCTGCCTCTGCCTCCCAAGTGCTGGGATTAAAGGTGTGCGCCACCACACCCGGCGTGATATTCATTATTAAATTAATCAATATTTTAAAAAAGAGAGAGAAAAGAGATTTTAGGCTTACAGGTTTGGAGGTTTTAATCCATTGCTGCCTCACCCTATATTAAAGGTTCTACTACCTCCTACAATTGCAAGGACTGGAGACCACACCTCTAGACTTCCAGGCCATTGGAAGACAGTCTAGACACAAATCATAGCAGTCAATAACAAGGGAGTCAACTCAGAACTTTCAGAAAAACAGAGCAGGTAAGTTCTAAGGAAGCAATGAGTGAAGAGCATGTGGTCATGAAATAGAGAAATACAGCTGGTCATCAAAGAAAACTTCCCTTTAAAAAGAATAATATGCACTGAAAAGATTAGGAATATAAGTAATCTTTGACCCCTGCAAATAAAAGAGAGCAAAGAGCAGTAGACACACAGAGTATTTAAAATGAAAAGGAATTGTTTTGCATATATATCCACATTCCATGAGATGGCTTAATTTATGAAAATCCCTAGCATCCCACACTTACTGCAAGAAGAGACAACTCCAAAGTGGTTTCTTACCAATAGTAAGGCAAAACATTTAAATTAATCCCAAAGAAAATAGGAGAAAGGAAATAGTAAAGACAACACCAGAAATTAAATACAAAAGAAAATCAACCACTTAAACAGTTAATTCAATGAAAAAAAATGATAAAAATCTTTAAACTTCTAACAAGATTTACCAAGAAGAGAAATAAAAAATGCTGCCCCTTATTCAAAATAAGCATTTGAAGGAACTTTACCTCCTACCTTTCTGCACCATTTTGTCATCTACTGCCCAGACCACTGTGTCTCTTAGCAATCATCTGAGAAACTTCTATTTGGAGTAGATGGTGATTAACACAGAGATCCACAACTTGCCAAAGTGCAGAGAATGAGAGTGCAGAATGTTCAGTTCTAAAGGGAACACATATACTCCCCACTCCTCAAGACTCAGGAATCATTGCAGAAGAGAAGGATAAAAAGTGTAAGAACCAAGGAGGTGGGTGAGGACTAGGAAACATCTGGCCACAGCAGGGAACTCATGTTGATCACCACAACATGCACAAAACCTGTGCAAGTCCAAGTTAGACCAAATCCCAACATGGAGAGGGGAGTTTGGAATATATAATCCTATACCTAGCCATGGATGGAATGGCGGCTGCTGGGAATAACAGTGATAGTTTTCTCTAAGGATCTTAAGAATTCTGGGATAAGGTGATTACTCTCCCGTGGAAAAGCACATGCCCAAGAATATCTAGGCAGCACAAATAGGTCTTGAAGTAATAAAAAAAGGAAAAGGACACAAAATCGTGTAGGGCAGGTATGGAGTTGGCTCTGGGAAGAGTTGAAGGAATAAATATGATCAAAACATGTATAGAACTCAAAGCTCCCAAAAAACTAATAAAAACAAGCAAAATGATATTACTAGAGAGACTTTAAAAAGATCAGAAGCAGATATTTTGAACAACTTATGAAAATGAATACACGAAGAAACAAAGAATTTAAATATTTTTAAATGGAATTAATGACTCCACTCCCTGGGGCTACAACCCAGTCTGCCTTCCAGGAGGCCTACTACCAGGACATCCAGGACAATCAGGTGAGATACCCAAACCCCAATCTCCCACCTGCTGGGATCCCTGCAAGCCTAGCAACCAGGACCCCCCCACCCCCACCCCCATCCCTTCTGTGCTCCATTTTCTTCTGGGCTACACTTCTACCTGCAATCTTGGATCCACACTCCATTCCCCAGGCCACAGGAACTTTCTGTTTCTTTGGAGGCCTGGTGCAACCCTAGACAACCAGAGGCATGCTGCCATTAGGGACTACCAGCTCTACCTGTATTTGCAGAAGCCTGCTACAATCAAGGACTAATAGGCTAGTTAAAACCAGAGACAACCAGATGGCTAAAGGATAGCAAAAGAACAGAATCAACAGAAGCCAGGGTAATATGGCACTATCAGAACTCAGCTCTCCTACTACAGCAAGCCCTGGATATCCTAACACACTTGAAGGACAAGACAATGACCTTACATTGCATCTTATGAAGATGACAGAGGCCTTTGAAGAGGAAATACATAATTTTCTTGAGGAAATATGGAAAATACAATCAAACAAATAGAAACCTTTAAAAGGAAATAAATAAATAAATAAATAAATAAATAAATAAATATAAAGAAATACAGGAAAATACAACTAAATTGGTGAAAGAAATGCATAAAACTGTACAAGACCTGAAAATAGAAATAGAAGCAATAAAGACATCACAAAAAGAGGCAACTCTGGAGATGGAAAACCTAGGAAAGAGAACAGAACAACAGATACAAGCATCACCAACAAAATAGAAGAGCTGGCAGAAAGAATCCTAGGGGTAGAAAAAAATAGAAGAAACTGATACATCAGTCAAAGAAAATGCCAACTCTAAAACATTTCTTACACAAAACACCCGGGAAATTTGAGACACTATGAAAAGGCCAAACCTAAGAATGATAGGAATAGAAGAAGAAGATCCCCAGATTAAAGGCCCAGAAAAAACCTTCAATAAAATCATAGAAGAAAATTTCCCTAACCTAAAGGAAGAGATGGCTATAAATGTGCAAGAAGCTTACAAAACAGCAAATAGATTGGGCTATAAAACAAAATCCTCCAGCCACATAATAATCAAAGCACTAAATATACAGAACAAAGAAAGAATATTTAAAGCTGCAAGGTAAAAAGGCCAAGCAAGTAACATATAAAGGCAGACCTATCAGAATTACACCTGGCTTCTCCACAGGGACCCTAAAAGAAAGAAAGGCCTGGACTGATACAGATGCCTTCCAGATCCTAAAAGACCACAGACACCAGCCAAGACTACTACACCAGGAAAAACTTTCAATCACCATAGATGGAAAAATCAAGAGAATTCATGATAAAATCAAATTTAAACAATATCTTTACTCATTCAAACCTACAAAGGATACTAGAAGGACAATTCCAACACAAAGAAGTTAACAATTATAAGAAATTAATAATTTCACAGCAAAACCAAAGGAAGAGAATCACACACACAAAGAATACCAACATCAAAATAACAGGAAGTCACAATCATTGATCATTAACATTAACTAGTGGACTCAATTTCTCCATAAAAAGACACAGGCTAACAGAGTAGATGGGTAAACGGGATCCACCATTCTTTGCAAACAGACCCAAGAAACAATCTGAAGTAGCCATTCTAATATCTAATAAAATAGACTTTCAATCGAAAGTAATCAAAGAGATGGGAAAGGACACTTCACATTCATCAAAGGAAAAATCCACCAACATGACATCTCAATTCTGAACATTTATGCCCCAAATGCAAGGACATTCACATTTGTAAAAAAAAAAAATTACTAAAGTTTAAATCATTCAATAGAACCTTAATAGAGGCCTCAACATCACACTCTTATCACTGAATGGGCCATTTCAACAGAAGCTAAACAGAGATATAATAAATCAAATGGACCAAACAGATATCTATAGAATATTTCATCCAAACACAAAAGAATATACTCTCTTCTCAGTACCTCATGAAACCTTCTCCAAAATTGACCATGTACTTGTCCACAAAGCAAGCCTCAACAGATACAAGTAAATTGAAATAACCCCTTGCATCTTATCAGGTCACCATGGATTAAAACTGGACTTTAACAACAACTGAAATAGCAGAATGCCTACAAACTCATGTAAACTGCATAACTCTCTACTGAGTGACCACTGGCTCAAAGGAGAAATAAAGAAAGAAATGAAAGACTTTCTAGAATTCAATGAAAATGAAGGCCCAACATACCCAAACTTATGGGATACAATCAAAGCAGTACTAAGTGCCTTCATAAAGAAACCATTGAAATCTCATACTAACAATTTAAAAATACACCTGAGAGATCTAGAAAAAAAAGAAGCAAACACACCCAAGAGAAGTAGATGGCAGGAAATGATCAAACTCAGTACTGAAATCAATCAATTAGAAACAAAGAGAAAAATACAAAGAATCAACAAAACCAAGAGCTGGATCTTTGAGAAAATCAACAAGACAGACAAACTGTTAGCCAAACTAACTATAAAGGGCAGAGAGACAGTATCCAAACTAATAAAATCAGAAATGAAAAGGGAGACATAACTATAGATGCTGAGGAAATTAAAAACATTAGTGTTTACTTCAAAAGCCTGTAATCAAAAAATTTGAAAATCTAATTGAAATGGATGCTTTTCTAAATAGATGCCACTTACCAAAGTTAAATAAAGATCAGGTAAACTATTTAAATAGTCCCATATCCCCCAAGGAAATAGAAGCAGTCTTTAAAAGTCTCCCAGTAACTACCACAACAACAAAGCCCAGGGAAAGATGGTTTTAGCACAGAATTATATCAGACTTTCAAAGAAGGGATAGTACCAGTACTTCTCAAACTATTCCACAAGATAGAAACAGAAAGAATATTGCCAAACGCATCCTACAAGGCTATAGTTACTGTGAAACCTAAACCACACAAAGACTGAACAAAGAAAGAGAATTTCAGACCAATCTCCCTTATGAACATTGATGCAAAAATATTCAATAAAATACTTGCAAACCAAATTCAGGACCATCATATACCATGATCACTAGGCTTCATTCTAGGAATGCAGAGGTGGTTAAATTCATGAAAATCCATCAGTGTAGTTCACCATATAGACAAACTGAAAGAATAAAAATCACATTATCATTAGATGCTGGAAAAGCCTTTTACAAAATCCAACATCCCTTCATTGTTCAAGTCTTGAAGAGATCAAGGATACACGACACATACCTAAACACAATAAAGGTAAAAATATGGTTAGTCAATAGCCAAATTAAATGGAAAGAAAATTAAAGCAATTTTACTAACATCAGGGATAAGGCAATTCTGTCCACTCTCTATGCATCTCTTCAGTATAGTACTTGAAATTTTAGCTAAAGCAAAAAGACAGATAAAGGACACCAATTTGGAAAGGAAGAAGTCAATGTATCATCGCCATTCTCAGATATGATAGCATACATAAGAGACCCCAAAACCCTACCAAAGAACTCCTACAGCTAATAAATACCTTCAGCAAAGTAGCTGGATACAAAAATAACTTAAAAAAAATCAGTAGTCCTCCTTTATACGAATGATAAATGGGCTGAGAAAGAATCTAGGGAAACAATACCCTTCACAAAAGGCACAAATAATATAAAATAGCTTGGTGTGACTCTAACCAAGCAAGTGAAAAATCTGTATGACAAGAGCTTCAAGTCTCTGGAGCTTCAAGTCTCTGAACAAAGAAACTGAAGAAGATATTTGAAGTTGGAAAGATCTTCCATGCTCATGGATTAACAGAAAAAAAAATGGCCATTTTACAAAAGCCATCTTCAGCTTCAATGAAATTTCCATCAAAATTCCAACACTTTTTTTAACAGACTTCTAAAGAACACTTCTCAGCTTCATATGGAAAAACAAAAAACCCAGCAGGATAGCTAAATGAATCATATAAAACAAAACAAACAAAACAAAACAAAACAAAACAAAAGCTTCTAAAGGTATCACTATCCCTGCTTTCAAGCTGTACTACAGAGCAATAGTAATAAAAACAGTATGGATTGGTATAGAAGCAGATAGACTGATCAATGGAATCGCATCCAAGACCCAGAAATAAACCCACAAACCTATCCACACTTGATTTTCGACAAAGAAGCCCAAGCCATATGTTATGGTTTGAATACGCTTGGTCCAGAGAGTGGCACTATTGGAAGGTGTGGCCCTGTTGGAGTAGGTGTGGCCTTATTGGAGTAGGTGTTTCACTGTGGGTATGGGCTTTAAGACCCTCATTAGCCAGAATTCTGCTAGCAGCCTTCAAATGAAGATGTAGAACTCTCAGCTCCTCCTGCATCATGACTGCCTAGATGCAGACATGTTCTTGCCTTGATGATAATGGACTTAACCTCTGAACCTGTAAGCCAGCCTCAATTAAATGTTGTCCTTATAAGAATTTCCTTGGTTATGGTGTCTGTTCACAGCAGTAAAACCCTAATTAAGACACCATTCAATGAAAAAAGAAGTATCTTCGACAAACTATGCTGGTCTAACTGGATGTCTACATGTAGAGGAATGAAAATAGATTCATATTTTTCACCCTGCACAAAACTGAATTCCAATTGAATCAAAGACCTCAACACAAAACCAGATATACTAAATTTAATACAAGAAAACATGGGAAATAGCCAGAACACATTGGCACAGGGGAAAATTTCCTGAACATGACACCAATGGTCCAGACTCTAAGATCAACAATTGATAAATGGGACCTCATGAAACTAAAAAGCTTCTGTAAGGCAAAGGACACTGTCAATAAGACAAAATAGCAGCCTACTTTTTGGGAAAAGATCTTTACCAATCCTACATCTCACAGAGAGCTAATATCAAAATATATAAAAGACAGCAAGTCAAATAACCCAATTAAAAAATAGGGTACAGAGCTAAACAAAATTCTGAGCAAAGGAATCTCCAATGGCCAAGAATCACTTAAAGAAATATTCAATGATCCTTAGTCATCAGGGGAATGCAAGTCAAAACAACCCTGAGAATCCATATCATACCCATCATCATGGCTAAGTTAAAAAAAAAAACTCAAGAGACAGCACATGATGGCAAGGATGTGGACAAAGGGAACACCCCTCCATTGCTGGAGGGAGTGCTTGTACAACCACTCTGGAAATCAGTCTGGCTGTTTCTCAGAAAACTGAGACTAGTTCTACCTCAAGACCCAGCTATACCACTCCTAGGCATATAACCAAAAAATGTTCCACCATGCCACAAGGACATGTGTCCCCTATGTTCATAGCAGCTTTACTCATAATAGCTAGAAACTGGAAACAACCCAGACATCCCTCAACTGAAGAATGAATACAGATATTGTGGCTCATCTACACAATGGAATACTACTCAGCTATTAAAAACAAGAATATCATGAATTTCACAGGCAAACGGACTGAACTAGAAAATATCATCCTGAGTGAGGTAACCCAGACCCAAAAGGACATGCATGGTATGTACTTACTGATTAGTGTATATTAGGCAAAAAGTTCAGGATACTCACACTCCACTCCATAAACCCAAAGAAGCTAAACAATAAGGAAGGTCTAAGAAAGGATGCTTGAATCTCATTTCAAAGGGGGAATAAAATAGTCATAGGAAGCAGATGGGGGGAAGGAACTGGGTTGGAGACAGGATGCAGTGACATGTTCAGGATCAAGTATGGGGAGATACAGGAGAGAGGGCTAGAGGGCCAGGAGAATGAATGGAAATCAGTGGCTGGTGGGAGTTTGTGGATGGAAGCCTTCTTGGACTTGCCAGAGACCTGGGATAGAATATCCCAGGAGTTTATGGGGTTGACTTTAGCTGAGACTCCTACCAGTGGAGGGTATGGAACCTGAAAAGGCCACCTCCTATAGCCAGGCAGGACTCCCAGTGGAGGGAATAAGGACACCAACTCACCTACATACTTTCCACCTAATATTTGTCCTGTCTACAAGAAATGCAGAGACAAAGATGGAGCAGAGACTGAGGGAATGGTCAACCAATAACTGGCCCAATTTCAGACACTAATCCCTGACACTATTAATGTTACCCTGTTATGCATGCAGACAGGAGCATAACATAACTGTCCTCTGAGAGGCTCTACCCAGCAGCTAACTGAAACAGATGCAGATATCCATAGCCAAACATTGGATGTATCTTGGAGATTCTTATGGAAAAGTTGGGGAAAGGATAGAGGGTCCTAGAGGGGATAGGAACTCCACAGGAAGACTAACTGGGACATTTGGGGACTCTCAGAGACTGAACTACCAACCAAAGAGCTAGACATGGGCTAGACATAGACCCTTTACATATGTAGCAGCTGTGCAGCTTGGTCTTCATTTGGGTCCCCCAACAACTGGAGCAGGGGCTTCCTAAAGCCTGCCTGTGGATCCTGTTCCTCTAACTGAGCTGCCTTGTCTGGCCTCAGTGTGAGAGGATAAGCCTAGCCCTGCAGACTTGATGTGCCAGGGTAGTGGGATGAGGGGAGGGTTCACCTCTCAGAGAAGAAGGGGAGGAGGGGATGGGGGAAGGGACTGTATGTGTGTGGGGGAACCAGGAGGAGGGGGAATAGTGATCAGGATGTAAAGTGAGTAAATAAATAAATTAATGGAAAAATGGAATTCATGATTTGATTTTCAACACAGGGTCTCATTTGTGCCAGCCTGGCCTTGAATTCACTATACAGCCAAAGACTACCTTGAACTCCTGTTTCCACTCCCTCCACCCTGAGAGTGCTGGGATGACAGGTGTATGTATCTTACCCAGTTTATACTGTGCTCAGGATTGAATACCAGGCTTTGTGAATGAAAGGCAATTACTCTCCCAGCTAAACTACAAGCTCATGTTTGAAAATTTACCAGTAAGCATCAGGAGAGATGGCTTCATTGTTGAAATCTTCCAACATTTAAAGAGCATCTAACACTAAACTTACATAAACTCAGAGAAGAGAAAGGGAAACAGTTCCCACATCTGGTCTGTGAAGCCAGAATAAGATAACACAGCACTCTCACAAGAAGAGACTGTACCAAGACAAGATATCTTGTAGACATGAAAACATTTTTCATTATTAGCAAAGCCAAATTCAGCAATGAACGTATGAAAAGATAGTCATGATTGGTTTGCTGGTGATCCTGAGGATTCTAGCTTTACTGAATATTTAAAAACAAATTTATATTATTCACCATATTAATGAAAAAAATCAAGATATAAAATTATTTTCTGTGTCCAGATGTGGTGGAGCACACCTATAACCCTGTGACTGCGGAGTCAGAGGCAGGAAGATTGCTGTATATTTGAGTCTAGCTAGAGTCATAGCAAATTCCAGGCTACCAAGGCTACACACTGAAACTATCCCAACGAAAGCCAAAACCAGGTGTTGAGGATATAGCCCAGTGGTAGATTACCTGCTTAGTAAGCATAAGGCACTATGTTCAATACCCAGCATGGATAGAACAAAACCCACAAACAAACAAATGAGACCAAAATTATTTCCTCAAAGCAAAAGTAGTTCCAAGTTATGTGCACAATTAAAGATCTCACAGCATATGAGGAATACAAAAGAATGCAGGAAGATAGTTCCCCCAGATGGCCGTGGTTGCCCCATCTCTTCTCCCCCTTACTTGTAATTCTGGGGCAGAATGTATCCCAGATGTGCCATCTGGAGGCAAGGAGAAAATCTGTACTACAGACTCTTTCATCCTAGAATATGATGTCTCAACATGCTTGTGCTCCACAGCACTGGGGAGTGTTTTCCGGGCCTTGGTCAAGGTGCTGTGTGGAGCATGCGCAGATGAGACTGTCCACGCAAGCCTCTTGGAACTGGCTTGCCATGGATCCCAAGTGTCTGTTTATCCTCATTGTCCATCTGCTATAATAAATCTGCTCTGCCTGACTTATGGGAGTGTTCTGTGTCAGCAGGCTTATGCAATTGACAGAAAACATTTGCAGAAAACTTTTGTAATCTAATAATGTATTTGTATCTATGCTCCCACAGAAAGCCTCACAGTTAACGCTGAGTTCCTGAGAGCTTTCCGTCCATAATTGGGAATGAAAGAAGGATTGCCTGCTGGCACCACACTTCTTCAATACCATAACGTAGTTCCGGCCAGTGCAAATTGGAAAGAAAAAAAAGAAGCTTACGGATGTTGGAAAGGAAAAGAAAAAGAAAAAAAATTAATAAAACATGACACAACTTGTACAAAGAAAAGCAGAAGCAGTTTACAGATAATTAGATAATAATTGGGCTTAGCAAGAGTGCAGAATTGGTGACCACTCGGTAAAAGCAGCCTTATTCCCATGACAATGCCAAGAATCAGATGGGATCTTTTAAAGAATTGTGCTATTTCTAATGTCTTTAAAGATGAAATATTTAGAAATAAACATTGATATGTGAGACTTCTACACACAGGGTCATGAAACCGAGAAAACCCCTAATGGTACAAAGATGCTAATTCTCTCTAGACACCCAAAGTTGTAATGTAAAAGCAGAAACTGTGTGTGTGTGAACAGGTTTGGGTGAGTATGACTGTGTGAGTGAGTGTGTAGGTGTGAGTGTGAATATGTGTGTGAACAGATGTGGGTGAGTGTGATTGTGTGTGTGTGGGTGTAAAAAACAAAGTTTACACAATTGTGTGTTATAAGACCACATGGAAGAGATGCAAGATGGACAGACAGCAACAAAGCCCAGAAGCAGGCTCCAATACACTTACCCATTGACTTCGGTGGAAGAGTACCATTGAAACTCAGGGAAAAGATGCTATTTTCTACAAATAAACCTGGGTTAGCTGATCGCTCAGAGGAGAAAAAGAATCGTTGGCTCCTCCCTACATCACACACAAAGATAAATTCCATCTAAAAATGAAAAATAAAATAAACCTAGAAAGTAGCATAGGGCTGGAGAGATGGCTCAGAGGATACAGACAATGGCTGCTGATCCCGATGACCCGAGTTTGATCCCCAGGATCCCCAGGGTGGAAGGAGAGAACTGGCTCTCCAGACTTCTCTTCTGACCTCCACATGTGTGCCAATGCATAAGAAACCACACTCATAAACACACACTCACACATGCATGTATGTGCATGCGCACACACAATAAATAAAAATGTAATGGGAGCAACATAACAATATCTTTGTATCCTTCAGAAGGAAGATATTTCAAAGACAGATGCAATAATCATCAGTTACAGGTTGGAAAGTTGACTCAGCCATTAAAAGCACTTAAGGACCCAGGTTCTGTTCTCAGCATCCACATGGCTGCTCACACTGGCTTGTAACACCCATTCTAAGGGATCTAATGCTTTCTTCCGGACTCTGCAGGCACTAGACATACACATTATATACTTACATACATTATGGCAAAACATTCATTCCTACATATAAAATACAAATAAAACTTTAACAATAGTAATTGTGTGTTGGATAGTTTTCTGTCAACTTGATACAAGCTAGAGTTATCTGAGTGGAATAGAGAAAAGGGCTTCCATAAGATGTAGCTGTAAGGCATTTTCTTAATTAGTGACTGATGGGGGAGGGTTCAGCCAATCTTGGGTGGTGCCATCCCCCCGCTGGTAGGCCAAGGTTCTATACAAAGCAGGCTGAGCAAGCCATGGAGAGCAAGCCAATAAAGCAGCCCCCTCCATGGCCTCTGCATCAGCTCCTGCCTCCAGGATCCTGCCCTGTTCAAGTTGCTGACCTGTAACCCAAACTATAATGGTTCTGTAGCTGCCTCTTCCAGGCAGTGGCAACCAAACCCCCCATTTGGAAACTTCTGAGCTATAAAAACCTTATCTTTTCCATGTCCAGAACTGTCCTCTCGCACCCTGCCTTAGGCAGAGGCAGCCCATATACACAAATAAAGAAGCTTGCTTTAGTTACTTGGCCATGATGACTTGGGTAGATAGCCTTTCTCCTCACATTTTGGGAAGCTCTGATAGCTATGGGCAGGTTCGTAAAGGTGACTGGGCATCAAAAGCACTTAAAGCCAGAGGCTCGAATCAAAAGGACAATGGGTTAAAGCTCTGGAACTTTCAAAAGAAAAGTGGGTTTTAAACCAAATCTATTCTTCTTTTTTTTTTTTTTTTGGTTTTTTTTTTTTTTTTTTTTTTTTTTTGGTTTTTTGAGACAGGGTTTCTCTGTATAGCCCTGGCTGTCCTGGAACTCACTCTGTAGACCAGGCTGGCCTTGAACTCAGAAATCTGCCTGCCTCTGCCACCCCCCCCCCACCCCCCGCAAGTGCTGGGATTAAAGGCGTGCACCACCACTCCTGGCTCCTAAATCTATTCTTAACAGTGAAAATATCAATCAGTGAAGCTGTATCAGTAAGGGAAAATTGTTAGTGTGTGTGTGTGTGTGTGTGTCCATGAGTTGAGGTCAGAGGCTTAACCACTTTGATTTTTTTCATTGTTAAAAACTCACAAATAGCCAGGCAGTGGTGGCGCATGCCTTTAATCCCAGCACTTGGGAGGCAGAGGCAGGCGGATTTCTGAGTTTGAGGCCAGCCTGGTTTACAAAGTGAGTTCCAGGACAGCCAGGGCTATACAAAGCAGGCTATACATATATAGAGGAAGTTTCTCTCTCAGGGGTAGCCTCTAACTCATGATCTTCCTGCCTCTGCCTTCCGACTGGGAAGATGGCAGACCTGCACCGTTGTAAATTTGGCACTCTGCCAGTGTGCCTGTTGTGACTCAGCTGCAACAGCTTACATCACCCAGGACTCCCTAGGTCCACTGTGGCTATAAATTGTGTATTTTCCTAGGCTATATGTGCCCTCTTTAAAAGGTGTCTTCCTGTCTTGTTCGTTCTCCCAGTCTTTCTGTCTGCCTGTCTCTGTCTCCTTTTGTCTCTCTTTCTCTCACGTCCCACTTTTCAGGCTCCCTATCTCCCCAATAACTCTCTTGGGTTGGCTCTGTTGTATGGTGGATCTCTTAGCAGCACACCTTGGTCCCAGACCCGCCAAAGGTATCTCCTGCTGTTTTATTCTAAAGAAGCCTGATTCACCCAAAAACCTGTATGAAAGGAGTGATAGCTTTTTTTTCTTTTTTAAAAAAGATTTTATTTAGTTATTTTATGTATATGAGTAGACTGTAGCTATCTTCAGATAGACCAGAAGAAGGCATCAGATCCCATTACAGATGGTTGTGAGCTACCATGTGGTTGCTGGGAATTGAACTCAGGACCTCTGGAAGAGCAGTCAGTGCTCTTAACCACTGAGCCATCTCTCCAGCCTGAGATAGTTTTCAAAATCTAGATACACACAAACCTGTCAACTCTTCCTTCAAATGCTGTTCTGGTACCTTTGCTTTATATCTTTCTGATTTTTAGCTACTAAAATAATTTTTTAACTCATTCTTTAAAAAAAAATCTATGTACAATCTGCATTATCTCAGCAACCACTTGTATCCGTGATTAATGACCTCAAGGAGCAGGAGCCCTGCCCCTGTCTCTAGCAAAGTTCTGTCATTAGTGTTCGGTACAGTGTCTAACAGAGCAGTCATGTGGATCTTTGTTGAATGACTGAATCAGAGTGAATGAACTGAATTGTAAAGGCTGACAGCTAATGAACTTGGAAGTCTGTCTAAGATTATGTAATAACTTTTGAAAGACCCACAACGTGAGGACTCCCCCACGTTCTGACTCAGGAGAGGCGACACCCCAAAATCACGCACAAGAAACGGTCTTGCTGCAAACTGCAAGAGGATTTTTATTCAAGAGTGCTCTTGGGCCCACGGTCATACACCACGCAGGGGTAGAGGACCGTGGCGCCCCGAGTAGCTGGGTCAGGGGGTATTTAAAGGAAGAAAACACAACTCAAGGAGGTGGGAAGGGCGTTGTTGGAAAATACCAAAAATACCAGTTAAGAGTCACAAGGAAGTGCAAAGTCACAAGAGTCATGAGGAATACCTGGTAATTGTGAGGGTTATTTCTCAAGACAGTTTCTACGAGCCCCTAACAATAGCACATTCTTTGAATTAACACTCTTTGAACCCAGGAAGCGGGTGGGTGGAGGAAAGTCGCTATCTGTTTTATGACCAGCACACCTCGGAGCACTGAGCCACAAAGGCCACACTCCCAAGCCTGGGCCCAAAGGCCTAGAATTTTGTTTTTACGTTTTACTTTTTCATTCCCCACTTCTACTTGTTAGTAGTTCTAATCTTTCACTTTCTATGTCTGTCTGTCTGTCTGTCTGTCTGTCTGTCTGTCTGTCTGTCTGTCTATCTATGTGTGTGCATTTTGCTGTGTCTCATATAAACATCCTTTTAAACCTCTTCCCAGGCTAAACATAACTTTCCTGCCCTTGGAAAATGACAATATCCTTTATAGTTGGCTATTTCACTTAATATTCATTTCCCTTCACAACTTTGCAATTTCTAAGCAGGTAACTGAAACACCAGTTGAAGGCCGGCCTTTTCCACCTGTGAGTCCTGCAGGATGTGATTCAGCTTGTTGCATCATTTCTCCCAGAGTGGATGCCACTGATGGAGACTCAAGAAGTTGTCTGCCTAGTAAAGGGCTTCTTTCAAAATGAGCTGTAACCCCGAGGGTTGCACTGTGGAACACACACTGTCTTGTTTCTTAAATTCTCCTTGTCTTCTGGAAGAAATCCTGCACGCAGCATTCAGTGGAATCAGAGTGGGCTCCTTCGCCCCTCCCCCCCAGCCTCAGCACCTGTTTGTTTAGAATTACCATGGACCCCTGGGGAGCCTTTTTCCTCTGCTGCCTTAGACTGATACAGTTGGCCCTCTGTATCCACCAACACCAAAAAAAAAAAAAAGATTCTAAAAATGTCTGTACTGAACACATGCAGACTTTATTCTTGTTATTATGCCTTAACAATACAGTACAACAGCTATCTGAATGGCATTCCTACAGTACTGGGAACTACAAGTAACCTCCAGATGACTTAGCACACACTGGAGGATGTTCATAAGGTCTGTGCAAAGACTGTACTGTTTCTACTATTTTATTCGAAGGATTAAGCATGTATGAATTTAGGTATCCAAGGGAGTCCTGGAGCTGATCCTCGGACAGATATTAGAAGACTACATCACACAGACACTATAGCTAAGTCTAAACCGAACAAACTGACTACGGCTACAAGCAAGACCTTTGGGATGTAAGGTCTTCAAGGATGAAGGAATGTCTGCCTAACAGGGAAAGAATGTGTTAAAGTCTGTCTGCCTGGATTAAGGGTCTCCTGGCCTGTGAGGTCTGCCAGGAAAATTCTTTCCTTTGTCTCAGCATGCCCCCAGCTGGCAGACGGAGCTTACAATTTGTTTTCAAATATCTTGGCGGGGCTGCAGGATCTCGTATTTAAAAGGAAAAGGGGTACACGAAGATTTCCCCTGCCTGCAGCACTCTGTGCAAATAATAATCGTCTGGGGGGTGATCTTGGAGCTGTTGCAACACGTGAGGATTAACTATTGAAATAAAATTCCTTCTGTTTGAGAACAAGCAATTCATTCAGGCCGGGTCTTTCTGCTGCAGGCTGAGGTCTTTTGCATTTTTTGCATCAGTGTTTTCCCACTCTCTCTATCCATCCCCCTCCCTCCAAGGAGACAGAGTGGGGGTGAGGGCGGATAGAAATCACTGTCAGGGTACCACTGGCTCCTTTACTGTATTAGGAATGGACCTATCACGAGTGGGAAAACTCTTCATTCTGAGTTTAAGGAATGTGGCAGATGCTGCCAGGGTTCTGCCCATGCTCCCTAACTCACAGTCCCCTTGCTTTGTACACTTGCTTCTCTCTGTTTGAGGTTATCAGTACTCAAAGGGGGCAGAGCACACATGCCATGGAATTAAAACCCTAGAAATGGCCATCAATACTAAGATCCTTGCTTCTCAGAGAGGTAGTTCTTTACAAGCTCTCAGAGGATTACCAGGGATGGAGTTACAGGGGCCTATGGCAATAACCCATTCACTGTTGCAATCTGGTTCCCTCTTGACTGGTTTTCATCACTTATGGTCTTCCTGGACTAGCTCCCCAGCAGGTCATCTAAACCCAAACCCTCATTTTGGGCTCTATCCTGAGGAAACATATACAAACTCAGGCAGCCTGTCCCATGGTAGGAGATTCCCAAAGGCAGGCCAGAGAGGAGTAGAAAGGATGTAGGTTTGTTGGTAGATTGCTTGCCTAGCATGCATGGAGACCTGGGCTCACTCTCCAGTACCACATGGACCAAGTGGGATGCAATCCTGACACTCAAGAGGTGGAGACAGAGAAGAAGATCAGAGGCTCAAGGTCATACTTGGCTACTTAGTCAATTCAAGGCTAATCTTGGATACCAGAGACCCTATCTCTAAAACAAAACAAAACAAAACAAAACAAAACAAAACAAAACAAAACAAAACAAAAATCAAGCCTGTCTTCTTTGCATCCACCCCAATATTTGGGGATGTCTACAACTTCTTTTCCCATTTAAAAGTCAGTTCTGGTCCTTGGTTGACAGCCAGGATGGTCCCAGCAGGATAATTTCTGAAGTGCTTTTGGGAACATACTGAAGTAGTCCACTTGGGAGAGTAACTGGTGGAAGCTGAATGACAGTCCTGTCTGGGTCTGCCTTTATCCACCAAACTCTGAGTGTAGAGCTGGGTCATCAGAAGAGAAGCTCTTTGTTGACTGGTCCATGTTGGCTTACAGCTGTTGGCTCTGCCCAACTGCTACCTAACAACAGCTTACCTCACAGCCTGCCAGGTTCTCCCTCTCTGTTCTTCTCTCTTCCCTCCTTCTCTGCTCTCATAGCTCTGTTTCCCAGCTTCTCAGGGTTCCGTTCCCTTCCCCTCATAGTAAATCTGCTTTATACTAGGCCTGTCTCATGGCGTGATTCCTCAGGGGAGCACCTTGGCATGGGCTTGCCAAGGTCCTCCTGCTGCTGCATTATACCGCATTATAAAACATGACAGTCCACTCACCACTAGTCGTGGCTAATCATTGCATCGCAGTGACAAGGTTCTGATTTGCTCAAAGATTATTTAGGTCTAGCATCCTTGGCAAATGGAGGATCCCTAATTACACTGTCACCTTCTAATGGAAGATGCTGTTGACTTCTCAGGGTGAGCTCCTAAGGCAACTTGAATCCTTTTCCCAGGACTTTGCATTCCAGAGATCATATTCTACTGGTTGGTTTCTTACTGCTATAATACAATGCTGGACGCAGGCTACTTTATAAAGGATAGAGGCTCACAGTTTGGAAAGTGCAAAGTCTAGAGACTTCTGGTGATTACTTTCTTGTTGACAGGGTCCTGAGGCAGCAAAAACCATCCTGTGGAAAGAGACAGAGAGTCCATGTGTGGATGTGTGCCTCTGCTGGTACACTCAAACAACATTATCGGAAGATAGATAGATAGATAGATAGATAGATAGATAGATAGATAGATAGATAGATGCACTGTAGTACAAGCATGTATAATTTTGGTTGCATTGGTTTTTATAAGCTATATTCATGTTATTAAAACAGCACATGCAAACTCTTATGTAATCTCCACTAAAATTAATTACATGAAACCCAGAAATTCTAGTTCAGACTTAGAGAAATAAAAGGGTGTATCTATAATAAGACATGTTATCACTCATACTTTGATTTCAAAATGTAGCACAAAGCAACAGTCATTGAAATAGCATAGCCTGACACAGGATAGACACATAGGCCAGTGGAGCAGAAATGAGAGTACCCCTCTCATACCTATGGTCTAAATGTTCACTCCACGTCTCTGGTTGAAACAATATTGTCAATGTGATAGTATCAAGAGGTAGGGTGGTTGGGAGGTGATTGAGTCCTGAAGGTGGTACCCTAGTAAATAAGATTATTAAGTTCCCACACCCTTTTTAAAGAATTCTTCAGTACTACTAATGCTACGCAAACAGTTGTTCTTGTCTGGAGTCTAAACAAGACTCCAGCCAGGTCCTATAAAATGCCTCTAAGGTGTGAATTGCATCATGGAATTGATCTCCTTTGAGGCATTTGTGAGTCTTATAACACATGTGATGTGCTCATGGCTGGGTTCATATAGCCTAGTGCCCATGGACAGGCTCACAATCTCCTGGGAGGGTAGTGTTCCTGTTGGCTGAAGGCAATTCTCTAGAGAAGGTGGTGGCTGGGAGCTGTTGGCATCATCACTCCCAGCAGCTGGGAGACCGGACATGATGTTATTTGGGGGACCTGGGCTGTGCAGGATCATGCATAGAACTTAGTGACCTTTCTAAGAGCCTTAATGCACCTTTTTTCTAGTATAAATGGATTATCAGTTTTTGACTTAAAACCTTTGATGTTTTCTCAGTCTTGCCCATCCTATTTCCAAATACTTAGATGGAGATATGTTAGAGTAACTTTCAACTAAGTGGCAGCAAAATCGGCACATAAGGTGTAATGAATACATCATGAAATATTTCAGAATAACTAATAGACATTAGTGAGCAACAGCCTTTCAGAGATCCATAAAAAACTAATTTCCAAAGTCATCTGAAGTTACAGGGGACTCTCTTATGTGCAGATATAACCTCAAATCAATACCTATCTCTTGTTCTCTGTCCTGGGATATCCTTGTCATTGTAGGGTGGAGCATCCATGGCTAGCTAAAGTGGGTATTCACTAAGATGGTGGCAATTTGTTTCACTTCCCAGTCCCAGGAGGTTACTGCACCTGCATCCCTTCCAGTCAGGATGCCATCGATGCCTTAAAGTCTTCTTTGGCTCTGCCACTCTTGGTTAATTATCGCTACAGTTGCTCCAGGGTCTCTTCAGAAGCTCACAGGGATTTTCCAGCTCAGTTTCTTGAGTTCTTCTGGAAACCCTGGGAGCAGTGACAGGAGTCTCTTCTTTGCTTTTCCACCTCTGAGTACCACTGGGGTTATTGTTGCCTTCCTGTGAGCAGCCTGAGAGGTAAGCTCTCCCTCCGTGTCTTTCCTGTGCTGCTCATCAGAACTGGCTTGCACTGGTTTGAAGAAGAGCATAGAGCAGTCTGTTCTTGGTTCATCTACCTGAGGAAACAGCCATTGGGAGAAGTGATTGTCAACCTCCCTGATCGCACTTCTCTTAGCCTTTGGTGATACAATATGCAACTATAGTGCCAACCTCACTGGTTGCTATGGAGTTTCAGGGAGTGGAGATAAGAAGACATCTGGAACAGTGCCTGGCTCATGGGGGGGGTGGGGCTTCAGGAATGCCTATGAGAGCATCACTTCTCAAGTTTTATGGTTAAATGGACTCTATGAAAAGGTTTAAAATGGCAGAGTACTTGCCTAGCAGATGTGAGGACCCATGTTCCATCTCTAGGACTTAAAAAGAAAAGAGAAGAAGAGCTGGAGAGTTGGATCAATGGCTAAGAGTACTTGTTGCTCTTGCAGAGAACCTGGGTTCCATCCTTAGCACCTACATAGTGGCTTACAACCATTTGTAATCCCCGTCTTAGGGGATCTGCTGAGCTCTTCTAACTTCTACAGGCACCAGGAACCCATGTGGTTCACATATATACATGTAGACAAAACAGTCAAACACATAAAATAATAAACACATCTTTAAAAATTCAAAAAGTAAAAGAAAAGAATGCCTTATAGTCCTGTACTGGCTAGTTTTGTGTCAACTTGACACAGGCTGGAGTTATCACAGAGAAAGGAGCTTCAGTTGGGGAAATGCCTCCACGAGATCCAGCTGCAAGGCATTTTCTCAATTAGTGATCAAGGGGAGAGGTCCCCTTGTGGGTGGTGCCATCTCTGGGCTGATAGTCTTAGTTTTATAAGAAAGCAGGCTGAGCAAGCCAGGGGAAGCAAGCCAGTAAAGAACATCCCTCCATGGCCTCTGCACCAGCTTCTGCTTCCTGACCTGCTTGAGTTCCAGTCCTGACAGCCTTTGGTGATCAACAGCAATGTGAAAAGTGTAAGCCCTATAAACCCTTTCCTCCCCAACTTGCTTCTTAGTCATGATGTTTGTGTAGGAATAGAAACCCTGACTAAGAGAAGTCCTAAATTTATATTAAACATATTTGGCTCAACAAGGAAAGCCTTAGAGAATACTCAAGAAGTAGACCATACAACTTGGAAACTGAAGGCAGGCAGAATGCAGCCTAGCTTAATTCAAGCATTACAGGATTCAGAGCTGCATAGACCTGCTTTGGAGTACTTGCTCATTCTCCTGAAACTCAATCTAGCTGATAACACAAGAAAGCAATGTATCTACCATAAGGACACTAGGTGAGAAAGTATAGCCTAAGGGCATAGTAAGATCTAGAACTAGACAACATGGTATGTAGTCTTGGTTTGTATCACCTCTTCATTGAGTAACTGAAAGTTTAATCTCTCTGTGGTCTCAATTTCCTTCAGTTGTCCAACTGATAATGGTAACTTTTATTTTTTTATTAGATTGAACATGCACATTTACATCTGTTTGTTTTTTTTCTAGTATTGAGGACTGAACCTAGGGCTCAGGCACATTAGAACTGCTGAACAATGACCTCAATAATATAACATCTAGGGCCAAAACATAAAAAGCATTTATATTTGAATTTTTATTATATAATTATATTATTTTTTAACAATGTAACCATGGGCTTTTTCATCCAAACTTCAGTCCCTAAAATAAAGACGCTGAGACTTAATTATATATGGACAAATGCTTAGGTCATAAGCTTGGGCTTGTTCCCTGACTATCTCGTAACTTAACTAACCCATTTATTGCATTCTATGAGTACCACATGGCTGGTTACCTCTCCTCAGTTTCATGAATCTGTCCCCTCAGAGTTAAGGTCGAATCTCTTCCTGTGCCTGATTCCATCCCAAAGTTCCTTTTTCTCTATAGGAATGCCCACCTTCTATTTCCTGCTTCAGCTCATTGGCTAATCAGCTTTTCATTGATAGGTGATGCTTCCATACAGAACACAAGAGATTCTCCCTATACATAATGTTAAAAAATATTAGCTATTGTGATGATTAATCACAATTACCAACTTGACTGGGCTTGGCATCACTGTGAAAATATACCTCTAGAGTGTGTCTAGTGCAGGTGTTTTCAGAACGGTCTGACTGAGGAGGGAAGGCCTACCTTGAATGGTACTGCCCATAGGCTAGGTACTCAGATGAAATGCAAAGGAGAAATGAACAGAGTGCCTACATGCTTCTCTCTTTGCTTCCTGGGAACACAATGTGACCAGCTGCCTCGGCTTTCACCATCATGCCTCTTCACTGTGACAAACTATATGCCTCCTAAACTATGAGCCAGAATAAAGCCCTCTCTCTCCCTCCCTCCCTCCTTCCTTCCCTCCCTCCCTCCCTCCCTCCCTTAAGTTGCTTCTGTTGCTGCAACGAGAAAACTAACACAGTAGTATCAACTAGGATGATAAAAACACAAGTCATGAAAGTGATATAAAGCAATTTTAGGTGTGTTTAATTTAGTATAATGTATAATATTAGTTTTCTTATATTTTACTCCAAATCTGAAATAATGTAAGTCCCTGAAATAATGTTTAAGTTAGAACATTAACAGTGTCATTTCAAATCTGACTGGTTGAGTGAACTGTGTTCTGTCACCATATGGCTAGCAATCAGAAGTGCTTACCTCCTTCCCTGAGATGATGTTGAATTATGGAGGCTTTGCATTCTGACGTTTCTTTCAGAACAATACCTTTTGCATAAACTGCCACCAGCTTGTATTCAAAAAGCCGATGTCTGACATAGAGAGGAAAGCTTCGTGAACGTCAATTACCATGAACACATCGGCTTCAGTAATATACCAAGCAAATAACTTCAGTCCCCATAAACTTAGTTGAGTCCCTTTCCACCAACTGCAGAGAACCCATTGGAGAAGAAAGGCAGACGACAGGACAAGCTTGATGTTAGCACCCAGCCTGATGTTAGCACCCCTGTGGGGATCTATTCTTACTAGCCGCCCACTGGAGTCACTGGGCACCAGTTCCACCTTGCCATATGCACAGCCTGCCTCTTTGACCATGTCCTGAGAGCTGTGACATTGGTGTGCCTTTTCTTTATCATATGCTATATTGTCCAATAGAACTCCAGATTGTTGGAACTGTGGTCTAGACACTAATAGTGGGTCACTTGGGATGGGCCTTAAAGGTTATAGTTGCTTGTGGTGCTGGCCTGAGATCTCTGCTTCTTCATCAGATGACATGTATCTCTGCCTCACACGCCCACTGCCACGATTCCCCATCATGTCTTCTCCATCATGATGGACTTAAAACTAAGCAAGACAAAATAAATTGCTCATCTCTTGTTGCCACTATAGGTATTTCATTACCTATAGTGATGAGAAAAGTCACTAAATTTCCAAGTAATGGGCAAGAATTGGAATATATATAAGTGTATGTTATGTATATGAATATATTTTCCCATTTTTCATTAATAAAGGACATGCCTGGTCTGCTCTTCCCTGGCCATGCAGACCAAGATGGAGAAGCCTTAGGAAGAGAGTAACAATGACTTTTGTAAGAAGTTGACAATTAGTCAACGATAAATACCAGGGGGAGGAATAACATTCATGATATGAACTCAGAACACTCACAGCACTCCCATTAAGGAAGAGAATGTATTCAAAGAAAGAATATATACACAAGTTTTTTTGGATGTAGTATTATGGTTGTATATTGCTATGCAACATAATGCCCAAACTTATTGGCTTAATCTCTAGGTACCATTTTACTACTGTTCATTGTTTCTGTGGGTTGAGAATCCAGGAATGCACCTTTCATGGAACTTACATGTAAATGGATGGATGGCTCATTTACATATAGTGAGGAATCTCTTTCTCTTTCTATGTGCTCTGCACAGGATTTCTGTGTGTCTTTGGATATGGTGTCCTCTGTCCATCATGTTTCTATAATGGCAGCTAAAAGTCTGTAACAGCAGGCATTCCAGTCCCCAAAGAAAAAGCTACGTTACTTTTTATGACCTTGCCCTGAAGTCATTTCTGCTGAACTCTGTTGAGTATGAGCGAATCTCAAGACAGTACAAGTTTAAAGGTAAGTGAATTGGAGTTCAGTTGTTGACAGAAGAATATCAGGGTTTAGAAGATAACAGTGAAGTGGCCATGGTCAGAAAATACAACCTGTGCCCTCCACACTCATGCTTGTGTGTGTGTGTGTGTGTGTGTGTATGAATTAGTAAATTCATTTATCTTCTAATACTATGAAAGTATCTACAGAAAAGTAAATGAGCACAATCAGTACAAAGAACTTGACTGATAAGATATATGCAAGCTGTAGCTGGTGAGATGGCTCAGAGGAGGAAAGAGCTTGTTGCCAAGCCCAAAGACTCAAGTTCAACACCTAGACCCCAGGTGATGGAAGGAGAGGACTCCCATAAGTTTTTGACCTCTACATCAGTTACTTGGCACATAAACACACAGAGACAGACAGACAGATAGACAGACAGACAGATAGACAGAGAGACGCACACATATCTGCATACACGTACACACACCCACACACTGTACTAGTTCAGTAACTGTCTGAGGTTGTCTACCTCCAGCCACTGCCAGTGAACCTCCTGTATTTTCCAGCCAGCTAGAGCGAATGCTTGTGCATTCTTAGATGAGAGAGTGTTGGCTAATGACTATCAGCAGCTCCAGAAATGAAGGAAATCAGTGATACAATAAAAACTCTAATTGCTTGGCACTGGTGTTTAGGCCTCATTAGGTAGATCTGTAACAGCTTCAAGAGAAATAAACTCCTGCGTCAATAGATAACAAGGCACGAAATAGACTATTTCCTTCCTGAAAGGTATAAAAGCTTCCCATGGCCTGATCTACTCACTTAGTAGATTATTTCCTGTCATCTCAGTTAATTGAATTTTATCCCTTGCTCTTAAAATGCTTTCCTTCAAAATAAGGCTATGAAGTTCAGAAAAGTCATATTTGAAATCATGGTCACATAAGGCAGAAATCATCCTTATCAAGAAAAAATGTTTCAGGATGAAGAAGAAGCAAAAAAAAAAAAAAAAAAAAAGAAAAACCCTTAAACTTTTGGAAGATCACCTTTCTCCCAAGTATGTGGCTTCACTGACATTCAAATAACATCTAGAATACAACTTATGCTACAGATCCCAATTTAGAATTTGAGATGTAAAAATTACGTTTGGTTGCATCTATAACCTTCCCTGAGAATTCTACCCAAGATTTTGTTTTTAAATGTTTTTGTCTTAGTTAGAAAGGAAAAAAAGATCAATTCTGGCTCCAATATGAATTTGGTTCTCCATGTGCTTTTGGTTTGGATTTTATTCTTAAATGGTTTTGTCTTAGTTAGAAATGGAAAACAATTCTGATCCAACTCCAGTATGAATTTGGCTCTCAATATGCTTTTGGGTTATATTTCAGACTTAGTTTTTAAATCTTTGTAAACTTTTCTATCTTTCTAGATTATACTCAACATGAGAATCTCTCTGTCTCTCTGTCTCTGACTCTCTGTCTCTGACTCTCCATCTCTGTGTCTCTGTCTCCCCCACCTCTCTCTCTCTCTAACACACACACACACACACACACACACACACACACACACACACACACACACACACACACACACCTCTGTACTACACAGCTAGAGCTGGACGAAATAAATCATACTGGCTCACATCTGGATTTCAAGGCTTAAATTTTGGTTTAGTTGATCATCATACCTACTATCTATTATCTTTAAATCCTTACTTTCTTAAGATGAAGAAGCCAAGTACTTGAAAGTCCCCCTGCTTGCTTAGAATATATTCTCTAGTTTCACCCAGACCCTCCCATACCAGCCTCTCAGAAGCTCAGAACTGTACTCAGTAGAAGCAAGTGGAAATTAATACCTTGGACAATCTCCAGGATAGACTTTGACAAGAAAAAAAAATGTAAAAATCCTTTTAAGCTACTGTTTTTCCTTTCTTTTATGCTTCATCTAGTGGTTGCTCCTAAGGAGGGTGATTATATGCTACAATGACCATTGCATTAATTTTGCTATAACCCAGACCAACAACTATGCTGATAATTTCTAGTTAAGGACCCAACCTAGGGACTAGAGCTACCCACTCTTAGAAAAGGTCTCCATAATTCAGTTAACCAACTCTGGATAATTCCTTACAGGCATGCCAGAAGATTACCTCCTAGGTGATTCTAGATCTGGTCAAGTTGATAATTCAGTGATAACCATTGTACTTCAGTTAAACAGCGCACGTGTTTAAGTGTTATTAAGATAGCATAGAGGCCAGGGGAGCAGGCATTCCTGAATCTTGCCTGGACCACACAGATTTCTAAAGCTCAAAATTATGAACTGCAAGTCAGTAATTGTTCTAGGGTCATTTGCATTCTCAAATCTCTAGTAGGGGAATTTCAGGCATCTTTGAGGAAGTTGGTATAAGAGGGAATGAAGTCTCAAAGAGGTCACACTCGGTCCTGGGTCTGTTACTCTGGCTTGAGTAAATACAGGTCCATTTAGTGACTTCATGGCTGAAGCAATCACCTGAAGTAGTGGGGCTGAAAGGACCTTGGAGGGTGGACAGATTAGCTCTCCTTATCTCAGCATCAGTCAGGCGGCAGCTGAATTGAAGGTCAATATCTGGGATTCTCCTGCTGGAAGCAAGTGTCTAGAGAGCATAGATTTTCTGCTATGTACACCCGACTCTCCCCTTGTTATTGGCCTACATCAGGCCAATTTCAAACCCGTCAAAACACATTATTAGAGAAGACATCCTTGAAGGAAATCCTATACATAGCACTTCTATAAGCCAGGGCTGTTGCTGTGCAGCTTTCTCTCTCTCTCTCCCTCCCTGCCACCCTTCATCATTCTGATTTTGTTCTTCTTTTCTTTCTTTTTTTCATTCACGATGATAATACACCCTCACCAGCAGCAGGGTAGTGAGGAAGCTGCACTGTAGACACAGTTATTTTGTTTTAATTTGTCACTCTTCTCGAAAATCATGGATGGTGGATGAGCATCCTCTGGACTGGAGACCCACTAGATAAAGTTTACAACTATTGCTACCTATAAACCCAGTGTGCTGGCCACCCTGAATGACCAAAGGGTGCTCAGATATCTGGCCCATTCCTATTGTAGGTGTGTCTTAGCTAGAGTCCTATGGCTGTGAAGAGATGCCATGACTTCAACAACTCTTATAAAGGAACAACATTTATTTGGGGACGGCATACAGTTTCAGAGGTTTAGTCAATTATCATCATGAAACATAGTGAGAAACATAGTGGTGCACAGCTAGACTTGGTGCTGAAGAGGTGCTGAGAGAGTTCGGCATTTGGTTTGGCAGGCAGCAGCAAGAGAAAAGGGACCTGGTTTGAGCTTCTGAAACTCCAAAACCCACCCCCATAACACACTTCCTCCAACAGGACCACACCTAGTCCAACAAGGCCACACCTCCTAAAGATACTTCCCAAACATTCAAATATATGAGCCTATGGAGCCAATCTTATTTAAAGGACTCTAGAGTGTTTCTGGACCTTGGGTACCTTGCATGAAGTAAGCATTTAAATCAGGTATAAAGTGTTAGCCTACCTAATGTAGGCAGGCCCCTTCCAAACCACTGAAATATCGAATAGGATAAAATGTTGTTCTTCCCTGAGCAAGAGAATTCTTCTTGTCCAAAAAAGAAGCATTAGTTCTTTACAGGGTCTTGGGCCTGTTTTGCTTAGGCCTGGGGCTGCATCATCAGCTCTCCTGAGGTTGAGATCTATGGGTCTAGGCTGTAACTAAACCTTTGACTCTCACAGATCTCTAGATTGCTGATTCTCTCTGCTGATGTTGGGATTGCCAGTCACCATAAGTCAATGAGTCAATTCTTTAGAACAAATCTCATAAATATAAATATGTATTTATATTTATATGTGATATATATAGTCAGTCCCTTTGGTGGTTTGAATGAACCTAGCCCCCATAGGCTCATAATGAGTGGCATTACTAGGAGGTGTAGCCTTGTTAGAATAGGTATGGCCTTTTTGGAGAAAGTATGTCACTGGGGTCAGGCTTTGAGGTTTTTGATCCTCAAGCCAAGCTAAGTGGCTCACTATCTCTTCCTGCTGCCTGCTTGCTATATTTAGGCAAAACTTTAACATGGACTTTATACAGATGAGCAGAGCTCTTTCTCATACCTTCTTCATCTTTAGCATCCTGCCCCTAGTATTACAGCCAACCAGACCCAAACTTTGATCTATGACTCCTCACTTCAGTGTACCATAGTGTGTTTGATCTCCACCTCTCCACACTGCAATTTTAAAAGATTTTTTAGGTAGACAGGCAGGACATAGAGTCTGTCTGTGTAGTTCCCTCTCTTAAGAGCCTCCATCCCAACATGTAGGAACAGTTTTGTCCAGTTTACTAATGGTCTACAGTGGAAGTGTTCATGTGGTATTTCTCCATCATGGTGGGAAGTAGGCGTTACCTGGCTGTTGTTCTAATGCTCTGGGATTTGGAAAAAGCCAGGTATGTCTTCTACTTTCTTTACACTCATTCAGAGGCTGTTGCTTCAGGCTGGAAGAGTCTGGGAAGCAGGCCCCTGTGCTGTGGATGGATCATAACCTTAGAGGGGTGATAGTGTGTGGTGAGGGACTCTGCTGACATCTCTCTATTTGACCGGCTGTAGGATAGGGTGACTTTCTCTTTTCCTTTATATTCTCCTTTCTCTTCTCTGCACCAAAGCTCGTGCTATTTGGCTTCATGACCCTGCAGACATGACAAGCTCTTCTCTCTCTGACTTTTCCTTCAGCCCATCATGGCCCACAGGCTGCAGCATAAGGGTGGATTCACAATTGCCTTCTAGCTCCTGAGGCTGAACAATGGGACCACCATGGAGAGGTGCCAGTTTGGCCTCCAAGCCTGACCCCAAAGGCTTTATCAGCAGGATCAGGCCATATGTCCTCGTTAATCCAACATTTGGGTCAGAGGGTGAAGGAGAGGATAGAGCCTGGCTAATACAATGGCTTAACTCCCCTCCCAAGTTATAATCTGGGCTTAATGGAAGGGGAAAGTTTGTTATTGAGTAGGAACAGTGGTCCTGTTAGAAAGCAAAGCAAATTTCAGAAAACACTTCAGGAGAGCACAATGGGTTAATTGTCATCTCCCAGCCTTGCCCTGACAAAAATTAAACTAGAAAGAGTCAGGGTGGGTCAGAAGAGAGAGATTTTTCATAGGACTCTAGACTGTGATGTTCAACTTTGCAGCTTTTTCTTGAACCCAAACTACATATACATTATATTATGTGTCACAATATATTTTATATATATGTACATACATAACAAACACACATCGTTTCCAAAATGAAATTTAAATTTAACTTACTATAATTAAACACCACTACTAATGTTCATAGCATAGCTCTGGGAAGCTGGCTCTTACAGCTAACAACAAAAAATCTGCCTCTTCAAATTAAAAAGATGATCAGGTCTTGGAAAGAACAAATAATTGAGTGAAGGCTTTTAGATGTAGTAATTTTAATTATGTATTCACTCTCCCCATAGCCACTGCTCCATTTCAAGTTTATTCACCATTGGGTAAAGTGTCTACATTCCAGAGAGACTTTCCGCTGTGCTCGAGTTAACAGTCATAAGTAAACTGGCCAAAGAGCAGTTGGTAGGTTTTACCTAATCAGAAGTGCAATGTTTGAATCTTGAAGATTGGTAAATCAGAGGCTCTTGGGAAACATGGGATGGCCAAGCCTTTCCTTCCAGCAGAAATATCTTGAGCTGGTTTTCCTAGAATTATAGGATGACAGGCTTTGAGCTACTCACTGAACATGCAACAAAACAGGGTCTCTACTGAATCACACCAAGCAGCTTTCCTCTTCCCTCCCCTCCCCTCCCCTCCCCTCCCCTCCCCTCTCTTTTTGAGACAGGTTTTCGTGTATAGCCCTGTCTATCCTGGAACTCACTCTATAGACCAGGCTAGGCTCAAACTCAGAGGTCCATCCACCTGCCTCTGCCTCTCGAGTGCTGGGATTAAAGGCCTTTACCACAACTGCCTGGCAGTACCAAGCAGCGTTCTGTCAGAAGGATGATGAATCCACTTCTACTGGACGTTTGTCTTGTGGATATGAGTGAGGGTGGATGCTGGCTGCCCAGGACTCCATCATAACTGGAATCTGCTTTGCTAGAGCAGATCTCTGGAGTGCTGAATGTCACTCTGGCACAATAAATATGTCTCACAGTAGTTAACTCTTTAAGTCCCCAAATATAACAAAATTATTCCTGCCTAGAATTTTGAGATGGGCCGGGTAGGGATGATGACCCTAAAAATAGAGAAATGATGGCAATAATGAGTGCAGCCTCTTGTTCCCTGGTCTTACATTGGCCTAAACACGTACAGGTAATTTGGGGGGGGGGGATGGGGTTAAATGATAAAGAGGAAAAGTATCCAAAGAACAACAGAGACCCTAGGACTCTGAGTTATGAACCTGGAAAAAGCTATCTCTATCCAGCAGAAAAATCACCCATCAAGAGGTTAATGATATCACAATGTCTCTTTGATTTGGTACCATTATAATTTTGATTATACATTAGTGGGTTTACACACATGGGTGCCACAGAGAGAGAGCATTGGGTTTCCTGGGGCTACAGGTGTTTGTAAGCTGCTGAACTTGTGTGAGGAGATTGACTGCACTTGGGTCATACGCAAGGATAGCATATGCTCTCTTAACTACTGAGGCATCTCTCCATCCCATGAGAGCACTTTGAAATATTACCTCTGGGTGTGTGTCGATTCAGTTCTTCTGGGTCTGAAATGTCATCTAGGAATTCTGAGATCCTTCTGAGACACTAAAAGTGTCAGTGACCAACATCAAAACACTGACTGAAAGGTTCTCAGTGTGTATGTCGGTGTGTGTGTGTGGTGTTTGTGTGTGTGTAGTTCACTCAGTTGATACAGTGCTTGCCTAGCATGTACAAAACTCTGAGTTCAGTTCCAGCACTGCCAAAAGCTTGATACAGTGGCATATACCTATAATCTCAGTATTTGAGAAGTAGAGACAAGAGGATACAAAATTCAAGGTCATCCTTGGCCACATACAGAGTTTGAGGTGGGATCAGGATACGTTTGAATCTGTCTCAGAAAGGTTTGCTCTGTTTTGCTCTCTCACTTTGGAGCCAAAGCTGGCCTGGAATTCTAAAGCTCTGGCTGGCACGTAATACACAGCAACCCTCTGCCTCAGCCTCCCAAGAGCTGAGGTTATATATGTGAAATACTAATATCAGCTGAATAAAAGAATTGTTAGTGGAGAATTGGGGAGATTGCTATGTACACATAAAAGGCTGGACTTAATCATACATTCTTGCCTACAACCCCAGAGCACAAGAGGCAAAGATAGGTAGATCACTGGGGCTCAGTGGACAGCCAGCTTGACTCTAATCACGGAGCTCTAGACAAATCCTGTCTCATAAAACAAGGTGGATGGCTACTGAGAAACATCTAGAAATGACTTTGGACTCCAAAGCCTCCACCTTCATTCACAAAATAGTTGTTACTGGAACATTTTAAAACCCAAGTTAATGTGTAAAAACAAACCCTAGGACAAGGAGACTTGAATTGGTGATTTAGTTGAGGATGAAAATCAGTCACTAAGCTTGGGGCATGGGTGGGGTCTGCCTCTCTGATGGAGAACACCGCCTGGCCTCCAAGATGTCACCAAGGGAAAGGCCACAGCAATAAATATTGGTTACTTTTAATTTATTGTTTATTTCTGCTTTTCTGAAGGCTTATGATATGTCCTAAGGTATTGCCAGATTCCAAGATCAAAACCACAGAGAGTTAAGGGCAGGGGGATCCACTATCATCCATAACAATTGTGTAGTGGCTGTTTGTGAGATACTTTACAAAGCAGCTCACAGATAATCAGTTGGGAGCAGGTTTATGAGGTAATGCCAACTGTTTCCCATTTTAAAGATGTAAGATTTCAGGTTGAGAGAGGTGATGTAAGTTGCCCAAGGTTGCAGAGGTAAGCTGGGTTATATAGACACTGGTGCACATGTCACCAGGCAAGACGTGGCCAGAACTGTTGGCAACTCAGAATGAATGCTACAGTGGTTGAGAGTGAGGAGAGGTCACATTTAATGCCACTAACAGCAGGATCCATGAGGAGAGTGCTGGATCATTGTGAGATTGGAAAGGTAGCTAGGAGTCTTTAGAAACACATGACAGATGGATGCTTACGGTAGATACTTCTGCAGGTGATGCTCAGGCCAACTTGTGTCTGTTGCTGAGGTCCCCAGTTCAGTATGGAGTATAGGCTGCCTGTTGTACTCTGTACCCTTCTGTCATCGCTGGCCACCAACCCAAAAAGCCAATTTCTGTAACTGAAAACAAATCAAGATAATACCTGTGTGGAAGTTGAGGTAGGTGGAAGGTTCTGGAGACGGCAGTACAGAGAGTCTGTTTTGGAAATGGGGTGAATAGGGACGCCCGTGAGTGAATAGTTGGCAATACAGATGACAGAGCAAGAGAGCTCACAGCTTAAACTCTCAGGCACCATGAAAGCCAGGTCTTAGAGGCTCTTCCAGGCTCCACAATGAATTTTTGTTGCTATTTTCATTCTTCAGTTTCTATTTTATTGTGGTAAAAATAGACACAAAAAAGTCAGTCACCTTGTCTATCTTAAGAATGCAGTTCAGTGCTCTGAAGTGTCTTACTAATGTCACGCAGCCATTAACGCCATCTGTCTCCATAGCTCTTTCCTCTTGCAAACTGAACCCCTATACCCATGAAACAGCTCCTCATTCTCCCTTCCTCTTGCCCCTGGCAATAACTACTACCTCCCTTCTCTCCGAATCTGACTGTTCTAGAGGCCTCGTACGAGAGTGTTCTCATGGTACTTGTCTGTTTAAGCATAGACTCTACGGGTGGTCTCACGTGTCAGTGTGTCTTTTAAAGGGCATTTTATATATATGTACCATATTTTCTTCACATGTTCATCTGTTGTTTGGCATCTGGGCTGCTGTCACTTTTAAGTTACTGAGAACAATGCTGTAATGAACACATATACAGATACCTCATTCACATCCTAGTCTCAGTGGTTGCCAGTATATGTACCAGAGTAAAGTTGGTAGGTTATGTGGTAGTTCTATTTTTAATGATGTTTTTCAAGGAACCACTTGTACTTCTTTACACAGTAGTGTGTCATTTTAGATCTGACCAATAGGATGCAAGGGTTTCCATTTCCCCATATCCATATAAGAATTAGTGATATTCAGCATACTCTTCTGTGCCTGTTTGTATATCTTCTCTAGAAAATTATCAGTTCAAGAACTTTGACAATTTTTGGATTGGGTTATTTGAAGCTCTCCCTCTCCCTCTCCCTCTCCCTCTCCCTCTCCCTCTCCCTCTCCCTCCCCCTCTCCCTCTCCCTCTCCCTCTCCCTCTCCCTCTCCCTGTCCCCCTCCCTTTCCCTCTCCCTCTCCCCCTCCCTCTCCCTCTCCCCCTCCCCCCACCCCCTCCCTCCCTCCCTCCCCTCCTCCCTCCCTCTCCCCCTCCCTCCCTCTCTCCTCCCTCCCTCCCCTCCTCCCTCCCTCCCTCCCTCCCTCCCTCCCTCCCTCCTTCCCTCCCTCCCTCCCTCCCTCCTTCTTCCTCTGTGTGTGTATTGGTTTGAATAAGAATGGCCCCCACAGGCTCATAGATTTGAATGCTTGGTGATTAGGGACTGGTGCTATTTAACAGGGATTAGGACTCCTTGTTGGAGTAGGTGTGGCCTTGTTGGAGGAAGTGTGTTACTGGTGGTGGGTTTTGGGGTTTAAAAATGTTCAAACCAAGCCAATGTCTCTCTCTTCCCGCTTGCACATCCGGATGTAGAACTCTCAAGCTACTTCTCCAGCACCAGGTCTGCCTGCATGCTGCCATGCTTCCCACTATGATGATAATGGAATAACGGACTAAACCCCTAAATGTAAGTAAAGCCCAATTAAATGTTTTCTTTAATAAGAGTTGCTGTAATCATGGTGTATTTTCACAACACTAAAACATTGACTGAGTCTCTCCCACTCCCTCTCTCTCTCAACAGGGTTTCATTTGGTTGGACTGGGCTTTCCTTGAGTTGGCTATGTGGATAAAGATGACCTTGAATTTCTCATTCTCCTATTTCTATATCCTAAGTACTCAGATTGCAGGCATATGCTATTATGCCTTGTTTTGTGCAGTGTAGGAGATAGAATCCAGGGTTTTGTGTATGCTGGACAAGCATTCTAATGAGGAACCTATGTATGTGTTTGTTATAGAAGCACCACAGCTGTTTAGAAAAAAGTTAGATTGTTGAGCCACCATGCTACATGACAAGATTCTCTGTGATGAATTGATTAAGCACACACATATTCTGTAGGGCTTGTGGACCGTGTCACCAAAGGAACTGGCAGGATAGAGCAAGTTCGAATCCCAGAAATCTCAGAACTTGACACCTTCAGCTAGCTCCTTCCCTGTGCTTCAGGGCACAGACTGATCTCCAACTGGAAGGCCACAAGAAATCAGCCACATACCCAACATCTGGAACGCCTCTCCGTGCTAATGAGGTATCTCAGTAGCCTTAGCCTTCAGCCAATGACCCTTTGCCCAAAACTATATACCTTTGTTCACTCTGAATGAAGTGTATGTGTTCAAACCAACCCCTAAATAAGATACACTAACAAGCTAAGATCTACTCAGAGAGCTGCTTCATTAAAGATCAATATGGAAGGTCTTTGTCTAAAATGATGACAAAATAATTTGTCAGGCACTTTGCTTTCCCACTCTAGCCTTGAGGGCAGCAGGGTCAGATGCCCCAGAAGGAGGGGCAGACTGGGAACCCCACCCATTCTGAAATTATTCTGTCCTGTCCCTTCCAAAATGCTGTATAGGTGGTGCCCTGACATCTGGAGAGGAGAGGCAGAACATGAAGCCACAATATTCAAATGAGTGAGCCAAGAGAAAATTAGAACTTCCCAGCTTGTTTGTAAGTAATCAGAGTCCTCGTGACTTTATTTTGGTTTGATAGTGGCTTAGCTGTCCTCCCTTGCTGTTAGCCTCAGAGAGGGTATTTTGGTTTCAAAATGAGAAGGCAGGGGAAGAAGAGATAGGATACTGAAGTCCATGAAATTAAGAGCTTGGTTTATGGAGCTGGGGCATTTCTTTGCTGCTCAGTGGATTCCATGGTTTTGATTTCTGAGCACCACACTACATAAATAAATTGAGGAACACACATCAGGAACTCATGAGAGGAAATGTCATACACAGTGATCAGTCAGTCTAGCTCTAGTCTCTGGGATCAGCAACTAGACTTCACAGAAGGACCATGAGTGAAAAAGCAGGCATCAGGAAGTGCTAGTCAGAGATCTATTGGCACACAACTAAGAGAGACATACTTCAAAATGACTCAGGACCAAAAGCATCATAGTGATATATTAGGCAATGGTGAAGGCCCATGAAGTATTCTCCCTCTCCCTCCCTCCCTCCCTCCCCCTCCCTCCCTCCCTCCCCCTTCCCCCCCCCCAAATCTGGAAGGGCTCATAGTTGTTGAGAGATCCCTGATCTAACCACCCATCTTTTGTACTTTCAGCTCTGAAAATTCCAGAGCAGGATTTCAATCACTACAATCACTTGCCTCTCGATGGCCAGTCAACCGTGGCTGGAATAAGTAGGGATAGATTAGTATTGTCAATCAACCAGACCTTCGTGATTATATTAGAGCAGTTTCTTCTGAAGAAGGGACTCTACTTTGGGGAAAGAGGAATAGATGCAAACACATAAGGAAACAGCCTGTCTATTCTGTCACATCAGACATGAGAAAAAGCAGGTGTAGGATACCTAGTGATGTATCAGTATGGATACAGGTAGGCAGGAGAGTCGTGAACATGAAGCGTCTTCTCATAGAATGAAGCTCACGGGATGCCATGGCATTAATGGAGTTTCTGAGCAGCTACAAGCTTCACTCAGGGAAAGGAGGGAATTTGGGGCTAGAGGAGAAAAGTTTTAGATTGTATTTGATCTCCCCAAAAGAGATTCTGAACTTTAGTGTAAGAAATTTAGTTAAGAAGTGATTGTAGTAGGCTTCAGGTCCAACTCAGTGTTAGATTATTTGCTGTGGATGCAGGAGAATCAGTTTTCAACCCTCAGTGCTGTAACAAAAAAAAATTCAATAAACTAATAAATAAAATTGGTTTCTAGGAAACTCAGTAAGGAGAGGGGAAATGGACCAATAAGAAGCTAAGTAAAGATATGATGTCCAGAAAAGATACAGAGGCCAATTCTGGTTCAATACTCCAGGGGCTTTGGAGTCAGGGTCATGCCCCAAAGTTGTCGTGCTCAGAGACAGGCATGGAGTTTTCACACATTGTCTGCTCATCTCTCACGAATGAGATACCCCAGGCACACTCTCTTTCTTCATGATCTCCAGCAGAGCTTCTCTGATACTCAAGGTTTGCCTGTCTTTGGACAAAGAGGGGTAGAGGCTGACTGTTGGGAGTAACAGCATGCACATAAAAGTTGCAAGAAATTCCAGGGGATGTTGCCAGGGCCCTGAAGTCACATGCTACACTCATGTGTGTGCACAAGCACACTCTCACGTGTTCAGCTGTCAAAACAACGAGAAGTGTCGTTTCTAATTGAGTTGTGTACCTGACAAGGGGCCAGCTTGTTAACATGGCAGGCTTGTAGCATGGTCAGCTTGTTACATGGCGAGATGGACAACCAGGAGCATGAAGAGAGCCACACAGGACACCAAGACTCAGGAGCATCTCTAACATGCCAGTTGACAACTATGCTTTGGGATTGTTTAGCAATATGAACACTTGTGGCTTAATAACAAAAGATAATTAAAAAAATTTTTATTAGATATTTTCTTTATTTACATTTCAAATGTTATCCCCTTTCCTAGTTTCCCCTCTGAAAATCCCCTATCCCCTCCCCCTGCTCCCCAACCCACCCACTCCCACTTCCGCGCCCTGGCATTCCCCTATACTGGGGCATAGAACCGTCACAGGACCAAGGGCCTCTCCTCCCACTGATGACCGACTAGGCCGTTCTCTGCTACATATGCAGCTAGAGCCATAAATCCCACCATGTATACTCTTTGATTGGTGGTTTAGTCCCAGGGAGCTCTGAGGGTACTGGCTAATTCATATTGTTGTTCCTTCTGTGGGGCTGTAAACCCCTTCAGCTCCTTGGAAAATATAATTTTTAAGAAAGAAGACTCACTGTGACTCGGTAGGTGCCTGGCTCCTGATGCTGGCATTGTCTGAGTGGTTCTTTTGGGCCAGGCTGACCCCTAATAGACCCTTGCTAGTAGACATTCGCGAGATGTGTGGTGACTGCATAGAAAATGGCTTTATTCACAAATATGGCAGTCTGGAAGAATGTCAGTTTTTCCCCCAGCATCCCTTGCTTCAGCAGGCTATCTAGAGTTTGTTTACTTGCGGGCACAGCATGAGGCCAGCAAGGACTGCTTTTCAAGTCTCTGCTTGTGCTGCTTCTGAGATAGCCATTGGCCAAAGAAGTCACACAAGACATTCATCTGGGAATGTCTGGAGTCACTACACAAGGGGCAGAATGGGAGCAGGGGAAAGGTCGGATCCTTAGCACGTCCCTCAGCCATGTCTGCTGGGCACTGGCATCTTCTATGCAGCTTTTCAGTCACATTACGCAGTCTTCAAAGAAACAGAAAGGGGGAAAGGCCTGTGCTCTTTTGCACAAAAAATTATTTCTTTGAAGCTTTAAAGTATGTGCGATATTAAAGAGTTGTAAGCCATAAAACAAGTTGCCAGAATTTGAAATATGAATGAAAATGTTAAAAAAGGAGGTGTAAAAATTGGCTTTGGACATTCCAATCTTTCCAGGTAGCTTTTTATATATTTCTAAATCTCTCTCTCTCCATATATACATATATATATGTATATATGGTTCATAATTAGCTGAACAACTCTATTGACTTTTTAGAGACCTCTTTACATTGTGTGTGTGCACGTGTGCACATGTGTTAGTAATAAATCCCTGACTTCACATGGGTTTGTTCTGCGACCTTCCTATCCAGTGCTCATGATCCCTGCTTAGTATCTCCCTTCATTTCCAACTTTGCCCATATTTCATTTGACATTTGAATTTAGTCATGGGATTAACTGGCTTTGTGATTATAATCTTTTCAAATCTCTTTCTATTTAAAAAAAAATCTGAGTAGCATTGGGATGATAACCACATCAGCACTCTATCTCCCTCCACTCACCTCGAGAGCGAGCAAGGGGAGTTGCCCAGGCAGTTTTCTTCTCTCTACCTGGACTGAAGGTGTGTGAGATCCTGCCTTAGCACATGCAAAGCCCGGAACTCCATCCCCTCTACACACACTCCTACACATAAAGAACAACAACTGACACATTTTTGCAAGCACGTGGCAGTAATGTTCAATAATGAAGAGACCCCAAGAAGTTCCCGGTGGTGGTGCCGAATACAGGCTCTGAGGATTAATGATCAACCCATTAGCTCCCTGATCAAGCACACATATTTTCTCAGTCGATGTCTCTTCGGGGCATAGCAATGTTCTAGCGCCTCCACCATTCTGGGAGTTTCTGACTACGTGCCAAATGTGTTTCTAAAACGCATTTCTTAGGCGAGACGTCTCCTCCTCAGCAACAACCTTCAAATTCTATCTCTTCCATTTTCTTCACGTTGAACAGATTCACCGACTGACTGCAGAGCCTGTATCCAGAAATGAGTGGCATACTAATGATACCTGTCTCCAAAGTCTGCATCCAAATGCATCCTGCCTGCCAGGTCAACCTCAGCATTTAGGATTAGAACCTAGGGTGGACCCACCCGCAGAGCAAAACGGTCAGTGTGTGGCATGATGGCTTGACCTACAACTGCAGCAGGCAGACGCCTGGCTCTGGAAAGGTGGCACACAGCCAAGTTCCTGCCTCTACTGCTCAAGGACTAACTCAGGAAGTAGGGAAGGCCTTGAAGCCAAGACAGGCCAGGTGAATTTGGACTCTCAGCTAGCAGCTACCATAGCAGAAGAGCCCGTGAGCTCGAGGCTGCAGCCTGTGACAGACAGCTCCTTATTTGTAAGTAGTTAATGTTTCTTAGCAAGCACTTCTAAAGGAAATTGGTATGTAATGACGGCACTCACTGGAAAACAGGCCGATTAGAAAATGCACTAACTTATCTAGTATTCATTTGAAAAGTAAATGGATGCGAGGCAAGGTGAGAGTTCACTACAATTCAAATATTTTCCCTTAACAGGCTGTAGCACTCCTGCCTTAATTCAAGCAGAAACACAAGTATGAATAATCAAACTAGATGACGCTCATCAAGAACCTTTGTGCCTTGCACCATTTCAAATGGTCATTGAAGCTTAATGGCAAAAAATTTACATTCTCCCTTTAATTTGTATTCTGTTCCTTCCTTCTGAGTGATGTGATTGTGGCTTGCTGTTGCCCGCTGTATTATTTTGATGCAAATATTGTGTTGTGTGTGCCTGAGTCCAATTTCCTGGCTTTTGCTAGCAAGAGAAGGGACTGCAAAAATAGTTGAAAATCAGGGTTATTTAAGGAGTTTATAACTACCGCTCCTAATAACTGAAACAATACAGTTGATGAGCCGTCTGCTTAGAGACACTCTGATGGCTGTAAGTTAATAGAGCCCAACAAAGGAAGATAAAATCAACAAGAAAACTATTTACTCTTCTGTTTTCTCTACCCTGAATATTAAATTTTGTTCTGATGGCAGAGAGAGAGAGAGAGAGAGAGAGAGAGAGAGAGAGAGAGAGAGAGAGAGAGAGAGAGAGAGAGTTGAAATTCAAGTGAAATTCCCTTTCCTGTGACATACTCACCAGGGAAAGAAAGCTTTATTGAGATACAGGGGGTTGCCGCCAAAGACTGCAAACACTGAGCCCCAAGGGTGATCCTTGAATGTAATGTATGCACAAACTAATTTATGATACTGTGACTAATTTCCATTTCTTGTGCTTAGAGTTGCCTAGCTAATTACAGAGATGTTTTCTTAACTTTAGTAATTACGTTCTATGCTTTCGACAGGCAACGAAGCAAATGAGCAAGGCCAGATTGCGCAGTACTTGGGAGACAAGCGCGTCCAGGCGAGAGGAGAATGTGCGCTGAGCTTGCAGGGCCGGCCAGCATCCTTGATCAGAAGCCTCACCAGCTTTGACCAGATCCCGCAAGCTGCATCGGAAGCATCTGGAGACATATTTGATGGAACACCCCATAATTAGACCGGCTGGCTTAATTAGGAGAAGTTTGTGGGTAGAGGGTTGCTGAGGGGCTGTGCTGGGATCTGAAGGTTTGCTGCCTCCTCCCAGGAGGCCTGGGCCACAAAGCTCTACCCGCTGAGTGTGCGCGGGTTGGTGTCTGAACATCCAAGACAGCTCTGTCGCATCTGTGAACCCAAGGCAGGGGACTACTCCCTGCAACAGAAACAACAGCCGCCTCCTTCACTCCCCCACCCCTTAGATATAACAGGAGGAACACTCGGATATTCAGATGTGATCACTTCCTGCAAGCCACTCTGTAAGATGTGTTTTGAAACCGTCTTCCGGAGGCTGGTGGCAGGATAAACCATGGTGTTCCAAGTATTCTCGGCAATCCCTCCTGTGGCAGAAAATGCATCACCCTAAGGTGCTAAGGACTCCTTGATTGTGCAGCCTTACCAGTGAGGGTTTTCCAGCCAATCTAGAAATACCAGGCACTGCCCACAAAATCAGCTCCCAGACTATGTAGAGCAGGGCTACAGGGACAGTGCACATCTGGGAGACATCTGCACATGATTTTGAAGCAAATAAGGACTGAGCAGTTGCAAACTTTTGGATTCTAGATGCTGTGGCTTGAACGTGCACAGGAGGATGAGGGAAGAATGGGATGGAATCCTTCCATGGCAAGGAACCACAGTGGCCTTAAGAGAAACCCCAGTCAGCCGTACATCCTGAAATCCATGTTCACCGGCTCTGCTCACATTCCTAGAAGTGGCTCTTTTTCTACTCACTCAAGATAAGGAAAAAAGAAGTGTGTGTGTGTGTGTGTGTGTGTGTGTGTGTGTGTGTGTGTGTGTGTGTGTGTGTGTGGTTTGTTTCCCCTCAGGTCAGCAATTTTTGCTTTCTGGGACATGAATGCTATTTATTGCTAGCATGCTATTAGTAAACAGGAGCATGGTTTCAATAATCTGTCCCCACTTTACCAAATTAAAATGATTTCCCTGTTCTATCGAGATGAGGTGGCTTGTACATCAGGCCATCCAGGATATGAGAAATGAAATGTGTTCCCTAACTATCTCACTAGGTATAAACATTTGATGAAAATGAAACATACTTCAAGCCACTCATGGTATCAATTTTAGACTGAGACATCCAGGTAACTGGCATGGAAACAGGCCATGTGGAGGACCGAGCTGTTGAATTTTTAATGTGCCATTGAAAAACATTAATGGGTTTTATTGTGAAATCCTTAAAATGGATTTCAAATGGATTTGAACAGAATTCTTTATAAAATGATGAAATCTAAATTCCAGGTACTCACAACTCAGTCCCTTGTTTTTCTTTTAAACTTTACTTTATCTCTTATCATATATGTTCCTATAATGTGTGTGCATGTGTTCCTACGATGTGTGTGCACGTGGTATGTGTGGGTGAGTACCAGTGTGCTCATGCCAGTTATGAATGTGGAGGTCAGAAGACAGCTTTTGGGAGTCGATTTGAGGTTTGAACTTGGGTTATGAGAATTTGTGCTGCAATGCCCTTAGCTGCTGAGCCATTTTGTTGGCCCATAATCCTGTTTAAAATCTTAATCTGTGTGTTAGACAATCAATGTGTCAGAGAACTTTGCCTCTAGTAAAGTGTCAAGAAAGTGTGAGGAAGTGCCAAACATATTGGCAGCTCATCTGGCATCAAAGACCTTTGCAGGGTAAAGAATTTTCTTATGAAAGAGATGACACCAGCAAAGCCAAACTTCAGGTAGACTTAGCTCCTGAAATGTCTTGCTTCTCTGTCAGCCATGACAGGCACAGGATGCCTTCTTACCCTTGGGTATGGTACCTCAGAGGAGGCCTCACAGAAAGAAAGCCATCTTTTCATCTATTCAAGGCATGAGGACGTGCCTGCTTCTGTGATGTGGAAGAAAGCAACACAATAAAAATGTAATTATTTTGACACGTTCTTTTAAAAAGCTTATTATTTATACTTAATGCCAAGTGGTTTTAGACTGCCATTATGAGAGAGAAGCCACTGTCCTTGGTCCTTAAAC
Source organism: Mus musculus (assembly GCF_000001635.26). Lineage (NCBI taxonomy): Eukaryota > Metazoa > Chordata > Mammalia > Rodentia > Muridae > Mus > Mus musculus. The sequence goes on along the minus strand of NC_000068.7, from coordinate 146,761,722 downwards.
TGCGAGCATTCTAAAGATGGGAAGCCAGACACAATCAGCTGCCTGTGGGGAGACATCATTCCCAAGCTGGGAGAGGTGGAACCCCTTCCTGCTTGTGCTTCCCAGCGTTCCCTCTGCATCAACTTTTGTTCCATTCTACAAGCCAAGGCTCATTTATCCTCAGGAAGAGAGAACGGTTTGTTGACGCCGCCGGAGTCATCCATGCTTCCAGACCACTGAGGGCCGTGATGGGGGTCTGGAAATCATCCGTGGAGTTTCTCATTCAGGGGAGAAGTTCAACTACTTTTGTCCCATCCCTGTTTGTCTTGGTTTGATGCTAAGAGATGCAATCCCTCAACACGCCCCCAATCTCTTCCCTTTCTACCCACCCCTGGTCATAGAGGGGGCTCAGACGGTTTGTGGCAAAACACCATTTGAGTCACTGATGAATAATTTACATGCACATCAGGTGGCAGCGAGTTAGTATGTAAAGGTCCTTTGAAGAGGAGGGGAAAAATATTGCTGCCTTTCTTAGAGAACACTGACCTTGGCAGCAGTCTGTGGGGGAAGCCTTTGCAGAGGAAAGGCAATGCTTTACAAGCGTCCAGAGGGTCTCATGAGCAACCCAGTGTGGGCCTTGCAGGCTGGAACTGGTTTTCAAACACACAACTTGTCCATATGCTATCCCAAAGGTGAAGGAGTTCGACTCTATCTGAGTTAACAGCTGTAGCCAGAAGCCTACAACACAAGGATTCTAGCGAATCGAAGTTTCACTGGGTTTTCACATCCTAACAGTCGCCTTTCCTTGCTATGTCCACTCTTATCTCCAGGGTTTCTAATAAAGTTATTTGAAATTGAAGACAAGCTTTAAAACTCCACCAACCCTGAAGAAGCACACCAATTCCCCTGCAGAGTAACAATTATATCTGGAACAAAAGTGCTCATAGGCATATATGTATCTGAATTAAGTGAGGCTGTCAGCATCTTTTAGTATATATGGAATTTTTTTCTCTTTTTCAGGAAGTATGCATAAGAATTGGCTTTTGACAACAGTAAAATTCATGTTTCTAAAAGAAAAAAAAAGCAGAGAAAGAATTAAAGATGCACTTAGCTTTTTATTTAAGACCAAGCATCTTGGTCCCCTAGTCTGTCTTAATTTTAGATGCTGACATCATGCATGCATTTTAAATTATTAGGCAGATAATCACTTCCTTATAATAATTTCCACGCTCAGCTACAATAAAATAGATGTCTTTCAAAGACCCCTTAGTAAAATGTGCTCAGTGTTACGTTCTGTATCATGCAGGTCAATTTAATTCAGCGTGGCTCTCTCTACCCAGCTAAACAATTGCTTTTCAGTCTCTGGAGAGCGTGATGAATGCAGCCAAGAATACCCATCCAGAGACGGCCTTGGACACTTGTTCATAAAAACTTGACATCTGAAATCCCACTCTTTATTAATCTCTTGTCAAAGAGTTAGTCAAGATTTCTGGGGGAAAAATGTCAATGTCATATAAATCATTATTAATTATTCAATAATGAATGAGATTAAAATGGAAGAATGGACCATTTCAAAACTGGTCAGGCAAGCATCCCATTCACTAGTGGTTCCTCCCACAAGGGCTTCACCTCACCATCTGCAGTCTGCACTTCTCTGTAGCTGCAGACTGTGACAACTATCTTTGTGCTTGACAGTTAACATAACGAGAGCATAGATGGCTAGTCAGGTGCTTTGGCTTAAATCTGTTCCTGAAGGTCCCTTAGCTAGAAGCCTGATCCTCATAAAATTGTACTAAGAGGTGGTAGGAATAGCGGTGCATGGTTGGGTCACAGAGGGTGGTTCTGCCTCTCAAAGGGGCTAATTTAGTTTTCTCGGGACCCCGGTTAATTCTTGAAACAATAGTTTCTTATAAAGTGAGACCACTCAAATGTGTTTACCTTTTGTTCCAAATTGCCTTTCCATGTTCCCACCATGTTTTTATGTAGTGAGAAGGTGAGCCAGGGACAGATGGGAAAACTTACTAGGGGTTAAATAGATAGGTCTACATGATTTTTTACTTTCATTTCCCAAAATTATAAGCTAAATAAATCTCTCTCTCTCTCTCTCTCTCTCTCTCTCTCTCTCTCTCTCTCTCTCTCTCTCTCTCTCTCTTTTGGTTTTTCGAGACAGGGTTTCTCTGTATAGCCCTGGCTGTCCTGGAACTCACTCTGTAGATCAGGCTGGCCTGGAACTCAGAAATCTGCCTGCCTCTGCCTCCCAAGTGCTGGGATTAAAGGCATGCGCCACCATGCCCAGCTTCTTTTCTTTATTAATTACCCAGAGTCAGATATTTTGTTAGAGAAATATCTTACAAGGTATCTTAATTTAGGAAACTTTAACAACTATGACCGAAGTCTGAAGTAACTCAGAGAAACTACTGTTGGATTTTGCTGATTAAAAGTGAACCAAAGAGGGCTGGAAAGATGGCTTAGCAGTTAAGAGGTCCTGAATCTTCCAGAGGTCCTGAATTCAATTCCCAGCAACCACATGGTGGCTCTCAACCATCTGTAATGGGATCCAATGCCCTCATCTGTGTGTCTGAAGACAGAGACAGTATACTCACATAACATGAAATAAATAAATCTTAAACAAAAAGTGAACCAAAGAGGCAAGTTTATATTCAATAGATAGAAATTAGAATCTTCAGTTTTGATGAGATGACAGTAAAAAAATAATTTGTATATTTCAAAAGCACAAACCAAGAGGTAAATCAAGTATATCCTTGCTTGATATTCTATGATTCAGAGCATCTTAGGCTGTTCTCATTTTCTATCTTACGGTTCACATGAGTAGGTTGCAGAAAACACCATCCTAAAGGTATAATTATGAAAGGATGGACCATGTAGAGACTGCCATATCCAGGGATCCACCCCATAATCAGCATCCAAACACTGACACCATTGCATACACTAGCAAGATTTTATTGAAAGGACCCAGATGTAGCTGTCTCTTGTGAGACTATGCCGGGGCCTAGCAAACACAGAAGTGGATGCTCACAGTCAGCTAATGGATGGATCATAGGGCTCCCAATGGAGGAGCTAGAGAAAGTAGCCAAGGAGCTAAAGGGATCTGCAACCCTATAGGTGGAACAACATTATGAACTAACCAGTACCCCGGAGCTCTTGACTCTAGCTGCATATATATCAAAAGATGGCCTAGTCGGCCATCACTGGAAAGAGAGGCCCATTGGACTTGCAAACTTTATATGCCCCAGTACAGGGGAACACCAGGGCCAAAAAGGGAGAGTGGGTGGGTAGGGGAGTGGGGGTGGGTGGATATGGGGGACTTTTGGTATAGCATTGGAAATGTAAATGAGTTAAATACCTAATAAAAAATGGAAAAAAAAGAAATAGTCATTTGCTAGTGATTAGCAGAACCATCAAAAAATGATATCAGATATTTGTAACAAATAGAAACTATATAAAATATTAAAACTTTATCATCACCAAATCATGGAATAATGCTAACCCCAATCTGGCCTGCACTGTAAAAGTGCAGTCCCGTGTGATATCAAAGTATCATGGGTCACAGGAAATCCAATCAGCCAAAAAATGTCAGTGCCTTGCCCCCACCTCGGGGAATTGCTTGTTTATTTCTACTGTTCGGAATCAATGATCAAATCAAAGATCGACATGTAGACAACTGTAGGCAAATGAATTAATGAGGTACAGATGATGACCAATACAGTTCTACTAATATTTTATGCATGAAAGAAAGATTGGTGGGAAGGAAATGGCATGTCAGGGTAAGAGCTAAAATCTGAGTGTATAGGAATATAGGAAATAAATTTAGAAATCTATGGACACACAACTTGCCAATGAAATAGCTTACCTCTGACCTCAGCACATGTGAAGCTCCTGTCTGGGTAATGGAGAAAGAGTCCTCTCTATTAGATACTAGCTCTCTTTTTAGCTGTTTCCCCAACATTTTCCTTGGCAGTATCCCAAGTTAGCCAATAGCAGAATTCAACACCCATGAGTGTTTTCACCAATAGCTGTCCTAATTTGTTTCCTATTGTTGTGATAAAACACCATGACCAAAAGCATAGTGGAAAGGAAAAGGTTTTTTTCAGCTTAGAATTTATGGCCATCACACAGGGCAGGAGTTCAAGGCAGGAACCTACAGGCAAGAACTGAAGCCAAGACCATGGAGGATTATTGATCACTGGCTTGCTCAATATGCTTTCTTATAAAGTCCGAGACTACCTGCCCAGAGGTCGCACCTTCCACAGTGGGCTGGCCCCCCTACATCAATAATTAATCAAGAAAATGTCACATAGACTTTCTCACAAGCCATTCTCAAGGAGATAATTTCTCCATTGAAGTTTCCTCTTACCAGATAACCTTAGCTTGCATCGAGTTGATGGAAACACTGATCACCACACAAGCCCAATTTCTCTTTTCTTACCATGAGGACTTCTTAACTCTACCATGTCCATGCCTGAGAATTTCCAGGACATTCATTTCTCCTAAAGAAGCACTGGAGAATACACAGTCCTTATTCTAACGGAGAGGAGAATGCCACAAGACAATGGAAAATGTCCCTAGAGACACACATGGTGTCCGCATTAAGCAGTGTCTTCACCAGAGGGATGACCTTGAATACAAGAGTGTCATAGGTATTCAGCTGACTCCAGATCCATGCCTGAGTGCTAGAGTTCTAGGGTAAGACACACAGGGATTCACTATTGACAGTATTTCATGCCAGCTCTTCTGTATCTCTGTGCCCTACAGATCTTCATATTCAACCAACTAATGGTCAGGTACTATGTATTTAGGTCTGTGATGACTGTGCCTGTCCCAAACATGCTCAGATCTTTTTATTCCCATTATCACCTAAATAATGCAGTATAATGCCTACTTAAATAATACTTGTACTGTATTGGGTATTATAAATAGTCTAGGTGTGATTTAAGTTATATAGGAGAATGTGTGTATAAGCTATATATAAATAGTATATAGCCTTTTATTCAATACATTTGAATATTTATGAATTTTTGTATCTAAGGGGTTTTTGGAACTAGTCACCATGCACAAGAAGGAACACGTTTAATAAAAAAGAAGAAATGCACATGACATATTTTAAAAGAAATTATTAGCATAGATTAATATTATGTACTTTGCTTATCATAGTAACAAATACTTGATTAAAAACAACTTGATTAGAATGAAAGACTTACTTTGGACTGACAGGGCACTTGATTGAACTGGCCACATTGCTCCCACAATCAGGAAGCAGAAAGGGATAAATGCTGATGGTCACATTGCTTTCCCCAAATCTCTTTTTAGAACAGGTGCCTATGGGTTAATGTCTTAGGTAGGATCTCTCGACCAACTCAGAGCTGACTGAGAACAGGAGCCCTTGGGTTGATATCTCTCACATTCTGGGTGGGTCTTTTTTTCCTTTTCCTTTTCCTTTTTCCTTCCTTCCTTCCTTCCTTCCTTCCTTCCTTCCTTCCTTCCTTCCTTCCTTCCTTCCTTCCTTCCTTTTTTTTTTTTTTTTCTTTTCAAGACAGGGTTTCTCTGTATAGCTCTGGCTGTCCTGGAACTCACTTTGTAGACCAGGCTGGCCTCGAACTCAGAAATTTGCCTGCCTCTGCCTCCAGAGTGCTGGGATTAAAGGCATGCGCCACCACGCCCAGCCCGGGTGGATCTTATCTCCTCAGTTAAACCTCTCTGGAAATGCCCTCAAAGATGTGTGTCTCCAGGTTGCTCTAAATGCTCTGACTGGCAACAATGATTAATAAGTACTTAGGGCAGTGTCTAATGATACAGCATTGTTGCTTTTTAGACTCTCTATAAAAAAATGCTAAAAGCAACACACAGGTGTTAACTGCAAGAAACAACATTTTATTTAATCTAGCTAACTTTGGAATTCCTGAAAAACTGGAAAATAGGGGCAGAATGATAAATTAAAATTCACAGATAGTCTCTGCTCCTCCCTGTTCCAGAGACAGCCGCATCTTCTTGTTCAGTACCAGCCTCGTCCCGTAGACAAAATGGTGAGGGTCGGTGTGAGCAGATTTGGCCGTATTGGGTGCCTGGTCACCAGGGCTGCCTTCTGCTCTCCACATGGCAAAGTGGAGGTTGTTGCCATCAACAACCCCTTCATTGACCTCAACTACATGGTCTACATGTTCCAGTATGACTCCACCCACGGCAAATTCAATGGCACAGTCAAGGCCGAGAATGGGAAGCTTGTCATCAACTGGAAGCCCTTCACCATCTTCCAGGAGTGAGACCCCGCTAACATCAAATGGGGTGAGGCCAGTGCTGAGTATGTCGTGGAGTCTACTGGTGTCTTCACCACCATGGAGAAGGCCGGGGCCCACTTGAAGGGTGGACCCAAAAGGGTCATCATCTCTGCCCCTTCTGCTGATGCCCCCATGTTTGTGATGGTGTGAACCACAAGAAATATGACAACTCACTCAAGATTGTCAGCAATGCATCCTGCACCACCAACTGCTTAGCCCCCCCTGGCCAAGGTCATCCATGACAACTTTGGCATCGTGGAAGGGCTCATGACCACGGTCCATGCCATCACTGCCACCCAGAAGACTGTAGATGGCCCCTCTGGAAAGCTGTGGCGTGATGGCCGTGGGGCTGCCCAGAACATCATCCCTGCATCCACTGGTGCTGCCAAAGCTGTGGGCAAGGTCATCCCAGAGCTGAACGGGAAGCTCACTGGCATGGCCTTCTGTGTTCCTACCCCCAATGTGTCCATCGTGGATCTGACGTGCTGCCTGGAGAAACCTGCCAAGTATGATGACATCAAGAAGGTGGTGAAGCAGGCATCTGAGGGCCCACTGAAGGGCATCTTGGGCTACACTGAGGACCAGGTTGTCTCCTGCAACTTCAACAGCAACTCCCACTCTTCCACCTTCGATGCCAGGGCTGGCATTGCTCTCAATGACAACTTTGTCAAGCTCACTTCCTGGTATGACAATGAATACAGCTACAGCAACAGGGTGGTGGACCTCATGGTCTCCAAGGAGTAAGAAACCCTGGACCACCCACCCCAGCAAGGACACTGAGAGCAAGAGAGAGGCCCTCAGTTGCTGAGGAGTCCCTATCCCAACTCGGCCCCAACACATCTCCCTCACAATTTCCACCCCAGATCCCCATAACAGGAGGGGCCTATGGAGCCCTCCCTACTCTCTTGAATACCATCAATAAAGTTCACTGCCCCCCCCCCAATCACAGAGATAGCCCAAATTCTGTAAACCACTGGAAAGGTTTTGAAGATGGACAGGTGTGGTAATTATACGTCGGTATGGGTTTGGTCAATGTCACTGAACTGTACCCTTGATGCTTAAAAATGACAAAATATCTATATTTTAATCACAATAAAAAAGTGTTGAAAAAATATATTATGTTACTAGTTTCAACTTCATTCTGGTCTGAGTCAGGTTTTTATGCTTTTATAGGCTTCCTGTTGATCTGATCTCAGCTTTGCTCCTCTGTGTAAGGTGCTAATGAGCTGTGGGAGGAAAGAAGGGGAGCAGCTGGGGATGGGGGCAGGGTAAGAGTTCCCACCATCAGGTTTGCTTAATGAGTGTGCTGCCACCAGGGGTCTTCTGAAGGTGAGCACCTTCTCTTTTGAGCCTTTTGATCAGCTCGAATTGTAATCAGCTAAGACACACTGTGCTTTCCTGTTAGACAAACCTAAGGTTACTCCTGGAATACACTCCAAAGTAATATGTGGCAAACGCTAATAAATGAATCCTGTTTTTTAAAAAAAGGAATGCACACTTTGCCTACTTCTGAAAAAGGAATTTGAGGCAGTGGAAAAAGTTCTGTTTGAAGAGACAGGAAAGAGATGCGTGTCCCGAGGTCTGAATCTCACTACTCATCCTCAGCCTGCCTGCAGTCTCCTGTGGACAGTATCTAGGAATGCCAATGGGCTTGCTAAGTCTCTGGAGATGGGTATCTTGGAGTGTAGGGATAATGTCTCCGGGACACACACCCCATCAATAAGGGACAAGGGTCTGTAGGCATTGCTGGGAGAAGCCCTGGAAGCACAAGTGTGAGAATGAGTTTGGATCCCTGGGGCTCACATAAACGCAGTGTGAATGTGGTGATCAGCTTGTGGCTCCAGGGTATGAGAAGCTGACACAGAAAACCTCTCCAACAAGCTGCCTAGCCGAACTGGTTTCCTCTTTCTGTGAATTATTTTGGCATCCCAGGGACCAGATGACCTCTTCTGGCATTACAAACTGGGATGCTCTCCCTGCTAAGAGTCATGAGTTATTCAAGGGCTTGGGCCTATATTGGGCCCCCAAAAAGTGTTCCTCAAGGAATGAAAGAGTTTATAAGGGCTCTGAAGAAAAACTAAACAAGACAAAGCTGACTTTCCTAGTAAGAATGGGATGGGATGAATCGCAGAGGGATAACCAGAGGCTGTGTTTGTTCAGAGTCATCAGCAGAACCCAAAGGCACTTAGCTGGGCTGGTTTTAGTTCCTTAAAAACACATATAAAACTCTTTCCATTTAACTTCCCCAAGGCCGCCAATTAGATAGACGACAGTAGATGGATAGATGTGACTCAGGAGTTCCTGCCCTGCTTACTTACACCAGTTAGGTTTTCTCAGCCCAGGTGGCAGGAATTTGAGTAAAGCCATCTTCAGACGTTCCATGCTGTAGCTACCAAATCACTGCAGCCACATGAGAAACTCAAGGATCCAGCTGACCACGCTCATAAGTGAAATAAATCCTTCATTCTCCACTCTCTTTCTCTTCTTCATCCTCCATCTCCTCCTCCTGCTGTTCCTCCCCCCTCTCTTTTTTGTTTTTTGTTTTTGTTTTTTGTTTTTGTTTTTTGTTTTTTTTTTTTTTTTTGACACTGAAGGTCAAACTCAGGCCTTTGCACGTGCTAGATAGGCATCCTTGGCTAGATCAGCCAAGCTAGACCTCCAATTTCAAACATTTGTGAGTTTTTGCTTGTTTGCAAATCAACATTTTAGGAAGATTGCCACAGCAACAAATTAATTTGATGGCAAATGATTGAACAGCCAACTACAACGTAGCACGTGTTCTTCTTGTTTACACAGAGCTGGGGGCTGAGCTGTTCTTGGGCTCATTGCTTCATCTGCTCAGGAATGTCAAGGCCTCAAGGCAGCATGTTGGGTAACATTTTGGCTTCTCAGCATTCTTCTCAGACAGCAAGATGGCTGCTTCTGATCTGAGTGGCAAAGGTGGCAGAGGGGCTGCTTCCCCATACATCTCTCTCCTTATGACTCTTCAAAACACTCCTTTTGCAGATTGTCCCCATGAATCTCCTTGGCTATGACTTATTGCCAGGATGTCTGGGCAGTAAACATCACTATTTTAGTTTCTAATGTAAGAGGGTGGCTCTGCACTATGGGAAGACAGTGTGTACTGGCCAGTGACTAGCACCCACACTGTTATTTTAAAACAAGTTTCTAGGCAACTGAACTTTCCTTGTCAGGCACAAAAGTGTAATTTAGTAACTGACAAGGTACAAAATTTTAACCCTTTTAAATGAAAGTCTAAGATAACTCTCATTTTATATTTCCTGTTGATGAGGCTGTATATCATTCTCCAGAATGACTTTAACAATGCCCTCAGCAATCTCTTCTGTCTTGAGCTTTTGTTATGGTTTCTGAAAAGAATGGGCAATTGCCCCCTAGTCCCTGTTTTTGTTTTTGTTTTTCAAGACAAGATTTCTCTGTGCAGCCCTGCCTGTCCTGGAACTCACTCTGTAGACCAAGCTAATCTTGAACTCAGAGATCTACCTGCCTTTGCCTCCCAAGTGCTGGGATTAAAAGCATGAGGTGCCACCACCCAGTTTCCTCACACTTAAAAAATTATTTTACTTCCTCTTGGCTGTGTATGGTGGCAGGTGAATCTCTATGAATTGGAGGTCAGCCAGGGGTACATCGTGGAGCCCTACCTCAAAAAAGTCAAAAGTGTGAGTGTGTGAGGGGGCTGGGTAGACATGGGAGGAGCTGGGAGAAAGGAGGTGGGGTAGAAATGATATAAACAGTGCTCACTCATGAGATTCTCAAAATATAAAAGTTTTGTTTTCTATATAGAATGTGTCACTTGAGAGTTCCAGCTATTGTTAGTTTTCTTATTCCTTGTGGCTATAGGAACCCAATCCAGGTCATCTCAAAGCTATGCAAGTGTTTTACCACTGAGCTACATGTCCAGCTTTGGTTCCTGGTACTTTTGATTATCTTCTTTCAGATGTCTTTTTAACCTATGGATGCAAAACTTTCCCTGGCTATAGGATGTGTGTAGGTTTGAATAAAAATGGTCCCACAGGTTCATAGATTTAAATGTTTGGTCACTAGGGAGTGGTGCTACTTGACAGGGATTAGGAAGTGTGGCCTTGTTGAAGGAAATGTGTCAGCAGGGGTGGGCTTTGAGGTTTAAACTATCAAAGCCTAGCCCAGTGTCTCTCTTTTCCTGCTGCCTTCAGATCTGGATGTAGAACTCTCAGCAACTTCTCCATCACCATGTCTGCCTGCATGCTGTCATGCATCCTGCTATGATAATAATGGACTGAACATCTAAAACTGTAAGCCAGACCCAATGAAATGTTTTCCTTTATTAGAGTTGCCTTGGTCATGGTGTCTCTTCATAGCACTAGAACATTGACTAAGATAGGGTGCTTTGAAGCTCTGCCTCAGATGGAGGTAGCTGTTGAGAGAGGACCTGAGCTTCACTGTTCCCACAGCATCAGGGCTCAAGCTGTCCTCTTACAGATCTTAATTTCAGATCACATTCTTGTATGCCTTTCTCTCTCTTCCAGCTCAGAATCTTCTTCCCTTTCCTCTACTCCCTAAGAATGCCAGAAGATACTAGATTAGGAAGTCTAGTTCAGGGTTTAGGAGAATTTACTCTTAGACAATTGTTGTCCTTACTAAGAATAGATGCCTTTTAACAAAAGTTTTGTTTGTTTGTTTGTTTGTTTTGAGACAGAGTCAGAATGACCTTGAATATATTATCCTCCTAACAGAGTCTCCAAAGTACTGGAATTGTGGGTATACATCACCATACCAGGCCCTTGTTTTCTAAATTCTGAACCCATGTTTTTAAACTCCATCTTAAAAAGAAAATCAAGAGAGAATCTCCTTTTAAGAATACTCAAGATTTTAAAGTATGCAGCAAAACTTAAGGTAGCCAACCCACAATGTAAAAGAGAAGCCCAAGAAACAGAACAAAGGGCAATGCATTTACTTATCTACTAAAGCCCTTGTTACTACTACATCTGCTCTCAAGCACCTAGATATTTTGAGCATCTAAAGAGGATCAAGAGTGCCAGATATTGTGTGCTGATGATATGTTAGGAAGGTCACTGACCTTTTGAATTTACAGAGCTGCTAAACTCATGGGAAGCCTTCCTCTAGCAGTTCTGTTGGCTGCTCCCATCTTACTGGAAACATGAAGAGGGAGCACAAACCTCTGCATTTCAATAGGCATGTGTTTGGTTCATGGCAACATCCTTAAGTGTGCTTGTTGCTAGGATTTCAGCTTCTTATATTATATACAAGGTAAGGCTCAGGAGAAGTGTTCATTAGCTTATCAACAAGTTGGAAGTGAGCTTGCTTTTTCTTTCTGATGCCAAACATGTCTATTCTATAATTCTCATCCATCGCTTGAGAACTACTAGGGAGAAGAATGTATAGAAACTATAATCAGAGAGTCTTGCTGCCTTGGTCATGTTGGTTGGTTATAGCAGTCTCCAGTTGGCAGACACTTGGGATCTCACTTCTGTAATAGCCTCTGTTGACAGTCTGGTACACATCTCTTAAACCTGTACATTGTTCTGGAAGAAACATTTTCTTGAGACCTTTCTTTGGGATACATTTACAAACAGAGACTGGGATATATCCCTCAACAATGTGACAAATGATTACCTGGGATGAACACTTGTGCAAGGGCCTCCCAATATGTTTTTCTATGCAAGAATAGGCATTCCCAAGAACAAAACATTCTTTATGCCAGTGATATTAGAACTCTGCAAAAGTCTTTCTGTATGTTTAGAGGCTACAAAATTCAGGACTACTGGTAGACCTCCTTTCCCCCTCAGAAAAGGTTCTGTACTATTCCCCTACACCTTCTATTTCCATCTTTCACAGCAAGATTTTCCACACATTCCATCTTCACGAATGCTTGTTTCTTTTGTTTTTGGTGGTTCCAGTGAAATCTAGAAATTTAAATTCCCATATAGTACATCTGTGTTTATATTTCTTCCCTCCCAAAATGCATAATACCTTTCTTAATGTTTTCTTTAGATCAAGGCTCTTTCAACTTAATCATATTTGGGGATTTGTTCCCTTTGGTATCATTTAGATCAAGGTTGTGGCTAGGTCTACAGTTTGTCCACCAGCTGGCTAAATTCAGTCAATTCACTCAAACCAGGGGTCTTTCTTTTCATTTTTTCAATTTTTTTTCCTTTGTCAAGCCAGACATAATAATCAGACAGGAGTAGGGTTATCTAAAGAATCCAAAACAGTCTCCTGAGAATTTTCTGAAATTTAAATGAATACCTGGCAGTTGTTACCTGTGGCTGTTCTGCATATAAAGAGATAGATAGTTGCAAACAACAAAGAACAGATTTAAGTAATTGGAAGGTATTGTAGGGGTTCCCGTCCTTTCTGTGGCACATTCTGCAGGAAGAGGTCATAGTCATGTGTGCTCCAGCATCAGCCTATCATGGTTCTAGGAGAAATCTACCATCTTCACTCATCAAACGGTGAAGAGTGCTGACATCAATAAAAGAAACTAATCCTCTCTCAACCTCATTGTAACTAATGGGGAAAAAAAAACTACTTTCAGAAAAGGCAACTATCAAAATTTATAAAGTCATTACAATTATTGCCTGGTTCAACCAGCAATGCTGGGAAGAACCTCTAAACTGGAGAAAGAACCCTGTCTCTTCAAAGAAATGCTTGTGATCCTGGTGGTCTATGATGCTATTGTACATATACCTCCTTAGGAACGACTGCATGTACTGGGAAATCTTGCCTCATAGCTAACCTTTATGCATCTGGTCTTTATTCAGAAATACCAGGGGAAGGCAACTATTCAAGAAGTATTTTTGTACACCTGCATAGTTCTAACAATTGATAGGAGCTGAGAAAGAGTTGAAGATGGAGTTACCCTGGTCCCTGATTTCTAGAAGCCTATGCCCTTGTTATGATAAAAGTTCACTTGTTACATACGTATACAGACAGTACAATCCATTTAACAAAGACCAGGGTACAGATTATGAGGAATTTGAAAACACAGAGAAGACAAGTCCCAGTCATTGGCAACGGATATAGTCAACCGCCAAATGTCTGTGGTGTATACCATGGAACCTTGGATATCTGGTCTGGGCTCTCCAACTGTATTCCTCAAATGAGAACTCAAGCTGATAGAGATGCTGACCTATTTGGATCACATGGCTTATAGGCTTGTTACAGCAGATGAGGGAGAAGACCTGAGCTGACCATTTTCCTTAAAATTTACTTTCCCTGATGGTTGTCCAGTAAAAGGGTCCACATGGCTCCTGCTCACATTTGCTTGGTCTAAGTTATGGAGGTAGGAAAATGAAGAGGATTGCATGGTCATCTAGAGTGTTTTGCTTCAAAACTAAGACTCATGAGGTCCTACAATGTCACTGTCTCAGAGTAGCCATAGTAACTCAATGTAGCAAAGGGTGTATGAGAAAAAGAGCAACTTGGCTGTGCCTGGAAGAAACAGGAAGCTTTAAATTGGAAGAAATAGTTGGAAGGAAAGGAACAAAATCTATCAAAAGATGCTTTGGTAAAAATGATTGGAGAGAAAAGGACAGAACAGGTTTGAAACACAGAATTTAGTCTTCCGGAAATATCAGGGCTGGTTATCATGTTGGGGTCAGGTCAGGTCATGAAGGACTTTCACCCCATAGACAAGTGTAGGATTTGCTTGTGGGTGATGGGAGCCTCTTGGTGATTTTACTCAGGGAAACAGTGTCACAGTCACCAACCTTCTGGGAGTCATTGCTCACTGTGCCTAGCGTATACCAGGCACCTCTCTGCTTTATATGTATTCTCTAATTTGTCCTTTGGGAAGGCACATGTCTTATCTTTACTACACAGATGAGGAAGCGGAACTTCCGAGAGGTTAAAGAACATTTCCAAGTTTGTACAGGTACCAAGTGCCAAGGAAAACCCTTTGACCTTAAACACAATTTTTAATTGCATGAATTAATTCTTTACTATTGGCATATTAAAAACAAAAACACTGTCCTGGTTCCATGTTTAACAGAGATCAAAGTACCAAATGAGATTAAAATGTATACACCACTGACTTCTACTGTAACTGTAAGTGAGCGAACACTAACTTAATGAATGTCATGTCTGGACAGATAAGACGAATCAAGCAGATTGCCATAAGGAAAAAAAAAATAGAGGAGGTAGAGAGTTAGTTTGAAAACTATTTAATCAACCTGGGGACATCTCCATTTTGCTTTGGAACCAAGCCAAGCAATTTACATTTCAGAGCCTGACCCAACCGCACATGACTTTGCCTGCTGAATTATGGCTCCTCTCTGCCCACCTCTTTTTCATGTTAACAGGGAACTTGGGACCTGCCCTCTGGAACGATCAGAGACAGTGAGTTGTATGCTCTGTGGGCTGCTATTCCTCTGGGATGTTATTACCAGAGATAAAAATGTTTCCCTTGAACTTTATTGTTCAAATAGGGAAGATACGTATAAACAGTAGTTGTGAAGGGGAGTCCTTTTCATCCTCGAGGCTTGTATCAGAGAAGCTGCAGTCGCAAAGCAGTGTGGAAGAGTTCTGGAGTGTTTGTAGGAGTTTGGGAAGTAGCTCAGAGGCTCCTGAGTTTTCGCTCCTGTTGACTTTGTCATGGGTCCTGAAGAGTGTAGCACAGCAGCAAGCAGGCATCCAGTGGATTCTATCACTTTCTTAATTTTCACACAGTCTTAAGCATTTTTGTCCACAGACAAGCAATCTACAAGGGAACTACATTGGCAAGACCCTGAAGATGCGAGCCCTTTTTCCTTCTGGGGTTTTCAGTCCTTATCCCAACTCTCCATCAATGTGACAGATTTACTTACGTCTGAATGCTTAAGAATGGAACTCTTCACACACATCCTCTTACATTTTACTTATTTTATTTGTAGCAGGTTTGTGAGACCCATCCAGGTAGTTAGAATTCATTCATTCTGACAGAAGATAGCATTCCACCATTGAACAGTTCCTGATGTCTTTGCCCATTCTTTCTGTGGTGGGCTATCTTTATTTAGCTCAGCAGTATCATAAAGGCTGTCTCTATAAACAGTCTACTCATGTTTCTGGTTAAACACACACCTACATCTACTTTGGAGAAAAACTGCTATGCTCATGTACTTCTGGCTCTAAGAGACGTTGCTGGGTTTCCACAGTGACTTTAGAAGCTAATATATGCGGCAGGTCCTACGTTTCTAAGGCATATATGTTTTGGTATTTTTGTGGAAATATTACTCTCCTAGAAGGTTAAGAGCAGACCTGGAGTAAGGGTGATCTGCCTTGGCTGATGTCCTGGGGAAATACTACACTGGTCTGCCTATAGCCCCAGCAAATGATGCTGTACAGTCAGTCACAGTCATGTTTATAAGCTTCAGCTACCCCTGCCTTCTTGAACACACAGATGTTCTGGGAAATTCTTCAGGAGGTAAATCTGTGCAGACATGAGATTAGCCAATGGCGAAGCTCTTGCGAGAGTGATCCCTCCTCTTCCCCTCCCTGCTCCTCCCTCCCGCAAGGCCACCACAGAAGGCTCACTGTGAAGCTGACTTCCATGTCTCTTTCGGAATAACACAGCATTTCCTCCGCCTGTCCGACAGCCAGAGACTGCTCTCCCGGCGTGCACAGTGCCTGGGTTTGCTTGCCAAGACAGAGCCCGACGAAGCTTCCACATAATCATTTCCAAACATTAAAATGGCCCCATTGTCATTACAGCAGGGAGATTGAATTCGTCTCATCAAAGCGGAGTGTGACAGGTGACTCAATAGGACAGTGCCAAGCGCAGAGGCAAGAAGATTAGCAGGGCACTGATATCATTATTTCCGCCTATCACAGATTCGGCAGGGAGGCAATTGTAATTTCTGGGCTTATTAGTCTACATTCGGAGGGAAAAACCGAGTGATAAAACTCACGGTGACAGCTAGGCATTTGTGCAGCAAGTGCTGTCACCGTGACACTTAGAAAATGCCAATGTGACGACGTCCTCATAATCCTCACTAATAGAGGTTAAAGCCGGGCACAAAGGCGCCCTTATCAGTGATCAGTCCACTAATAACATTTGCATTTTTAAGTTAAATATGGTAAGGAAAAGAGTAAGTAGTTCTTTGCAGTCGGAACAATTAATTTCACACTGGAATTAGAAAACAGAGCCGAAATGTTCCTGGCTCCTTATCTCTTTGATCGCTTGCAAGAATCCTCCAAGGGAAGAGATGAGTGAGCGGTGAGCAGTATGGAGAACAATGTTACAGGCAGTATCTACTGCCTGTGAAGCTCGACAGGAGAGCACCACTACTAAACTCCTGAAATTAGATTTCTGCCCCCCCCCCCCTCCAGCTAACACACAAAGCCGTTCAAGGACTTAAAACTAACCAATGCAGTGGAAAACATCGTTGCATGCTTAACATACTCCTGTTTAATGGTTCCTGTTTTGCCAGTCAGTGGCACATCATATCATGTAATCCCAAATCTAAAGGGCCAGAGCAGGTCAGACAGCACAACCATGGCCAACAGACACAGAATGCCACTGGCTCTGAGAGTCTTCCCAGTCCACCTGATCTACATGAATCTCCTATAATGACTATGTTTCTCAAAGGACATTTTCCCCTCATGGCATTGACAATGAAAATACAAGAAGCCCGAGATTCTTTTTGTAGACAATACCAGAATGGTATTTTCATAGCTAGACCTTGAAAAAAAATTTCACCTAGCTTGGGGAAATGCATTAGAATCCCAATTTGATTTTGCTAGAAACATTACAGGTGGCAAGCCGTTACTTCCCTCCCTTTAAATAAGAGACCAATTAAGAAGACTATGTAATTCAATTCTTGAGTGAGTGCCACTGAATTCAATTTGTTTCAGGTCAATGAATATAATGCAAAGTTATTAACAAAAAGGTCAGGATCTCTGTGGAAAGCATACACACAGAGTGGGACACTGGTAATTAGTATACATTTTGAATGTGCGGCTGTGCTGGCATACAGTAGAGGCAATCTTAACAGATTAGATGTTAATAAACTTTTAAGTCTGTGTCCCTGCCTTTATAACAATAAACAAATAAACAAATACTTAAATAAAGAAATGTCACAAGTTATACCCCTGTTCCTAGCACTAGAAAGTAAATACAATGATCGCTTAGGAAAGCCATACATATCGATGAATAAATAACCTTAACAAGGGCTTGATCAGAGCCATGCCCAAGTCAAAGGTTTAGGATTTCTGATTGCAAATTGAGAAGCTGAGTACACTGCCCTGGTATTATAGGGGCCACCTACATGGGCCACCGTTCTGAACCTAGAAATTCTATTTTCAAATGTGTAAAACAAGGCCTGCTAGGGATAACAGGGCTCATGTGTACATGATCCTGTGTGTGTGTGAGTGTGTATGTATTCGTGTTCATTTCTATTTGGTATAGGCGAAAGGCTTCCAAATTTCACAGATACTGTTCAAAGCTCTATGGATGTGAGGCCAAGCTGAGCACAGTCTGTGTATGCAGCACAAGCACAGACCAGCATGGCAGTGACCCTGGACACACACATGCACACATACATGCACACACACATACTGTGTGTGCCTCATTGCCACAATGAGACAGTGAGCCTGCTCCAACTAACTGACAGTAGTTTGATGTATATACTGTGCAGCATACTCCCATGACTGGATGCACCGAGCCTCTTGTCTGTCTCACTTCTTCCCATCAGCATCTCCTGACAACACACCTAAGATACTCTGTGCCCTGCAGATTCAGATTGTTTCTGGGTGACTGGAACAAAAGGGTAAGCAGAATCAGTTAAAGGCAGAGGAAACACAGGGCTGGCTCCCATCTGTGTGTGTGCACACGCGTGCATGTGTTAACTATCCCTGTCTATGTGTCCACACATGTCAATCCTCGCTATGCTCTAGTCTAGAGTCTCTCACCCCTGAGCTCCAGAATTCCGCTGTCAGTCTACCCTGTACTGAGCATTCTTTCCCCCACTGACAGCCTCAGTCCTCTACTGTTATCCTGTTACCGGTTTGCTGTGCACTTCCCTGTGTTCTGCATACTTGTGACTCCCACATTTCCATGCTGAAGCCAAATCTCCAGTGCAATGATATTTGGAGGTGAGGTGGGCCCTTTGGAGGATAATGAATGTCCTCATCACAAGGAAGGTATGTTAGTCTAAGAGGGCCTGGAGTCCTCCTTATTCATTCTGTCATGTTAGGACATGGCTTTCCTATGAGCCAGGATGCAGTATTCACTAAAGCCTAAGTATGACCTATGTGTGGGTTTCTGGACTCTAGAACAAAGATATGAAGTCCTGTTGTTTTAAGCCACCCAGTCTCTGCTATCCTGTTACAGTATCCTGAGCTGACTCACTTGAATTCTGGCCTCAGACTCTTTTCTGGGAGAATACAGGATGTACATTGTGTAGCATGACCTGGAGAATAGAAAATTCTAAGCACTTCTGCAGAATAATAACAGTATGTCATGTATTTGTGTGTTTCATTTTAGGACAGGGTCTTGTTGCATAGCTCAGGCAGGCCTGGAACTTGTGAGCCTCTTGGTACATTACACTGCCTGACGTCCAACCATACTTATTACAAGCTATGATAATTAAAGAAGCATGGTAACAAACAATAGATAGGTTCCCCAACAGGATAGAAGAGGGACCCAGGAAAGACCCACATGTGTATGTCCCAGTGACTCTCAATAAAGGTCCAAGAAACTACAGTGGAAAAAGAGTGGTCTCTTCAGCACATGCTATTGGAAAAATAAGGCATCTTCATGCAAATAAGTGGAATTAAGCTTTTGAGCTACATACAAAACTCAGCTCAAGGTAGATTAAACACAAGGAGAGAAACTCAAGGGCTACAGGGGAAACGATAAGCTGAGTATTATAAAAGATTGGGCAGTGAATTTTGACTTGACTCCCAAAAGCACAAACATGAAAAGCAGAAATAGAGTCTTCATCAAACTAAAAGGCATGTTCACAGCAAAGGAAAAAATAACACTGTGCAAAGACAACTTATAGATTGGAAGGAAAATACAGAGATGGTATAACATTAATGTTCAAACTCTATAGGAGACAATCAACTCAGTAATAATAATAATTAATAAAAAGTTTACAGTCTATGGGCATTTCTTGAACGGACATTTCTCAAATAAAGACACTCAAATGACCAGCAGACATGTGAAAAATATTCTACATAGTTCATCATAAGGTAAATGCAAATTAAAACTACAGGAAGATTTACCTTAGCCTCTTAGAATAGATATTTTGGAAAGGAAGATGCCAAGAGTTGATGAAGGTGCAGAGAAAAGGGAACTTCTTCACTCCCTTAGTCAGGGTAGAACCTGTAGTCATGATAGAAATCTGTACAGAAGATCTTTGAAAAACTAAATGCACAAACATCATATGATCCAGAAATCACACTTCTGACATTTACCTCAAAGACTTAGATTTTTATGTTGAACAGATTTCTGTCACCAGTTGATCCAAGCATTAATTAACAATTATAATTTTATAATTGTATAATATAAATGTAAATGTATAATACAGGCATATATGTTATTTATATAAGTATATGTATATTGTATATGCATATAATTATGCACACATATATTTTATATATGCATATAGATTATATTATGTGTTAGTATTATATATTATGTACTATATAAACACATATATGTGCTAAAACACCTTTTTCCTCTGGACTTAATACTCAATGGCTATCATCTCATTACCTTAAGCTCTCTATTCCATTATTTTAGATTCCGTGTGTGTGTGTGTTCCATAATCTATATTCCATTTAGAGTTTACATATATATGTACATATGTACATATATATGCACACATATATAATTTCTATTAACTAGTGTAAGGATAGTTGAAAACAGAGTGTTACACATTTCAAATTGCTAAGAGGAAAAATTTCAAATGTTGCCAACATACCCAGATGTCATAGCCATACCTCCAATCCCAGAACTCAGGAGACCAAGATAGGATGACCCCAAGATTGAGGTTAGCCTGGGTGATAAAGTTTTATTAGTATATATTAATTATATATAATGTGTTTTATTATGGCCTATTCATACATGTATGTGATAATTCTATTCACCTGTTACCTTATTCGGTCCTTTTCCATTTCCACAGATCGTATTTTTTTCCCTACATAGTCCCCTTCTATGTTCGTATCTTTTTACATTTGGTGTGAGTGCGTGTGTGCGTGTGTGCGTGTGTGTCTGCCTGCACATGACACTGAGTGCGTGGAAGACAACTGAAAAGGACTGATTTTCTTCTTCCACCATGAGGAACCTAAGGATCACGCTTGTTGGCAAATGCCTTTATTTGCTAGACCATCTTTCCACCTTCATGTCTTTATAATAGTATCAATTCCTGTGTATTTTATTAATTGGTAGCCATTGTAAATGGAATTGTTCTCTTAGGGTTTTGTGTTTGTCTGTTTAAGGGTTTGTTTGTTTGTTTTGCTTTGCTTTGTTTGAGACAGGGTTTTGCTGTGTAATCTTTAGCTTCTTTATTAAAGATAATGCTGTGTGACACTATTTCTGTGAATGAACATCTACCACCCCAGATAGGAAACTGTCAACTTATCAAAGCATGTCCAAATTTTAACTTGGTGAGCCAATGAACTTGACTGGCGTTCCTTATAGGAATAAAGGTAAGAAGTTACTTACAGTCACAGAAATGTCTCAAAGACAACTGCATCACCAAAAGCCCATCCCATCCCAGATGTCAGTTCACAAAAGCTGAAGCCTGGAGCACTCTGCACAGTCTACAAGCAGCTCAGCAGGTCAGAGGGTGTCCTCTCCTGGTGTTTCAGTTGGTCTGAGACTCAGGAAGCTGGGTTGGTCTTTGATTTTTTTTTTTTTAGGCAGTTAGGCTGGTTACTGTTTCTTTCAGACTCCCTGGTTGTTTTGCTTTTGTTTTTGTTTTGTTTGTTTGTTTTGTTTTTTTTTTTTTTGCTTTTTTCAGGCTCCTTGGTTGTGTCTTCTTTTTCCATATGGTTGGCTCATCTTCAGTTTTCTTTGCAGCACAGCTTCTCTGAGAGTGACTTTCATCAGTCTTTACTGTTTATATAATCTTGGAGAGGAAGCAGTCTAGTGAATCTTGTTAGTTTCAGGGACTTCCTGAAGCTATTTTGAGTTGTTTGCTTCCTGTCTTAATGAGCTTCCCTCCACAATGGTGTATTTTACCTTTAGAACATCCTGTTGTTTTATACATATTATATGTGTTCATATAATCAGCAAGCAATGACAATTTCCCTTTTTAAAAAATTCCTATTTAGGTGCTTTTTTTTTCTTCTTCTTGCCTTATTTTTCTTGAAGAGATTTCTAGTTGACTAGAACTGAGCATCTGCATTGTACAGAAAATACTTAGTTTTCCACATGGATTACGTAGGATAAGCAAGAGCAATCTAGGCAGCAAGTTTAATGTCTCAACTAACAACTTAATTTTATACTGCAAGGAATGAGAAGAGCAAACCCCATAGTCATTAGCTTGAAGGAAACAAAAGAAGAAACAGACAAACTAGAGGTGAGAGAAAAAGCAACTGAGTGATGATGATGATGATGATTATTATTATTAATTATTATTATTATTGTTGTTGTTGTTAAAAATATTTACCAGGTGGTGGTGGTGGCACCCACCTTTAGTCTCATCACTAAGAGGTAAGTGGATCTTTGAGGCCATTCGGGCCTACAGAGCAAGTTTCAGGACAGCCTAAGAAAACCTGTCTCAAGAAAAATATCCTTATTACACTCGTGTGTGTGTGTGTGTGTGTGTGTGTGTGTGTGTGTGTGTGTATAAATGCTTGCTATAGCATGTGTGTAGAGATCAGAGGACAGTTCTCTCTTTCCACTTCGTAGGATCTAGGAAATAAACTCAAAGTCTTTAGTCTTGGTGAGAAGTGCCTTCATCCACTGAACCATCTTGCCAGCTTGTGGGGGTTTTGTTGTTGTTTTGTTTTAAAGAAACAGACATGGTGTTCAACTTCAAGGAAACAACATAGATGCACCACAGTTTAATGAAGGTCAACTATAAGATACTCACAGCTAACATTATATTCAGTGGTAAAAATTAAACTGCACCTAATAATTAATTGGAGAATGTCAGAGCAACCTTTTAGTTGCTTTGTTTGGTTTCTTATTACTGAGTTTTAGTCCTTCATGTGTATGTTTTAAGGTCACGGCTTCCATCTGGTATATCTCTTCTTGTCTATGATTTATACTTTCATTCTCTTTTTTTAAAAATATTTTTTATTACATATTTTCCTCAATTACATTTCCAATGCTATCCCAAAAGTCCCCCATACCCTCCACCCCCACTTCCCTACCCACCCATTCCCATTTTTTGGCCCTGGCGTTCCCCTGTACTGGGGCATATACAGTTTGCATGTCCAATGGGCCTCTCTTTCCAGTGATGGCCGACTAGGCCATCTTTTGATACATATGCAGCTAGAGTCAAGAGCTCCAGGGTACTCGTTAGTTCATAATGTTGTTCCACCTATATGGTTGCAGATCCCTTTAGCTCCTTGGGTACTTTCTCTAGCTCCTCCATTGGGAGCCCTGTGACCCATCCAATAGCTGACTGTGAGCATCCACTTCTGTGTTTGCTAGGCCCCGGCATAGTCTCACAAGAGACAGCTACATCTGGGTCCTTTCAATAAAATCTTGCTAGTGTATGCAATGGTGTCAGCGTTTGGATGCTGATTATGGGGTGGATCCCTGGATATGGCAGTCTCTAGATGGTCCATCCTTTCGTCTCAGCTCCAAACTTTGTCTCTGTAACTCCTTCCATGGGTGTTTTGTTCCTCCAATTCTAAGGAGGGGCATAGTGTCCACACTTCAGTCTTCATTCTTCTTGAGTTTCATGTGTTTAGCAAATTGTATCTTATATCTTGGGTATCCTAGGTTTTGGGCTAATATCCACTTATCAGTGAGTACATATTGTGTGAGTTCCTTTGTGAATGTGTTACCTCACTCAGGATGATGCCCTCCAGGTCCATCCATTTGGCTAGGAATTTCATAAATTCATTCTTTTTAATAGCTGAGTAATACTCCATTGTGTAAATGTACCACATTTTCTGTATCCATTCCTCTGTTGAGGGGCATCTGGGTTCTTTCCAGCTTCTGGCTATTATAAATAAGGCTGCTATGAACATAGTAGAGCATGTGTCCTTCTTACCGGTTGGGACATCTTCTGGATATATGCCCAGGAGAGGTATTGCTGGATCCTCCGGTAGTACTATGTCCAATTTTCTGAGGAACCGCCAGACGGATTTCCAGAGTGGTTGTACAAGCCTGCAATCCCATACTTTCATTCTCTTAACAGTGCCTTTTGTAGAGATGAATTTTATTTCTTCCTGAATCATCTTTAATATTGTATCTAAACAGCCATCACCAAATCTAAGATCACATAGCCTTTCTCCTATGTCATCTAGGAACTTTGTATTTTGCATTTAGGCCTGTGATCTATTTTGAATAACATTTGTGAATGATCCAAATTTAATGCCTAGGTTTTAAATTTTAGTTAAGAATTCTTTTAAATGTGGTTGTCAGGTTGTACCAGCATCACTTTATTAAAAACTCTACTTTCTGCATTGGATTTTGTTGTTGTTCCTTTCTTAGAGAACAACTGCCTATATTTGCAGGGGTTTAATTCTGGTCTTTAATTGGTTCCAGTGCTGGTTAATAGTTTGTCAATCTGACACAAACTAGTGTCACTTGGGAAGGGGGACTTCAGTTGAAGAATTGCTTCAGTGGACTCGCCTGTAGGCATGTCTATGGGGCCTTCCTTCTCTTGATTGGCTTTTGATGAGGGATGACTCATTGGAGGAAGTGAGTCTCTGGGGTGGGATTTGAGGTTTATAAACCTGGATCTACTTAACTCTGCTTCTTGGCACTGGAATGTGACTGGCTGCCAATCATGGTTGCTCTGTCTTCTGTGCCATAATGGAATGTATCCTTTTAAACTGTAGACCAAATAAACTCTCCCTTCATTAAATGTATCAGGCATTTGATCACAGCAATGAAACAAATAATAAATACACATTGCACACTTACACAGATATCTGCACATCTATGGTTATCATCTCACTATTCATAATAACCAAGATATGGAATCAGGCTTTATGTTCATCAACAGAAAATAGGACATATGCATGCAGTAGATATTATGCAACCAGGAAGAAGAAAATCATGCTGTTTCAGGGAAATTATGGAATTAGCATCATGTTAAGAAAAATAAGACAGGCTTGGGAAATCGAATATTGTTCATTTTCTCTTCTATATTAGATTTAGAGCAGAAAGACGTGACAGTTGAGGGGGGGGGTGATGTCTTCATTAGGGTTTCTATTGTTGCGAAGGGATACCATTGCCATGGCAACTCTTAATAAGGAAAACATTTCATTGGGGCTGGCTTACAAGTTTGGAATGAGTCCATTATCATGTCAGGAAGCGCGGCAGGTGACAGGCAGACACAGTACTGAAGGAAGAACTTAGAGTTCTACATCTGAATCAGTGGGCAGCAGGAGGAGAAGTGACACTGGGCCTTTGAAACCTCAAAGCCCATTTCCACTGACATACTTTTCTCAACAAGGCCACACCTACTCCAACAAAACCATGCCTTTTAATAGGACCACTTCCTATGAGCCTATGGGGGTCATTTTTATTTAAACCACCACAGGGGATTATTGGAGAAATGTAAGGAGCCTGGAGGAGGGGAAGAGGGGAAACAAAAGAGACAGTAGTATGAGGTAAATAGAATTAAAGTATATTATATGCATTTATAAAAGTGTCATAATGAAGCTCAATACATCATACAATTAACATATGTAATTATTAACATCTAAATCTAAAAGGAGGTCTTTCAGGTTTCGTTACAGTAGGCTCAATCCTGGGTTGGGGGCAGAGATATTGGCTACCCTGAACTTGAGAGTTAGCTCATGTCAAACAGATAATGCAAAGAAGGCTGCCGATGCAGAAAGACCTTAGTGATTAGTGAGTAAGTCTTTTGGTAAGATGATTATATTTGGCCACCCACCTCTGACCAACCTACCTACCTTTCTTCCTTCTTTTCTCCCTCCCTCCCTCCCTCCCTCCCTCCCTCCCTCCCTCCCTCCTTTTCTTTATTTCTTCCTTCTTTTTGATGCTTTGCCTACCATGTTATTTTAAGAGTTGACTGGGACATGGTGATCCAATCAGAATCTTTCTCTGTAAATTTCCAAGCTGGAACAACTCACCTCCTCATGATTGTTGGGCTTTAAGACATAAATCGTTGAAATGACATAAGACTATATTGTCATCTTAAAAGTTAACAAAGGAACAGAACATAAGCACATAATATACAACATTATATATTATAATATATTTTAAATTTATACAAACTTTATATAAAATTATATAAGATATTTATATAAAATATATATATAAATACAAAAGAATAATATAGATGGACAAAGAGTGACAAATCCAGGGGGTGAAAAGTCTGCCTGGGAGAGGTGTGTGTCCTCTGTCTAGTTGTCCCAAAGGATTCTCTCACAGTTCCAGGTGAGTCATACCAGGACCACAATGAGGGATTCCTCTCTGTATTTAAGCCAGTTCTAGATGGGATTTTTTTCCCTTTCTTTCTTTTTTTATTATGTATTTTCCTCAATTACATTTCCAATGCTATCCCAAAAGTCTCCCACACCCTCCCCCCCACTCCCCTACCCCCCCATTCCCATTTTTGGCCCTGGTGTTCCCCTGTACTGGGGCATATAAAGTTTGCCTGTCCCAATGGGCCTCTCTTTCCAGTGATGGCCGACTAGGCCATCTAGATGGGATTCTGTCACGCTCAAAACTGTCATAATAAATAGACATAAGAACTCAAAAATGAGGGAAATGATGCTGAGGATGAAGGATGTGTTTAATATGTAGTGCTGGATGTATGTTCCATTCTGGGGATGGGCATCTTTAACTAGTGAGTGCACAATAAGCCATGGTATATGTTATCAGGGGTTCTACAGAAGGGGCCTTTAATAACCGTCTCAAGAATTCAGGAAAATTCTTTTTTCTTCTTCTTTTTTTTTTTCTTTCTGATGACAGAGGACACCGTAGCTATAAAGAAACTAAGCTGACATGGTGGCTTCAGGTTGCTTCTGACAGTTCCTGGTTTTTGCCTCACAGGCCCAGGTTTCATGAGGCGAAACCACCTCTAACATTGTGGGTACCAAGGAGCCAGCAGGCCAATTGCCTGGCACACGGCCTTTCACCTGAAGCTTCAAGGTCCAGGTCAAAGACTGATGATAATTTTCTCAAGAACAGTAAAAAACACTATTTCTATTGTTGACAGACTGGAAGTGGGAAACTGGGAAGTGTCTGAGGTAGAGCCGAATGAATTTTCACATCAGCTTTGGAGTTTTACTCATAACTCGAGACAACTTCTTAACAACTGAAGGAAAACAGGCACGGGTCTTTTAAAATGAAATCCATGGACAGAGGAGAGCGCCTCCAGCTGCCAACAGTGCTGTTTGTAGAATCCAAATCTTTTAGGCCCTCTTCCAAATCCTAGCACTGTGTTCTGCTGCTGTATTGTTGTGTGTGTGGGCGGACCCCATTTCCTGTCATACACAGTACTATATTCCAGGAAGGGCCACAGTGTTTAAGGGTCCTCAAGTCATTTCTTGTTGCGTTAGGCACCCAGAGAGACAAATGAAAACAAGGCAACATAAGTGCAAAATCACCTGGGCTTGCTTGAAACCACTGCAGATGGGTAGACTGAGGTTAATTCGAAACAGGAAATTAAAACAAAACAAAGCAAAAAACAAGAACAAACAAACATCCACACCTTCCCTCAGTGGCTTATCTGAGGAATGATAGCAAAATCTGAGAATATAAGGGTGGCTGCAGGAGCCTCGTGACCACTGTGGCCTGTCCCTCTGGCTTCACAGTGGTTGGTGTGTGCTAAGCATGTCCTAGGGTCCTGCTTGTCTTGGTGAGATTCTCCTCAGTCCTGGAGATTGTCCCCACTTCTCTGGAAGCAATGTCTTGGAGGTAGCCCTTAAACAGGAGCTGGTAGAACTTCTAAGATAAACTCTTCAATTTTTGGTCTTTTTCCCTTCTTTGTTACTGTTTTCTCTCTCTCTCTCTCTCTCTCTCTCTCTCTCTCTCTCTCTCTCTCTCTCTCTCTCTCTCTCTCTCTCTCTCTCTTGTTTGTTGTTGCTTTTAGTTGCAGTCCACCTTTTTATTAATTAAAGTTTTTTTTGAGGATTGCATATGAGCACTGTATTTCTATCTCTTGCAACTCCTCCCATGTCCCATGTCCCTGTTAATCCTTCTGAAACTTGTGACCTCTTCTTAAATTAGTTACATATAAATGTACACATACAAGAGCGCACACACAACCCACATATATGTACATGCATATGTGTATGTATTTACATGCACAGATCATCTAGTGCTCTCATCTGCATATATGTTTAGGGCTGATTGCTTGGGATTTGGTAACCTATCAGGAGGCTCATTCCTAGAAAAGACTGATTCTCTCTCTCTCTCTCTCTCTCTCTCTCTCTCTCTCTCTCTCTCTCTCTCTCTCACACACACACACACCCCTGCAGCCATCGATTATCTGTGGCTCTTCATCTAGGGGCGGGTCTTTGCGATGTTTACCTCATCCATGCTGGCATATCAAGTGGTGGTGTTACTACGCTGGTCTTGTTTAAGTGACCACATTGAGATTCCGTAGCTACAGCTCCCTTGTCACACACAGGAAGCTCTCTCACAGCAAATGTCTTGGTCTTCTGTCTCTTATAGTCTTTCTGCCTCATCTTCCACCATGTTTTCTGGGTCGTAGGTGTAGGGCTTGCATTGGTTGGTGAGGCCATCGGTCCTGGAGAAGAAAGCTGTTACTGTCACGTTCCTAATCCAGTGTCATTTCTAGTAACTTCTGATGTTTTGGAGAAAAGTAGTGAAGTGTGCATTCAGTGTGACTTTTCTCAGCTACTCACAACGTTAGCAAGCTCATTCACATACACAGCTGCTCGTCCATTTGGTGAGTTCTGCACAGAGCAGTTATAGACATTCCTCCCAACACAATTCCCTAAGTTACCCTTGTAGTGTTTGTATTATATTACATCATCTAGAGATGAATTAAAGTATACTGGAGGATGTTCATGGGCTCTGTGCAAACATAACATAACATCATTTTATAGATGGAGCCTGAACTCCTGGAGATCCAATGGAGATCCTTGGTTCTATGCCCTGTGGATACTGAAAGAGAACTCTATTTTACTGGATTTTGATATTATGTAAAACTCTCTTCACTCTTTCCCTAGAATCTACCCCCAGACAAATGACCAACACCTAGGTCCTTACCCTGGCTTTGTGTTTTGTGGTTTCCAAGCCAAGAATATATCTACTTCCTCTTTTCATTATCATATCATTTCAGACTTGTTTCTATTTTTTTTCCAAGACAGGGTTTCTCTGTGTAGCCCTGGCTGTCCTGGAACTCACTCTGTAGACCAGGCTGGCCTCGAACTCAGAAATCCGCCTGCCTCTGCCTCCCAAGTGATGGGATTACAGATGTGTGCCACCACTGCCCAGTTTGTTTCTGATTCTTAAAAATAAAATCCAGCCGGGCGTGGTGGCACACGCCTTTAATCCCAGCACTTGGGAGGCAGAGGCAGGTGAATTTCTGAGTTCGAGGCCAGCCTGGTCTACAGAGTGAGTTCCAGGACAGCCAGGGCTACACAGAGAAACCCTGTCTCAAAAAACCAAAAAATAAAATAAAATAAAATAAAATCCAATTGCTCCAAAGGTATTTTTAAAAGTCACACTCTGTTGTTCATTTTTCTTTTCCTCTGAATCACCAGCTAAAACTGTTCCATGCTCACTCAAAATTTCTTTGGCTAAGACTGTTGAATGAACCCCAGTGGGACAGCCCATTGATAACCTGAGAGAAACGGTAGCTGTTTGCTGTGAGCCTGCTTTGTGTTGGCCCTTATTATACAATATATACATTGGTTTGGAATGTTCCTGAAAGGTAGACTTCAATGGCCCTACTTTCTAAATAATGTTTAATGTTACCCAGAGAATAAAGTGGTAGACAGGGATCAGCCCAGACACACAGAGACCCTAAGTCCCTGTTATTTCAGTGGCTGTAGAATTGTTTTCAGTTTCCACATTCCCTTCTATGAACTTTTCTTGTCTTATATTTTGCTTTCTTCCACTGAACCACCTCACACTCTTTCTAGAGTGTCTTAGGGTTTTATTGCTGTGAAGAGACACCATTACCAAGGCAATTAAAGGAAAACGTTTAATTGGAGTTGGCTTACAGCTTGAGAGGTTCAGCCTATTATCCTCTGTTAGGAAGTATGGCAGCATGCTGGTAGACTTGGTGCTGGAGAAGGAACTGAAAGGTCTACATCTTGAAACAAAGGCAGCCAGGGGGAGACTATCTTCCACACTGGGTGGAACCTCAGCACTAGGAGATCTCAAAGCTCACCTATACAGTGATGCACATTCTCTAACAAGACCACACCTCCTCCAAAAGGGCCCCATCTCTTAATAGTGCCATTCCCTATGGTCAAGCATTCAAATACATGGGGCCAAACCTATTCAAACCATCACACTGAATATCATTTCAGACTTGTTTCTATTTTTTTTCCAAGACAGGGTTTCTCTGTGTAGCCCTGGCTGTCCTGGAACTCACTCTGCAGACCAGGCTGGCCTCGAACTCAGAAATCCGCCTGCCTCTGCCTCCCAAGTGATGGGATTACAGATGTGTGCCACCACTGCCCAGTTTGTTTCTGATTCTTAAAAATAAAATCCAGCCGGGCGTGGTGGCACACGCCTTTAACTAGGGCAAAGGTTATACCTAGGTCTTGATATAGCTACTGATCTAGACCGAAACTGACAACATAAAGCCTAAATATGGAATGCTATAGAACCCAAAGTTGCAGTTTATTAGAGTGCAGTTTATGTATATACCAGGTAGCAAACAGGATTCTGGCCACAATCCACCCCACTGAGTGTCCAATATGTTCTCACCCCCAACTGATGAGTTATTCTTCCCTGCTCACAGGCATCATCAGGATGGGGATCCTCAGCTGCTGGCTGGATTCTCATCTTGCCTCCCTGCTGTGAGGATTAAGAGGGATGATGGAAGGGTCCAAGCGAAAGGCCTGAAACTGTTCTTCTTCTGTCCCGGCTAAGGTAATCAACCAGAAGAACACATCCCAGGAGAGCCCCGGTCACTTTCAAAGACTTTAAAAATGATTATCATCCAATTCATTTGTAGGAAACTGCAAAAGTGGTCACAGTGAGGCACCACAGACTTAGCCAGATGGCATAGCACAGTTGCAGGCTGAATGCTGATTCTTATTGGAATAAATAAATATCTCCTTTGGAAGCTCATATGTGACCACCACACCCATGAACACGCTGTTTTTAATTCCCATCAGAAAAAGGCAGCCAAAGCAGTGTCTTTTATGAGGGAAGGACAGCAGCGTACATTTCCCCTGAGATATGTGGACTTTCCTGTTCTCTGTTACAACATAAATCACAAAAGCTTCTATTGGCAGGATCTGGTGAACAGCACATTACAGATGTTCTTAATATCTTAATTAAAAACATTTTACAAGAAGGTGTCCAATAATCCTTACAAAGATCTCTAGAGGATCGTTTTATCAATGGAGTCGTCAGAAGTTCAACGATCCATAAGCATGCAGAGGTATCCTTTCGAGTGAGAAACTCATGCCCTTCTTTCTCACATCTCCTTACTTCAAGAGAAAGGAATGGAATTTGCTGAGTCTTCATGGCTTTTGGGAGAAGCATAAATTGTCATTGCAAATGCTGCTATGAATTGTTTTTTTTTCTCTCCCATGAGTCTGGTCTTCAGGAAAGTTTAAAGTAAGCTCATCTTGCTCAGGTTGTATAATCACCATACCCAATGACTTCAGATATACCTGTAGTAGATAAAGATGTTGTCTAGAATTAAAAAAAAATTCCTCATAGTAGAGTTTTGACCCCAATCCTAAGGGTTCCCAAGCAAGGCTATGCCATTTGTACCAAGAAACTGTTTCTAATCTTTCATCACCTGATCACGGAGCATGGAGTAACTATGCAACTTCAATGGCCAATATAAATGAGTATCCCTAGTTTTAGCATGCCCAGTGGGTAGGCTGACAAAGTACAATTCTAATGAACATGCAAAAGTCTAGAGGGATTGGGCCTGAGTAATTCCAGAGGATGCATTGTCAAATAAGTAGATGGTCCAGTGCTGTGGGTCAGGTATTTGCCCCCGAACTCATGTGCTGGGAACTTAACATCAAAAGTCATATGGTAATGCTGTTTGACAGTAGCCTTTGGGGACTAAGATTAGATAAGGTCTTGTAGGTGGGGACCCTATGAGTCATCAGGGGTTTTCTAGTATGAGGGGAAATGACTTAAACTAGATTCTTGCTTTGTCTTGTCATGTGATTCCTTCCATTGTGTTATCGTATGACAATAAGGCCATTACTATATGACCAGCTTCATGTTCTAAGACTTCCCAGACTCCAAACTAAATACACCATACTATTTATCAATTAGCCTTAGAACTTACTTATTTTGTTACAGCAACAGAAAATGGACTAAGACATTAAACATCTATGCAAACTGTTTCTGTAGCTCTGTCCTAGGGTTTCATTGCTACGAACAGACACCATGACCAAGTCAACTCTTATAAGGACAATATTTAATTGGGGCTGGCTTATGGGTTCAGAAGTTCAGTCCATTATCATCAGGGTAGGAACATAGCATTATCCAGGCAGGCATAGTTCAGGAGGAGCTGAGAGTTCTACATCTTCATCTGAAGGCTGCTAAGACTGATTTCCAGGCAGCTAGGATGAAGGTATTAAAGCCCAAGCCCATAGTGACACACCCACTCCAATAAAACCACACCTCCTAATAGTGCCACTCCTTGGGCCAAGCATATATAAACCATCACAAGCTCTAGCATCTCACCTCTATGCACTCATTTGCTTCAGTGAAGGAGGAATGGGGAAGAATATGCATGGGATTGATCCATATGGAGTATAGGGTGACAAGCTGATGCTAAGACTGCTTCCATGAGAGCTCCACCCTGTGCTGTTCCTGATAAAGGAAAGACTTTCTAGTGGGGAAAAAAAACCCAAACAGTGATTGTCTACTTTGTTTTGAGACAGAAGTGAAGGAAGAATATGGGTGGATTCCTTGATAGTGGTGAATGGGTTAACTGGTTGAGCAGAGGAAAGAACAAGATTAGATAAAGGAAGAGAGGGCAGACTGGGGGATGAGTATGTGAGTTGGCCTGTGAACATGACATTTTTGCATCTTATCCCAATGTCCTTTCAAGGCAGGCTCTTTCTACTGGATGACTCTCCCCATGAATGTCACCTAACTCTACCAAGGAAAATCCAGTGTTCATGATGTGGCTTCCTATGTTGATCACAGAGATGGATACTAGGTTTGCATTATCTAGCTTCTGCTACATATTAGTGTTTGTCTCATCAGCTGAAGAAACCTTGGCATCACCCCTCAGACTCCTAGACAGCAGGCTGGTTTTATCAAACTTCTTCAATCCCAAAAGAGGAAATAATTTGTTCTTACCTAAGTCAACAGCACTCTGAACTTCCTCAAACTCAATGCTTCCACATTACTTTCTTAGGGTTGACAGACAATATGATTAACTACATGGATCCCCTGAACACTGTTGTCTCACATAATGGACAGTTTAGTGGCAAAGAATGTGGCACAGTAGGAAAATGACTATGGGATCAATTGCTATTGACAGAAATATCCAGCCCAAAAGAATGGACAGAATATCCACTGAAGGAATTAAGGTGCTCTTGTATTCATTGAGAAAATACTATAGAGTGCTATGTCTTTATCAGATTCATGAATGGGGAAACCAAGAAACTTTAGTTAGGATGATTGACACTCCTTCCTCTCACTCCTAGTTATCCACTTTCAGGTGTTGTACTTCCTGTCTTCCAACTCTTTTCTCTGTTCATTCAGAGGTTCTGGCTTGCAGAAGGTTTTTTTTTTTTTCCCAATGGGGCAGAAGAAACAGTTCACCGAACCTGATTATTTTTCACTCTTTGTGCTGGTAATCTAAAGATAATTATTCTAATTATTATGAAGATTTGGAACCACTATGTTGGGACCACTATTAGTGGTTTCGAGACCAGATATAACTGTAATTGTAGAAGCTGGTTAAGGATAGAACAACCATAGATTTGGTTCTTATGTGGATGAACGTGTATATTGCCCCATAAACAAACAACCTAGACTACTTGATGGCTATGGAGTTGAGGACTAGGGTTATCTGAATTAGCAGATCCAAGCAGACCAACAGATGGGCAGTATTGGTTCTTTATGCTCTATGCATATTTTCGTTGACTTCTCTTCATTACAACCAGTAATGTGGTGATCACCTTAGGGTACCATGACAATGGTATGTTTTAGAGCAAACCTGGGAAAATGTGCAAGTGCTAGTTCATTAGCATTTCATACAGAAACACTTGACCAACTGGAATAGAAGTCAACTAAGATAGACTGTTCCTTCCTCTGTCCAAGTCTATGGGACATTTTTTTTTTAAAAACAACGTAATGATCGATGTGGTAGTTCTGGCCCACTGTGGGTGGTGTTACCCCTAGGCAGGTTTTATAAGAAAGCAGGCTAAGGAAGCCATAGAGAGTAAGGCAGTAAGCTAAGCAGAACTCTTCCATGACCTCTATTGCAGTTCTTGACTCTATGTAATGCCTTGAGCTTCTACCCTGACTCCATAATGTATTGCAAACGACAAGATGAAATAAACCCTCTCCTTCCTAGGTTGCTTTCGGTCTTGGTGTTTAATCACAGGAAGAGAAAACTAACTAGAATGCATGGTTTAAGGTAAGGTCAGCCTTAACCTTAGCCTGTCATCCTAGGGTTGGTCTCTTGTCTTCATGATTGCCCTGGCCCAACTAGAATGTTATGTCTCCACCAAGGTCACAGATTCTAGTCTCTTAACCAGTAGAGGTTTTTCCCACTCTAACATTGTCTACTACATCTTGGAAAGGCCATTTAGATGTGATTAAGCTCAGTGTCTTAAAATGCAGAGAATATAATGCAGTGTCTGGATGGGCCTGAAGGAGATACCAGAGTGGAATAATGAGAGTATCAGGGCCAAGGCTGAAGGAAGGGCAACCATAGAACCCAACATCCAGAAGAGACAAGGGACAAATTCCTTCTGAAGCTTCTAGGAGAATCAGCCTAGCTCCCTTGGTGTTCAGTCCTTTAGGACCCACTTAAAACGCCTGACCTGCAGAACTGGCAGGAAACAGATCTTCACTATTATTAAGTTACTGTGTTTGGGGTAGCCTGTTACAGCAGCAATGTGACATTTACACTGTCAAACATCACTGAGTATCCTGTTGGCATACAACTAGACCTGTGATCAATGCCGAGGTTAATGACCCTCTAAGAAGCTATTATCATAATTCAAAAATATGTTTGGCATCATGATATTACATTATTATTGGAGGAATGAGCCCAGCAGAATTACTAGAAAATCGATACGTGAGTAATACAGAATTCAAAGAAGTATTTTTTTTTAAAAAGGAATTTGTCTCAGCTTTCTTAACTCTGCTATTCATAGGGAAGACAGATTTAATTTACTGAAAGATAGTATCGGGGTTTCATAACATAGGTTTGTTAACATCCCCACACAGGTACAGTGATCCTGTGATATCGAGCCATACAAAGGCTCTCTGAAATGCTATCAGATCCAGCTGGAAAAGCAAAGAACCCGTTAACTTGTGCAACAGGCTGGAGTTAGGAAGAATTCCGGGCGGAGATGACTCTATGCAGCCAATACAGCAGGTGCTGTGTCGAGTGATTAGATACAATTGCTGTCTCCTCAGAAAGATTCAGGAGCCATGGCTCATCTCAGGGAACCAGAGGGGATGCAGCCTTTCAGCTGAGCAGGGGCAAGGGGGTCTGTCCACAGCCATTGTTCCCAGTTCAGATAAGTTGCTGAGGCGTGACTGCTCACAAGTGATCGTCAGTGACTCAAGTGTCACTGTGGTCTGAGAGGCCTAAAGGAGGCTTGGATAATCGAAATTTCTGCCCCGTCTTCTGTGAACAGATACTGTGAAGACTGAGCCTCATAGTGTTATTGAAAACACTTGGTCCATGGAGCTACAGGCTTGCACGCCATGTCTGCCATTGTAGTGGGCTTGAGGAGGAGGGACAGTTATAGAAAAAAGGAAGAAGGTCCTAGGGAATGGGACTCTTAGGCATACCAAAAACCAAGGGGGTGTGCTCAAGACACAGCATTTGAGAAGCCAGTGGCTCTCTAGGTCTGGACTGGGACTCTCTCTACTCAGTAGATGGCACTTAGAAACCAGAGGTTTGAGGTTATTCTCTGGGCCTGGGTGACTCTGCAAAATGGGCTTAAGAATAGGAGGCATCCAGTGAGGGCCTGGGGGAGGGGGGGAAAATCCACCAGCAGGTTTGCAGAACAATATCAGGTAGGGAAGAAAGGCTCCAATTGTGTCACACACACCTTTAATCCCAGCATTGAAGAAGCAGAGGCTAGTGGATCTCAGTGAGATCCAGGCCAGGGCTACACTGTGAATTCCAGGGATTCAGAGGTACCTACTGAGACCCTGTCTCAAACAAACAAACAAACAAACAAACAAACAAACCCAAAATGCTATATTACTGGTGGTTACCACTGTCATGGAGGCAGTGCCAGAGAATGTTTAGACATTAAAATCTGTAATTAACAGGAGGCCAGCAGAAACAAAACCACAGAAGGGAGTTCTACCCACAGAGGCATGCTTCCTGAGATTGGAACGAAGAAGCAAAAGGCATGCTCTCTCTTTCCCCAGGGTTTGGAACCCAGTCCCAAATGCCTTCTTGCTGGTGACGGGGGACTGCCTTTTTCCTTATCCTTAAGGGCTATCCTGGCTTCTCTCACCCTTTCTTCTCAGACTCTTAATATGCCTTTATTTGCAAGCCAGTGCTCTTGCTGTCCCGGATGTTATCACCCTGACAGTAGCTGCTCTGGGGCGAACACACTGGGAAAACAATCGAGACTACAGATAAACCAAGACTGCCAACTTTGCCCACTCAACAAGTCCTCTCTGGGGACAATTAGGGCCAGAAAATAAATATTGACACATTAGACTATTTCCTCGTTGGTTTTCTGGTGATTGTCTGAGCAATCTGATGGGGGCAAAATTCCACTTTTCTGATAAGCGATTCTTGGGCTAATAGAAACAAATAAAGTAAAGGCCTCTGTCCACAAAGGGCTGGGCAGGCCCATTGTGCAGAACTGCTAATCGGATTAAATGGACTCCCGGCTCTATTTGCAGCCACCCAAAGTCTCCTGAACATTCTCTACATCTGAAGGGGACCCATCATGGTGGCTCCTTTGCTGCTGAAATCAAATGGGGAGGTGAAAGCAAACCATGCCTCTCAGCAAACAAAATACAGGGCTGCTGAATCCTTGAAATTAAGCAGGCAAGCCGAGAAGATGGTTCTGGCCACAGAGCTGCGGAAAACAACGCTTGTCCTTCTGAATATATTTCCCCCCTGATTTCCATTTTAAAAAGGGATAAGGAAAAAGGATGGTAGGCGTGTAACAAATCGCTACATGTATGAGAAGCCCAGAAGTCTTGCAGAAGTCGTTCTTCTCCAGCGTCCTGGGGGGCAATGCATCTTTCTGATTCTGCCAATTTATCTAGAAAATATTACAATTTAATCTATGTTAATAAAAGACCAACAGTGTAACAACGCCTGGGGTTTTATGTGTCTGGCTGGCTTCTATTAGCATTTAAATCTGCGTCCATTACATCAGTCTCTTAAAAATAAACACAAACATTTATGCGAGTGACAACTCGAGTTAGCCTTCGTCAGTCTTAAATAATGTCACTCAACTCGGCATTTGGACCCAAGCCTGTGAATCATGAGGTGTATTTTTGCCTACAGTCTGATAATTTTCAAAGCTATTGGCAACCTGGGAATTTTCCTTCCTTATCACCAGGGCTCAGCTAACTTCACTAAGACTAATCAGGCCGGGAATCATTCATTCAAGGATTGCATGATCATGTTTTTCTTTAGCTGTGACAGCTGCCTCAGCCACATTAGCAATGCAGATTAGCCAGCCTAATAGGTTAATGCAGAACACGCGAAAATTAGGTTTAATCCCCAGTGAAATAATCTAACATTTTCACATTTCTTGATGTTGGGATAGAGACATTGCTTGTGACTCAATTAGGTGTAATGTAGATCAAAGCAAATTTACCTTCTGGCTGAACCTTCCCGGAGTTTTGACAGAAGAATACAGCCAGGGCCCTTTGCTAATTGGTGAATAGCTGTCAGAAAAATATTGCATTAGGAACATGTAGGTTGTGA
Organism: Mus musculus; assembly: GCF_000001635.26. NCBI lineage: Eukaryota > Metazoa > Chordata > Mammalia > Rodentia > Muridae > Mus > Mus musculus. The sequence goes on along the minus strand of NC_000068.7, from coordinate 146,724,056 downwards.
GCAGAACTCTTTAGGCCTACCTAAGACAGACAATTGATATATTTTGCAGATCATTGCATCTATCACTTTAGCATCCTGGTCAAGTTATAGCTCAAAATAGAGGCAAATGCTTTGTGTGCCAACCCATCCATCCTTTGAGTGAAGCCTCCCTCCCTCCCTTTCTCCCTCCCTCCCTCCACACCTTCTTCATGTCCCGTTCAGGAGTATCACAATTGTGTTCTGAATGGGCCTTCATTGTGCGGGAAACAGAAAGAGAACAAGAGGGTGTCTAATGTTTTCATTCTGGCGAATAGCGTATCAAACACACATCTCTTTCAATCATAAAAAGAAGGACACAAAAATTACATGCCCTCAGTTGCCAAATTATTTTTTTGCCTTGACATCTTAATTCTTAATCCTTGTGTGTGGTCAAATCAGTCTACTATAGGCAACCAATCAAGCAATTATTTCTAAATTATATTTGCCCAACTCACATTGATTGGCCATTCTTTTCTTATTGGGTTAGCTCATTAATTCTGAGCAGCTCGCTTATTATGCCTTCCACATCATTTTCCTTCCGAGCCTATCTGCTCCAACCAGCCTGCTGATGTTTCAAGATGCCATGGGGGGGGGGCGACCAGCGATCTACGCATTGTCTCCTCTAGCAATTACAATTCACATTGCTGATTAACTTTGATGTGAAAACTAATGAGATAAGACAAGTTATCAAGGCGGGCCTGATCGTCATTCCATTTATACAGCATTTGCCACCGGTGAATGACAAAACCTAATGAAGACGTATCTGACAGCAGGCTGAGCCAAGACAGGTTTGGTACTGTCAGCCAGAGCTCTGCCCCCTTCTCATGGTCTATCTGAGACATGCTGGAATTAGCTTAATAATGAAAACACTTCATCTAAATGGACACATGTTTACATTAAAATAACTACATGATAAATAGATGGTGGAGATTTTATGCCTTCTTGAGTCTAAACAACAAAGTAAAAATGTGTGCTAGGATTCACTAAATCATTAGGAAAATTCAATTTAAGCTATTGCCCTTGTCCTGGAGCATTTCCCCATTTATGGGTAACAAATGTTGGGTTTTGGAGGGAGGAGAAGGGACTGGATCTGGGAAGAACAGGAATGATTTACTCTGCTAAGATGGTAATAGACAGATAAACAGAAGTACAGAATTGGTGAAGCTAATGAACACTGTCCCCTGGCAATAACTTTGTGGCGAGGCAACCCGCTGTGATGAGAATTCAGGCTGTGCATTTTCATGAGGTCTCTGCTTTTCTGAGCCTCAAAACGGGCAAGCCGCTGGCTCTCGGTCCGCTGTGCAGAGCTCAGAAGCCCGCCACGCCTGCATCTGATTATGTTGCAGATGCAAAGCATTTCTCTAGATACATTTGTATGCATTCCCCCTAACAAATTAACAAGGAAAGGCCTATTACACTGGAAATGTACATTTTCTTTTGATACAATTTTTGGGCTAAGCATTAAATCTTACCAAGAAAGAAAGTTGTCCTTAAATTGATTAAACACAAGGATCATACTTGAGCTTTGCTGAAATTCTTGAGTATTCCTGTGACTAAAGAATACAGAGGCTTTTTTCCTTTGCCTCCAAAAATCATGTAGGTTACACTAGCCTTATGGATACAAAAGGAAATTAAGTGCTGATTTGTTTTTTTAGACATTAGCTTTTTCAATGAATCATGTTATTGTTTTGACTAAATAGTTTTCAAAAATATAAAAGACAAAAATGTCTATTTTCCTAGAAGAAGCATTTCCTCTTACTGTGTACATTTGTATTCTGTTTTGTTTCTTTTCATAATAAGCATCATAGCACATTATTCCATCCAAATAGCATGGTGAAGTTGATATAAAACAGTGAAAATAGATGCTAGTATATCTTGTTTGAAAAAAAAAAAGATGGTGAGGTTTTATTTTGTTTTCTTTAGCTAAATATGATTTAAATATGGTTTAAAATATTTTAAAGTAACTGCCCACAAATAGCACTTCCAGTTATACATTTGGTATTTTTAAAAGGAATACACGAATAATATCAGCATCGACCATAAAGCTAAACCTCTCCTATTCCTGCTGTACTCACCCCCAAGGATCACAGACTGGCACCACAGCAATCACAAAACAAAACGCAGAATTAACACAAATCTACATTTATCTTTGATGCCTTGTTAAAGAATTCTATTGCATTTGATAAGAGTTAACAGAACGTAGCAGTTTAAACATGAAGAGACAAATGGGTACTTCGGTGAGGGATTAGGTTTGGAAGCTCATCTCAGAATCTATGGTAAATCTTACAAATCAGAAGACACTTTTATAAAGTACTTGCTTTAGAGCTAAAAGTACAAGTGGGAAGTTGACCCCCAAGATGGCTTGATGATGAGGTGCCAAGTTTATAAAATTCCCCTGTAATAAAGAGTCTGCAACACTCACTAAACACAGAAGCAATTGTACTAGAAAACGGGTTTCCAATTTTGACTCAAGTGACAAAATTAAACCCATCTGAAGAAAGGCTGTGGAGTTCTTCTTTCGAACCCGCCTCCTTCCCCTCCCCCCTGATACTCCGGTTTCTTTTAGCCCATTTCTCTGTTGAATTCTCTCCTGGTTATGTTTACCACTCAATTCTAATGTTAATTAGAGACATACACATCCGTATTAGTAACCCACGTTTTCATTAGCACAGCCCACCCTGCCAAATGAAAAACCCAGGAGTGTGTCTGCCCGTGAGCCAACAATGCAGAGATGGCTGTATTATTGAACACGCATATCTTACATTCTTTCCTCCCTGGTGTTAATTTTCCCTTTCTATGTACTCTTATTATGTTCTCTCTAACACGGGTGGCGGGTTCCTTTTTAGTCTATTTCTTTAATCTATTTTAATAAATAATTACAGGCAGGCTACAGAATTTATTCATTCCAGAGAGCTACCTTCTTCGCATTTTTTTTTTCCAGAAGCGCAGCTCAAGGAGACATGGTGATAACCAGGGAGGCCTGGAATCTCTTCTACACAATGTCATTATGAGCCCCCATTTAAAATGAAAAATGTACATTATACTTAAAAGCAGTGCAAGGTTAGCGCCTCTTCCCAGGGAATACTTAACAACAAACAGCACTGGTTCCATACTCGGGGAAGGAGACAGAAGTAAATGAAAGGAAGGAAAATTCATACAAAATATTTTAAAGATATACAAGGCCCTCATCAGAGTCCCATACCCTTTGTTTTCTCTATAATAGGGAATCATTTTCATCCACCGGACTGTTTGAAATTTTCATTCCTAAGCCAATTAATTTACTCTTGCTAGTGCGATACTTATGGACTTTTTGTTGGTATTATTAAAACTGAAAGAGAGAGAGAGAGAGATCTTATCCTATTTCTCAGGGTTTTTTTTTTTCCACATGGCATGGAATGAAGAATACTTTCTAATATTTTGATTTAGATCCTCGTGGAATTAAATTCCTTCATCTGCCTTTTTGACCCTCATCCTACAAACAGGTGTGAATAGACTGAGGCTGTAGCCAGCCAAATCTCTCTCTCTATCTCTCTCTCTCAACAATTCCCCCATGGATGTATAATACGCTTGAGTGTCCTTCCACCCATGAACTTCACTTCTTCAGAGTTAAGCTTTACCCTGGTCTTATCTATGCACCAGGGTAGTCAAACAGGGAACTAACTTCAGAGCTTAGCTGCACAGTGGATTTGTAATATTTATCCTCAGTGGAATCGAGAATACATTCCTTTGCTAAGTGCTTGCTTGCTTGCCGGGAATGTGTGGCCAAACAGCTCCCCCAGTATAAATCCTAAAATTTGTTCACTGGGTTCCTGTCACATAAAATATTTTGATAATGAGTGGGGACGGGCTTACTTTCAATATATATATTTCAGTCCTGAGTAATGTTTTATTTAACAGAGTTATAGCACACCTTTTGATTCAGAGCTTAAAATAAATAATATTTGTACATCTGAAACATACTCAAGACAAATGAAAAGCCTCTACACGCTTTTGTGTGGAATGCTGAAGGGCTCTACAAACTTAAAAGGACAACCTCAATTAAGCTCATCTTCATCTGGAAAAAGTGGCAACCGAAAGCTGAATATATTAGATAATACACACTTGCTGAACAGCATTCTCGCAGCTTTAAAAAAAAATTAAAGAGAAAAAGAACAGGAGGAGAAAAGAGGAATAGTCTTGATAACCAGCCCAAAGCTGGCTGAGTGTCGCTGGATGCTAATTTTGTTTGAAACTGTTCAACTAACTCTGAATAGATATCCATATTCAACAAAGACATAATTAATGGCAACGTTTCCTCCAGCCTCAAGACATCATAACAAGCTGCAAAACACAAAAAGATTTTTATGGGAACTAATTTAAGGACAAAGGGTTGACCTCTAGCGTTTTCATTAAATAACAGGAGGGGAATAGGAAAAGAAGAAGGAGGAGGACGGCGCTCGGTCTCCTTCATTTCAAGCAGCCAATTTCAAAATGCAAATCGCAATCTGCAGATGCTGGAGGCTGATAGAGATATTTTAAAATATCATTTGTTCAATTTAAGGACATCAGACATTTGAATTTTAAATAAAAATCAAAACCAATTTTGGGATTCATTTTTAGTCAGGGAGTGAATGTATTCATGGTACATGGAAGGTCTTTAGGTTAGCTCTGTTTTCAAGTGTCTAAAGCTATTCTTGTAAACCATTAATTTTATATATTATTTCCAAAACCTTTTAATGGAGAAGCCCCATTAAGACACACATTATTCCTCATTATTGGAGCGAGCGAGAAGTGGTGCATTTTGAGTACAGAGCTGAGACGGATCAAAGCAATCATCCAAATCAGACACCTGACTCAGATGATTCGCACTCAGTGTGTGAGGACTCTACAGTTTGCTGTAGTTGGTACCAAAATAAAGTCTTAGAGATCTGCCTTCCCAGGACCTGCCCTGGCATGAAGACAGCCAAGCACAGTACCCCTTTTACAGTTCTGACCATTCCTAACTCCACTCTGGCTTTCTTTCTTTCTTTTTCTCTCTGCGCTCTTCCCTTTCTGGCCATGCAGTTTCCTTTTTGTCTGTTCCTGTCCCCCTTTAAAATTATTGAATATACACTTCAAGAAAGCAGGAGTCTTGGGCCAGTGAGAGGGTTCAATGGGGAACAGTACTTGCCAGGTAAGCCTAGTGATCAATCCCTACAAGCCAGGTAAACGTGGAAGGAAAGAATGGACTCCACAAAGTTGCCTTCTGACCTCTATGAGGGTGCCATAGTATGCACACTCACACACAAGTGCACATGTACACACACACACACACACACACACACACGTGCGCGCGCGCACACACACACACACACACACACACACACACATATGCATGCACACATTAAGATTGTTTTTTTTTTAATTTAAAAAGAAAGCAAGTTTCTTTAGTTATTCTGTTCATTGTCAAATCTTGTTGTTTAGTCTTGTACTGCCATGGTAGCCACAGCAGTGGTAGGCCAGAGTTTTCCTAACAAGTGTAGCTTTTGGCTTGCACCCACAGATATTTTGGGCAGAGAATGGCAGCTATTAAATTTTAATTTAAAAGCAACTAATAGTAAACAAATGAAATTTCAGTTTTTATTTTTTTTTAATTGTAGTAACCACCTTTCAAATGCTCAGGAGCTACGTGGCCTGATGGCTGCCATATTGGACATTGTAAATATAGAACATTCTCATTACCACAAAAAATTCTACTGGACAAAATTGTCCCAACAATTCTGGCTGGGCATACATTACACACTTAATAATAGTATATACTTAATACGTTTTTGTTGAAATTGAATCAGAAGGCCTGGAAATAGCTGCTTCCAGGATAAGGCTTTTCTCTGTGACCTTCTCTCTGCCTCCTCTGTTTGGATTGAGGAAGGGGAGCATGGTTTGGCAGAGCGCTCTCAGCATGCTGCCACATAGCCCTGTACACATTTCATCAGGGAAGGTAGTTCTGAGCCTCTGGCTTTGCTTTGACTGGCTGAGAACAGAAATGATCATGCAGTGCAGTTTATGAGGTAGGTTAAGGAGACAGCACCAGCCAGTTTTAGTTGGGATATGAAGGCTCTGAGGGATTAAGGTCCCCATAATGAGAGGATGGTGCACATGGAGACGCCTGCGTTGGAGTTTACAACTTCTTGTGCAGACCAGAGTTTTTCTAATGAGTGCAGCTTTTAGCATTCACCCGCAGACATTTTGGGCAGAGAATAAATCTTACATTGAGTCAAATTAAATAATAACATTAAAAATAATCAAGATGGGGATGGAGGTTGAATGGGTCAGAGGTTAAGAGCACTTGTGGCTCTTCCAGGGAACTTGAGTTCACTTCCCAAGACTCATGTTGGTCAGCTTTCAGCTACCTGTAACTTCAACTCTAGGGGACCTGATGCCCTTTGGATGTCTTAGGCACAGACAGGCACGCATGTGCAACTATGCATGTGTGTGTGTATACACACACAATTAAAAATAAAATAAACCTTCCACCCATTAAATATCACTATTGCTAGCATTATTTATTAACTTTGACTATGCTGGGCGACTTATGAGTGGCTCACTTCTTTTCTCATTTAATCCTGACAATACTCTCCTGTTGTGGTTTAAAACCAAAATATCCCCACAGGTTTGCTGTTTGAATGCTTGGTCCCCAGCTGAAAGTACTCCTTTTGTTAGGCCTTTGGGAGATAGGGCTAGCTGGAAGAAGGTCACTAAGGGAAGGCCTTTGAGGATTATAGCATGCTTCTGATTCCTGTGACACTGTGTGCTTCCTGGTCTGCTGTGATATGAGCAGCCACTACCACGTGCTGCCTCTGCCACATGCTGCCACCACCATGACGCAAGCTCCTTCATGCTTTCCTCACTGTGATTGACTGAAACTCTCTGAAACTGTGAGCTTAGATATGTCTCTTCGCCCTGAAGTTGATTCTGTCAGGTTTTTTTTGTCACGATGATGCAAAAGTCAAGTCATTAGCATACCTGTACTATAGATGATGCTCTCTCAAACCTGTATCTGAGGAGGAAGTGCTGAGAAGCAAGGAAGTAATTAGTGTACTTTCATTTAGAGTCTAGATAGTAGATGACCAGTTCCTGGGAACTTGGGCCAGATTTGGGGATAGTGTTAGCCACCTTCTGCTTCCTTGGCAAGAATCTGCTGCCAGATTTCCCTGGGCTAATACTTTACTTTTCCCCTTGAGCCATTTTGCCTTTCTTTCCCCTGGTAGGTAAGCAAGTTTTATAGCATAATCAGGCCTGTTGGTGTATAAAGAAAGACTCAACCAGTACATTTGGTGCTGCCATGTGGAATATTCATCCAGAACTTTGAAAGGGCTTGTAGACTGTGCTGAACAGATTAGGAGGCTAAGAGCACAAGAGAGGAACGGCCGAGGTGGGGACACACATATCTTCCAGCCCTCTACCTGCACAGTTCTGCTCATTACGGCAGGGACAGCAAGGGTTGTTATCATGACAGGTAGTCATGAGTGGGGATGGGGGGGATGGGGATAGTCGCAGCAGGAGGAGAGGGCTTAACTTATATGAACTTATGCACTATGTACTCTCCATGAGCTAGGCTCAGACTGTCCATTTGGCATTATAGCACCACTAAATCAAGATTATTCTGTCTTTGTCTGAGCACCCCATGAGGGAAATAGCTATAAAAACAGAAGTCAAAAATGGAGTGGAAGCCCATTTAAAAATACAGCGCAGCTCTGGAGTGTCTTAGCCTACACTCTTGACCACTAAATTGGCTAGACAGAAATAGAAGGAACTATCACAAATGTTATGAATAAACTCTACAATCACATAAACAGAAGGTTCTAATAGCAATGAAAAAAAAAGGCTTGTGGGGGCTTGAAAAGATTGAGTCTGGCAACCTGATCTCAGCCCCTGGAGATGTTGGCTGGTCATTAGGGTTATTTCCAAAGCAAAAAAACAGAGAGGCTCAAATATTCTTGAGGATTCATAAAAGGGAAAAACTGAAAGTTGAACACACACATATGTCCACACATGTGCCAGGGGCATATGTCCACACAGGTGCCAGGGGCATATACCCACACAGGTGCCAGGGGCATATGTCCACACAGGTGCCAGGGGCATATACCCACACATGTGCCAGGGGCATATACCCACACATGTGCCAGGGGCATATGTCCACACATGAGCCAGGGGCATATGTCCACACATGTGCCAGGGGCATATGTTCTAAACCAAAACTTAGGACATTTGGTCACAACTGATCAGTAACCATTTTCTAGACTAAGCCTTTGTGTGACAGGCCAAGAGACATTGAACTTCTAGTGTGTGGGAATGCTGGTTAGAGTAGCTTTCCTCCATTTCTTCCAGAAAACAAAAACATAGCAAAGCATTTATGTTTCACCTTTAGATTAATATAGATACCCTGAGAGTCACAAAATGGAGATTGAAACATTCCTATTCCCAAATAGAACCTTAGAGCAAGAACTATGGACATTCTCATTTGCTATGGAGAACAAATGTGAAGCTATGCTTGCTTCCTCTCTTCCTCTCCCCCTTCCCCTTTCTTTATTGAGACAGGGCCTCACTATGTAGCCTCAGCTGTTCTGGAGTTCACTATGTAGACCAAGCTGGCCTCAAACTCAGAGATCCACCCACACCTGCCCCTGCCTCCCCAGGACATGCGCCAACAACCCCAGCATGAGAACAGTACTTTCTAAATCAAGGAAATCTCAGAAAATTGAGGAAATGAGACCTCTTATAGATATTGTCCATTTAAGGATTTTTAAAAAGTCAACTTTATTTGTAGTGAATATGTGATATCATATAGAGCCATTAACAGAACCTCTACTGAGAAAAAGATAAATATGCAGTGTAACTGGTACACACTGTAATAACCCAATGTTGAAATAAACTTGAAAAAAGAAAAAAACAATCTAGCCCGAAACAGATGCTGGGGTCATGTGTCTGTACCATCATGCCTGGCTCAGAGGCGGCCTTATACTGTGTTTCTGTCCCTTTCTGCTTGGATCTTTATCCAGGCTTTCTACATGTTATTCTGACTCCCTTCTTCTTCCTACATGTTGGGGTGCTCTGGGTAATTAATAAGAATCATTGAGGGATACAGACAAGTTTCATCACACCAGGTCATTGGCAAGGTATCCACCACAAACAAGGGCATTTCTGAACGGCCACGGTGGAGGGGATCCTTTGGGCCAAACTGCCCCCTCCCTCACCTCTTTCTTCTCTTCACTATAATCCATCAACATGTTAAGTTATAATTCACCCCCAGTTCCCTGCACTCTTTATGCCTCTTTTACTTGGATGAGTACTACCCTGCAGAGATCTGTGCTTTATTTCTGTTGTGTTTGTGGTTTTCATTCTCTCTGGGGAATGTGGTAACAGTGGGGACAGTGCTCTTTGTGTGGCGCATGGATGTTTCCCATGTGTGTAGATCAGTAACTGGTGTATCCTGGCTATTTGGTCAGTACCTGGTGAATGAGTATATAAACACACTCCTTAAAACTCCCCATTAGGACTTGTGGAAGGAAAGCCTACCCTGATTTTCTTTCTCCATTTTTAGCCCCACTCTGTGCTATCCTTCCCTCCCTGGGTACTCTCCTGGAGCAGGAAAACCCCCACAATTTATGTTCCTGAATCTTTCTGTCACACACCATGATCGTTGGCCTCCCCCGGCCTGCCGCCATCTTATTCCTTGTAGGCCAATTTTAATACATCTGGTTTCTGGCTCAGAAGTAGGTGATCCCTCTCCTGGGGCTAGAAAAAGCTCCTGGCTATCAAGTAAAATGCTTCAGTTATTAATACCACACACCATTACTGCATCAGATTGGCTGTAAGCCAATGACATACTAGCTGCCATGTGGACCAAACTCAAGGTCTCATCATTTGATTTCCCAGAGTGCAACCTTCTTTTCTATGCCATTCTTTGACTCCATCATGATTATCTCTCTAGTTCACCCCATCACCACTTTTTTTTTCCACTGTACCTCGGTTTCACCTGGTTCTCCCTGAACCTTAGCATGTGATCTTCAAAAGCCTGCAAGGATTCAATGTCGTGGGGTACCACTCCCGTGACACAACCCTCTTCTCCTCAGCCATTCAGAGCCCTTCCCAAGTCAGCCTTTGGCCATCCTTTCCTAAGCTCCAACATGAAATGGATTTTTAAATGTTCTCTTCCTGCCACCACCAGAATTAGTACCTTTAGGGGCTTCCTCTTACAAAAGCCTTTACATGTTAAATGAGGCTACCATGAAAGAGCAGTGCTGACCTTATGTAGAAACTTCTTACAGTGGCAGAAGGAAAGAGAGGCTGTCATGGAGCCTTACCTCCTGCATTCCATCACTGTTCCTCATTTGATCCAGCCCTATGGTTTATCTGTGACATGGATGGACAGACTACCTTCATTCACCACATTCCCATCAAAAGCAGAGGTCTGACTCTGCAACTACCTGGATGCTGTTGGAATGCACTGTCAACATTTGTAAGTGGCAAATTCCCAAGGGCTCCTTCTAACCCATACAAAGAACCATCACATAGAATTATTTAAGGACAATAAATTTTTCATTTTACACTTCTATACGTCTCACACACACACACACACACACACACACACACACACACACACACACACACACACACCATTCTTTGCCCATAAGAGGACACACTCTGCTTAGGCCCTTTAAGAATGAAATTCCAAAGAGTTGAGACAAATATTCTCTTGTGGGATTCACTTTAGCAACAACAGTTCATCTTCCCAGAATTTTAAAAAAAGGCTATAGGATCCGGTTCTTAATTGGTCAACCTGACCTCATCATCCAGTATGGAGACAGGCTCTCCTCTTGACTTCAACAAAGCCAGACCTTACCAAGGCAGATAACAGTCTAAGAGGAAGCCATGCATGCTTGCCAGTTCCCCTCTATCTCATGTCAATGGCCCCTGCAGATGTCTCAGGGCAAAATAAATGAGTTATAGATGTGAAGCAAGAATTAAATACGTTCATGCAGAAGTGAAGGGGGCATGGTTTGCCTTATGTTGAAGTTGCTCAGAAGGTAAAATGAACAACAAAGTCATTCTTAATACGTCACAGAAAATCTTACACAGGAGGAAATGATTTTCTATTTTCTAAGCTGGGAAACCTAAACATGATTTCTCACTGAGCACCATGGTTTACCTTTTCCAGAAAAGCACCTGATTGCCTACCTACTAGTCTGATTTCACAGTTCAATGTTCCTACTTAAATTTTAGAACATCAATTTAAATTTTCAATTTTGGATGTCTTTATATACATTACATAAAGCAAGGTTACTTCTGTAGACCTACTGTCTTCACTGGGGCAAGCATGTCATGTCTTGAAGATACATTCAAAGAAAAACCCTGATGTCTATCATCCTGCGTGTCACAAATAGATAGCACAGTTTCTGCTCTTAGAAAAAGAGTGAGGACTTTTCTTTTTCCTTTCAAGGTACCAACATTTATAATTGCATATTGGTGTGTGTGTGTGTGTGTGTGTGTGTGTGTGTGTGGTGGTGATACATGATGTTGCTGTACCTAACATGTAAGTCACAGTGAACCAAGATAGTGCAAGGATAAAGCCAGACTCCATTCCTACCGCAGCTCCTCTCTGTTCATCTAATCACCAATGAACTCTCAGCCCACTGTATATTCTTAATTCATAATCTTGAAGTCCATGAAGATTTTAGACTGGAACCTTGGTTTTACACTTGCCCTTTAAGTAGAATGTATCATAGGTGTTCAATGATATTTAAGGAAGTCTGGGTCATAGAATGGTGCTATAGGAAGACACCATGGCTTGGCACCACACTCTTATTTTTTTTTTAAGATTTATTTATTTATTATATGTAAGTAAACTATAGCACTGTAGCTGTCTTCAGACACTTTTCTTCTCTCTCTGGTCCCACTTGGTCCAGCCCCACTCGCTCCGGCCCAAAGATTTATTATATTTATTTATTTATTATATGTAAGTACACTGTTGCTGTCTTCAGACACCCCAGAAGAAGGCATCAGATCTCATTATAGATGCTTGTGAGTCACTATGTGGTTGCTGGAATTTGAACTCTGGACCTTCGAAAGAGCAGTCAGTGCTCTTAATCACTGAGCCATCTCTCCAGCCCCACACTCTTGTCTTATGATATGTTTTCTCACTTGACAAGGACATATCACCAGAACCTCTCACCAATACCCCTAGGATAAGAATTATATCTCAAGTCAGATATTTTATGTATCTTATCCAGGATCCCCTCAGCACAACGAACTCTGTCCACCATATGCCTGTTCCCAGCATGCAATTAGCTTGTTTTCCATAAGACTAAGCAAGCACAAAAGTCTAAAAAGCCAAGGGAAACATTGGCACGGACACACAAGGCCCTGCTTTACCTTGGTCATCCCTGTTCAGTTTCAGTGTCCCTCTTCCCATCTGAAGAGACATGTGTGACACAAGGACTTCACTTTGTGGTCCTTATGTCTAAAGTAGATCCTGGTCTGTTTTAAACACTCCGCTCCTTTGAAAAATGAAGAATTGTGGGCCACTGTGATTCTTTCCTTTGGACATCAGGAAAATCCAAGTGACTTTTGACACTAATAACTAACAATGAATTAGTGGTCATACATGTGATTGAATAATTTGGAAATACTGGCCATACTTTGGGACCAGCATGGTACAGTCACTCATATCTATTTAATAGGACTCAGAGGAAATTAATGTCTTCTCAGAGAGGAAATAAGCAAAAGATAAAGTGGCAGAACCCTAGAAGATGTATGTCGGTTATTAATATTTTAGCACTCATACAAATGAATGTTCTTCAAACCAATTAGGCCCTTTAAAGAAAACAACCTCTAACTATGTTCTTCAAATTAATTCCAATCACATCTTCAAGTCCATTTACAGCCAGGCTCAGCGTCCTCCCCTTCCGTCAGCTGTTGACTTTCTAAGTGTTCCAGGCAGCTGCGTGTCTGTCTGAGATTCCCTGCGATGCCTTGCCAAACCTAGGTTTCTTAAGACTGCTGACTTCTATGGGGTGCCCTGACAAAGCCTCCACTCTATAGGGGCTACGAAGCCCAGGCGCCCAGCCAGCCTGCCTCAGGAGTTCAGGGAGTCGGGGAGGCCTCTTTAAAACCATGTCACGCTCGTGTGACAACTGCTCCTCTGTGCTTATTTGAACTATCCCTCCCAATTAGCAGTAATAAGTGACTCCGTAAAGATGAGCAAACACTGTGCCTTCATTAGTCTGCACCAACTCTCCCAACCTCTCCCAAGTCTGCATTCCCTGGCCTGTGCCAATCAGCTCCAGCAAATCCCCAGGGCCCCCCTCCAATAGTGTTTGGAGAAAGCTAAACACGTCTTACTCCCAGCGAACGAGGACCGCCAAAAGGCAAATTAATGACAACCCATTTGAAGAGTTTGCTTGAAATTATTGTATTCTGCCTATCCACTGAAAAATTGATTACTCCCAGGGTAGAGGGAAAAATCCAAATCAATAGAGTAAAGCAAAATGGTCAAAAGGCATGCACCAAGCCCATTTATTTTATCTATTTACCCTTCCTGGCTGCTTCCCTTCCTCACTCCCCTCCCCTGGTCCCCTCTCCATCCACACACATTTTTTAAAGAAATGAGATATAATTTACAGGGCAGGAGGTGTTTGTCCTTTTCAGATAAAGCGCTAATGGCAGTCAAGGGATTGCTGCCCAGTTATACATCTCCCAGATGAACTAGGGCCTGTGAACACCTCCAGTCCCTGGTTCATGAGAACAGTTATCTGATGTCGGGTGGGTTACTCCCTCATGGCCTACAGCCTAGCCTGCCAGACAGATATGCAGTTGAGGCATTTGGCTCAGGAGTCAGGCACACAAACTTCAGTGTACCCCCATTTTGTAGTTACTGTGAGACTGGCAGAAGCAGTGTTTCCTAATATACCAGGAAGCGAGACACCTGCTCAAATTAATTGCTCCCTGGTCTTAGAGAGTGTCGCCAGCATTTCTGCATCTCACCACACTCAATGGGAAAAAACAGGTACAAGAATAACAAATTTGAGCTGGGTATAATGGTGTGTGCCTACAGTTATAGCTACTAAGAAAACAGGAGGCTCCTTGAACCCAGAAATTTGAGGCCAATTGGAGAGCAAGAGAAACCATTCCAAAACCAAAACCAAAATCATCCAACAAAAAATCCCTTACCAATTGGTCTTAAGGTGGTAGAGTTTTATGTTCTGACAGTGTTGGTCACTCAAAGAACTGCAAGGTTGGCATGAGAAGGAGCCTAGGACTTCTAGTTGGCTCACTGTCTATGGGAACATCTCAGATGCCAGGATTCCCGAGTAGTTACTGCTTTTGAGCACTTCCGGTTCTTGGCAACACCTGATCAGCCTTGCTTCCGGTTCCTGGTTGCCGTGCAAGCTCCTCCTATGAAAACAATCAACAGCTGTCCTAATACTTTGGGATCTTAACTCACCTATCTGGGAGATATCAGTCTGCCTTCTGGACTTCAGCTCCTCAAACACCCTCCCCCATGCCTTTGAGTCTCAATAGTTAACAACCTCTTGCTTCTTTGTCTCCCAGCTTCAAGGAGCTGTTTTCATCGTAGATCACGTGCGTCCCCTGTGCTTGACTCTTTTCGTTGCAAAGTGAACAACTATTTAAAGGACATCAACTTGGTTAAAATAAATACAGACAGATCTGAGCTTTGTCTTCCATCGAAAGCTGAAGCTCTTTGGAATGACCAAGTTAAGATAAAGACTTTAGCAACTGGAAAGGAGTCAAAGGGCAGATTGGAAAGAGTTAGGAGGGCAGTAAACAAGAAAGTAATGGATATTAGAAGAGAGGGGAAAAATAATTACAGACTTCAACTTTCTAAATTGAGTAACTGGAGGAAGTACCGCACACTCAGGTGGGCAAGGTCAACATTTTCTGATGTTCTTGGCCACAACATTCATTTCTTTTCTCTTTCAGCTATCTTCTGATTGGTCCAAACAGCCTAAAGTTCAGGTACTGGGTTTCTGTGGAAGAGACCCCACTAACAGCAGATGGAAACAAACACATGTCCCATGCTGGGTCATGAGTGCAAACCTACCATGGCGAAGGCCACGTCAAGAGGAAAGTGCCAGGGCATGAAAAGATGCTGGGTGTAGGTTCAGAGACAATGGACAACCTTGGTCCAGTTTCAGTCCTGATGGGTTTCTGTCACATGAATGACTCAAAATATAACTTTGACTTAAGCTTTTATTGTGAAGACTAGCTTGAGTTGATTTAAACAGTTAGCAACTAACACTCTAAGTGGTGATGCAGAGAATGTAAATGGAAAGGCAGTTTCAAAGCAGTAGGTGAGCTCGGTCTTAGACCAGTTCTGGGGTTCCCAGATAAGAAATAGGGATTGTTTTAAGAATATTCACCACTTGCGCTGTTTTTAAGAGTATTAGGAGTGCTTGGAATTTACATTGTCCACAAGGTGGAGCTGCCATCACCTCATCTTTAGGGATCAGACTCTTAGATCAAAGATCTTTATAGCTTTGAATTACTTGTCAATGGGTTATCAACAGGTTTTGGTGACCCACAGCTTAAGATAGAACAATCCAAACACTGCCATTTTAAAGACTGATTGCTGTCACATCAAACAGCAATTACCCTAACACAGAGATAGGCCTAAAATGTCAAGTCTCACTTATGAGAAGCTCTTTGATCACCATCCCAGTACCCTCCATTTTCTCATCTTTCAGAGATGCTGGTGGTAGCTTAGGGTTAGGATTAGAATCTGACCCTAAGGTGAGTTTTGAATACAAGAAGTTTACTGAACAATCATGCTAGTCTATAGGCTTATATTTTTCGAAACCTACTTTAATAAGGGTCCTTAAACACTTTACCCTCCTTTATAGCCCACCAATCAAAGGAAGGGGAGGAAGATGGTTAATAGGACAAGGGTGTGTGTGGATCCATTTAGAAGTAGTTCTTTGGGGGCAATTCCAATCTTCGTTGTCAGTAGTGCAGTCCACTAGCTAAATATCACACATGCATCAGCAGTGATTTAATCCAGAGGAAACTGAGAGGCTCTGCTGAAGTGACAAGAAGCAGCCAGAACACCACCATAAGTTCTTTGGTGTGCTTCTGTCTTTGAAGTCACAACAAGCAAAGATCAGCAAAAAAAGCAAGGCGAACCAACGCCAGAGCATTGTCCACTGTCTGTTGGGTTGTACTTACACTCTTTCCAAACATCACGTGTCCTCTCAATGTCTGCTCCAGCAAACATCACATGCCCTTTCACCAGGCAGCTTCCAGAAAAACACCACGTGTCTGTGCTCAGCAAAACATCCTCTCATGTGTCTGCTTCAGCAAAACATCCTCTCATAAAACAGTTTCCAGAAAAACAGCACATGACACAACTGAGTCTCCAACATAACCAGAACTTTCCACTTTACTAGTCAGCTCTAGGAGTAAAGTGTTGAGGTGACACAGGAGAAGGGGGTATTAAGTCCAGCTGGGAACCCCTAGGGTTGTATGTATAATGTACTTTAGGCTAATCCTACAGAGTCCAATGCTCCCATTGGTTAATCAATACTTAGAAGTGCTCACATGCCTGCCCACCCCGTGGAATAGTCAGGATATGTTGACTGACATTCCTGTCAAGGTTGAACATACCGGCAAGAGTGACAATGAAATGAGCTACTTGGATTGAGCTCTTCACAAGTGGCAGGCATATAGGCTCAGCTACTCAGTGCCCACCCTGTTGCCAGGTCACTGTGGGGAGGAGCATACCTGGCTATAGTCAGGTAACTGTGGGGGTGGAGTCTAGCCAGAATGCCAGAAGCTTGGGACATTGTCTATGTGACTGATAGTCACCGAATTATGGACAGGCACCTGATTCTGGGAACATGGCTCGCCTTTCTGTCCCTTGTAGATTTCTTTACTGGGCCACTGGAGCAAGCCTCATTCAACCAAAATAGGCTGCCTATCACAGTCCCACATGCGGCTACTGTTCTCATTTTGCTGATGAGGAAAGTAAAGCTCAGAGATGGTAAGAAACTCACCTAATGTCATTCACCTCTTTCCCAACGTCATTTATGATACTGGGGGTGGACCTCAAACTTAGCAGCTTGGGACTCTAAGCTTGGTATTTCTATACTGCTAACTTCTCAATTCTTATAACATTGTAGTTATAAGGTCATGGGTTCCCAAGTGGGAAATCCAAAGTCTTCTTACAGCAGAACACCCAGGCTGTGCCAGGAAGCATACAGAGGAGAGTGTTTGGGGCCAAGATCTGAGATCTTGGAGAGTCAGTAACCATTAAATTCAAAGTAACCTACTACGGGTGCAGGTTACACCCCCGGTCAGATGTGTGTGACACAGACTTCCTAAAGTAATTTCTTATTAATAGGTACTTGGGGACCAGTGTCATTAGGACCCCTTGAGAACTGTTACCACTATTGCCTCTTTAGTTCTTGGACCTGACTGGGTTAGAGGCCCCTGAGTTGAGCTACATCTTCAAACACAGTGCAAGGAAAGGACCACGCATGTGGTGTGGTTTTGTGTCCTGTCCTCCATCTTTGAACCTCCTGCACAACCAAACTGCCATTCATCCAATGGCCTTGAAAATTACTTACAGAGAAATCCTCCTTAAAAAGACGTTGAAAATATGGCTAGCCTATGAGTCAATGAAACACACAGGGCAGGTGCCAGATATATGACTGTTGTTGAGAATAAAAGACAAGGCACTAGGAAAAGTCATATAGTTCCTGAGGGGGAGTCTGCCGCCTCTATAAAGCAATTTTACCAAGAGAAAGATTCTTCTGGGAGAACTTGCTGCCTTAAGACTGTGTTCACTCAGTTTAATCATAATGGGATTTAAGAATTATCTCTAATTCAAATGAAAGAGAATTTTGCTCTAAAATTTATATGCTTGCCTCTCTTCGTTCAGGCTCACCTTTCACTCCTTATCAGAGAGCATTTCCATGCTGTCTTTCATTCCCAATGTAGGCATTCCCAGACATGGCTACCATCTGGATTGGTATAAAGAACCTTCTAAATGGTTCTGTGGTATTTCAAAAAATGATTTAAAAAAAAAAAGCAAAGACAAAATGAAAACCTTTAAAACACAGTTCCATCTTTTAAAGATGGAACTTTTTAAAATTTTTAAGTCTCGGGATAGTGCAGAAGGTCAAGTGCTTGCTGTGCAAATGAGAGTGTCTGCATTTGGATTTCTAACACTCACAACAAAAATAGCCAAGCAGAGCAGTATGGACCAGGAAGGGAGAGACAGGAAGGATCCTGAGGCTCAATGGCCAGCTCCTCTAACTGACTCAAAAATTAACATAAAGAAACAACAGAGGAAAATGTTGGTCTTTGATCCACACACCACACACACATACAAACACACCACAAATGTGCATGTTCACACACATGTGTGCAAAGACACAAACATGTACACAAACCTGTACACACATACACAAAAAATTGAATTTACACACTCCCCATTTATCATTTTCCTTCTTAAACTTTTGGGGAGCTCAATTTGGGGTCACAAATGCTTGGTGATCCCAGTGGTTAGCTCTGCCCTAAAAGCAGGCCAATGACCCATTGCAGGAATTCCCTGCAATGATGCTGCCTCTGAACTTATTGGAAACTTTGCCCTCTCACTCAACAAGTAGACTATCCACTTATAGAATTCTGGGGCAATAAAATAAAATAAAAGAGGATAAAAAGATAAAAAGTCACAGTAACCACCTTAATGTGGTTCTATTATTATTATTATTATTATTATTATTATTATTATTATTATTATTATTAGGTTTTTTGAGACAGGGTTTCTCTGTATAGCCCTAGCTGTCCTGGAACTCACTTTGTAGACCAGGCTGGCCTCGAACTCAGAAATCCACCTGCCTCTGCCTCTGCCTCCCATGTGCTGGGATTAAAGGCGTGCACCACCACGCCCGGCTCCTTAATATGGTTCTTTGCTACAAGATGTGGTATTGTTTTTTTCCTGGTCCTTTTCCCCCACAAAATGCAGAGATTTCCACAGTGGCTCTTTATTACCTGAGAGAATGAACAGTTCCTATCGCCCCAAACATACTGATCCTGTACCTGAAAGTAGAAACTGTCAAGGACTAAGGCACCTCTGGGGCCATGTTCTTTTCATCTAAGACCAAACCAGTTTGCCATACTTGGCCAGGCTCTCTGTTCTCTGCTCTTTCTACCAGTCCCCATACATACCAACATATTTGGTGAGATTAACCCTAGAGCTGTACACTGCAGCAATTTCCTGGAACTTAGCAGCTATTACCTAGCTAGCCAGTGGTGGTTTGGTTTAAGTCTGGTTCTTCAGAAAATGACTCAGAAATAAAAAAATTGTGACTAAGTAATTCATTGAGGAAAAATTTGGTATGGAAATCATAAAGAGAATGGGGAGGGGATGTAGGGGCAGATCAAATGAGATGTTTCTCAGTGGGAAGTATACGTTTTTAGACAGTACCCAAAGTGAGTTCTCTTAGCCTCAGGGAGGATCTCTAAGAATGAGACAGGTGTGTCTTAGGAAAAGCAGGGACCAAAAAAGGTAGTAATATGTCGCTAGGCCCATGGTAGAAGCACCAGCTTTGTCTAATAAAGAGAAGTGGTGTGTATGAGGAAAAGGATATAGGAGATAAAATGAGATGTGTTTAAGGTATAGGAAATCTACAAGCCTTCAGGCCACTTCTTGATATCCCAGTCTTTATTGGCAAAGTTTCAGTTTTATCTATCAGGGATTCATCTTGTATCGTAGAAAATGTTAACATTGGAAATTTGACCCGTGCTGCAACTCATTAATACATTTAAGACCATTCTTAGACATGCTTTTGAATGAACCCATTGTGAAAATTCTAAGCAGGAAGGACATTGTTCAGTGGGGACACACTATGTTCCCAAACATCTGCTTCCAACTGCATAACCCAGACATAGAACTTACCCTTTAGTAACTATAAATGATTCACTGTTGACTTGAACACATGCGTGATTCCTGCAGTCCTTGTCCTTTCTTCTTCTTTAACTGCTCTATAGCCTCCCAACCCCCAAAGACTCAACGTTCATTACCATTACACTATTGCTTACAGTGGGATTACAACCTTCTATCTCAAAGTGATAAAGACTTTATTGCTATCCTGATCACAAGTGCAAACATGTTGCAGATCTTCTGAGTGGCTGGTTTCATGCAACCCCACTCCTGGTCCTAATTTTTGTTGGTTACAAGGAGCAGAGGGTCACTTGAGCTAATTAATGCTTGGGACATTGGTAACTTAATACAGATGTGGTTTTGTATTTGGAATGATTATAAATCCTATTAGAAACTCTTGAATTCTGTTGGAATTTCTCTTTCCTCTTTTTAAATCTTGTTTTCCTATTAGTTGCCTCTGTTTGTTTGCTTTCTCTCTCTTTTTGTTAGTCTCATGGCTTCTACCTTTGCATGGTTTGTGCTCCCTTCTAACTTGAGTTTGAATTAGAACACCATAACCTCTATTAATACCATATATTTATTTGTATAGTAGATTTGTACTAGTATCTGGCAAATTCTTTGTCACTTTACCAATATATGAAGAGATTTTTAAAATTACCTGCTTTCTTTTGTTGTTCTTGAAACACATTGGCCTCCATAGATAATAAGACTTAGTTGGCAAAGACACCTTTGCCAATGGCCTGAAAACCTCTTTTCCTACTAGTGCATTCAAGGTCATCCAGTCTAGATGAGACCACAGCTGACTACTGTCATGTGAATGAGCTCAAACAGAAGCAGAAGATGAACCACAGAAGTTCTGAGTTCAGAACAAATCATCAATTTGCAACATCTTAAGGCTGCTTTGAAGTCAACAAGAGCTTTGTTTTGCAGTAAAAGCTTCTGTATCAAAGAAGTCAATGGTCCAAGTGTGGTGTTATTGGCTATAATCCTTTAAGAAGGGAAACACTGTATCTGGAAAATAATGAAGCTATCATGGTATCTGTGAAGGAGTTTATATCTTATTTAGTAGCCTTGTAATCTAGAACAGTATTGGCAAGTGTGTATTGAAGTGTTGATTAATAAATGTCACAGTGATGAAAGGATAATCTCTGTCTTCAGCAGCTTATTGCTTATCCACATAAAATAAATGTTCCTGTTTCAAAAATTTAAAAGAAAAACCATCCAGGCAATAATTAACATAACTAGTCCAGGATACTCCAGAATACTGATCAATACTTTACACATCAGTTGTGATTACAGTTATTCCCTTTCCAAGGCCAGGACAGTGAGCTGCTCAGGCAGAGATAGGTTAAGTTGTTTGGGAGTCAAGGAAAGAGGTAGAAACAATTGTTATTCAATCATTAGACAGCATAGAGTGCTAGTGGTGATGCTTAGTCTTAGCAGATGTTTAAGGCTGATCATTTTGCTCAAGGACATTGTAGGTTCTTCCATTTTTCTAGAGATCTGTCATCTCTTTGCTGATGAAAGCATCTCCCTTTAGATGGCCACTTGTGATTCTTTCCTCAAGAAAAATGTGCTAGGTAGCACCTCCACTTCCATTCCTTAGTGGTGATCCCTCTGCTTCTTCAGATGATGATCTCACAGGAGTCTCCTAAGACTCACAGGAGGCACTAATTCATCCTTTGTCTTCAGAGATTCTGGAAATTAAAAGTCTCCAGTGTGTTCATCTTGGGTTGCCTCTGCTATCAGAATAGCTGGTTTGTTTTGTCCCCTTGACTTTTCCATTGTTCCTTAGATTTAAGAAGAATGCAGGGATGCACAACCTTTTCTTCAAATCAACAGTGTGGGATTCTGGGAAGCAACTCTTCAAAATAATTATTCTTTCTTTCTCTAGTGGTCTCCAAGTCTTAGGTAAACTCCTTAAAAGCCATGTGGCCAGGATTAATGACTTTTAAAGACCTGCTTCATGGACTTGTAACTGAGTGTGGAACAAAAATTGATTAGGACTAAGACCTTCTTACTGCTTGAGCATCTTGTTAACTTTCATTTCAAATCAAGGAATCAGTGGTGTACATGGCTGAATAGCTTGCTAAAGTTAAAAGGTAGAACATAATTCTGCATGGAACACTCTGGCTCCAAGAGAGAAAAAAATTCTAAACAGAAACTATCTTTAAGGGAAAATAAAAGTACTGAGATTGAAATTTCTTTTTTTATTCTCTATGTATGTCTGTACACAATAAATTTTCAACAGGCATTTATATATATGTGTCTTTACAATCTGAAAAGTTGTTTTATACAAAAAAATGTGGTACATTTACACAATGGAGTACTACACAGCTTTTAAAAACAATGATTTTATGAATTTCTTGGGCAAATGGATGTATCTGGAGGATATCATCCTGAGTGAGGTAACCCAATCACAAAAGAAGTCACTTGATATGCACTCACTGATATGTGGATATTAGCCCAGAAATTTAGAATACCCAAGATACAATCTGCAAAACACAAGACAATCAAGAAGAAGGAAGACCAACATGTGGATACTTCATTCCTCCTTAGAATAGGGAACAAAATAGCCATGTAAGGAGTTACAGAGACAAAGTTTGGAGTTAAGACGAAAGGATGGACGATCCAGAAACTACCCCACCTGGGAATCCATCCCATAATCAGCCACCAAACGCAGACACTATTGCATATGCCAGCAAGATTTTGCTGAAAGGACCCTGATATAGCTGTCTCCTGTGAGGTTAGGCCAGTGCCTGGCAAATACAGAAGTGGATGCTCGCAGTCAGCTATTGGATGGAACACAGGGCCCCCAATGGAGGAGCTAGAGAAAGTACCCAAGGAGCTGAAGAGCTGCAACCCTATAGGTGGAACAACAATATGAACTAACCAGTACCCTCAGAGCTTGTGTCTCTAGCTGCATATGTAGCAGAAGATGGTCTAATTGGCCATCATTGGGAAGAGAGGCCCCTTGGTCTTGCAAACTTTATATGCCCCAGTACAGGGGAACACCAGGGCCAAGAAGTGGGAGTGGGTGGGTAGGGGAGCAGGGCAGGGGAGGGTATAGGGGACTTTCGGGATAGCATCTGAAATAGGGGTGAAAAAGAAAACAGGCATTTGTCTGTAGTTAAGAACTGCATCAGGTGAGAGGAGTAGGGCTTAAAATAATAAAATAAAATAAAAGAGTAAAATTCAAAAAAAAATTAGGGAGAGAGAGAAAAATCAAGAGAGAAGGAAAATGGATTTCGGAACTCTCCCAGGGGCAGAGGGAAATCTGGAGACATCCGGCCTTCTCTCTGGCCCCTACAAGTGGGAGTGGGTCGGTAGGGGAACAGGGTGGGGGGGAGGGTATAGGGGACTTTTGAGATAGCATTTGAAATGTAAATGAAGAAGATATCCAATAAAAATTGAAAAAAGAAAAGTTGTTTTATATATATATATATATATATATATATATATATATATATATATAATTTTTATTTGTGGTATGCACATGTGCACCTGTGGTTCTCTTCTTCCATTATGATTGTTCAATGAGTCAAACTCAAGTGACCTGGGCACCACAGAAAGAACCTTTACCTGCTGAGCTATCTCACCAGCCTTAAATGTTCGTTCTGATTAGCACGTGATGTCAGTACACATCTATGGTGTACAATATGATATTTTGATATACACACACACCTTGTGTAATGACTAAATCAGTCTAATTAGTGTATGTATTACCTTAATCATTTATCATCTTAGTGTATTTAGGGCACTCAAAATATCCCCATTTACCTTTATGAAAGACTTGCTATACCACTGTTGACTGTAGCTACTGTATTGATGACCATAGTCCCATTTGGCTATGGTTATCTTACTGTACAACAGAACATTGTAAATTATTTACCATATCTAACTGTAGCCTACTGCTTATTGTCTAACCTTTGCCCATCCCTTCCTTTCTCTTCCTTTTCTTGCAACAGAAGCCATATTTTAAAGCTTGCTATACAAAAATCATTCAGGGCTTTTTGTTGTGATGAGAAACTCCAGTCAGCAATATTAGATAAGAGGCTGTTGAAATAGTCAAGAAATAAGAATATCAATCATAATACTTGCTGAAAACTTGCTGAAGACCAAACACTATATTTTATGCCATTCTTATTTGACACTCCCTGCTTTGAACATTCTAGAGGCCCATACTCCTGTTATCCCCTTTATATAATAGTTGAGGGCAGAGATATAGCTTGTTGACTCTCTCAATACACGGTA
The DNA here is from genome assembly GCF_000001635.26 of Mus musculus. Classification (NCBI taxonomy): domain Eukaryota; kingdom Metazoa; phylum Chordata; class Mammalia; order Rodentia; family Muridae; genus Mus; species Mus musculus. The sequence continues at coordinate 146,699,863 of NC_000068.7, read as the reverse complement.
TGTGTCTTGAGTATAAGAACAAATTACATTTACAGGTTTATATCAATGCCTAGGACAGAGGTGACACGTGCAATTGCCTCATACAGGCTCATCAGGGTACTGAGGAGAAAGCAATGATGCTTGGGTGATAAGTGGAAGATGCAATGAAGTGGGAGGACGCCATGATGGAACTAGGCAGCTGTGTAGATGGGAGAATCATGCGTGACTCTGGCCATATTATACAATCATCTCCATACCAACATTCACACACAAAAAGAAGACTAAATAAAAAGTTTAATAACTTGGGTGAGAAAATTAGGGAATATTCAGGAGTGAAGATGGTTTCTAAGAGGCATCTCAAAGGCCAACTGAAAGGGAGATGGTACAATAAAAGAATCGGGCCACATGGTCTGCAAGGTCTCAAAAACTCAGAAGATGTAGAAGATTCATAATTGTCCCATTCATTACAATTTGAAACACTCCCTTATCCTATTCCCTCCTCTCATTTCTCAGAGCTTTCCTAACCACGTTCTTGCAGTAGATGTAAACACAGGTCATAATAAGGTCATGCTACAGCACACCATAATACGAATCATCCTGGAGGAGCAAAAACAACTCAGTCCTAAGACACAGCTACCTGGGATTAATACAAAGACATTTTAGAGGACTCAGGCTGTGGCTACATGGCAGAATTTCTGGCAGTTCTTGGTAAACATTGTTTCTTTTAATCAAGCCTTTGATAAATATTGAGTGAACCATAGAGTTGTTAGAATGCAGTCATTCACTACACTGACTAAATGTAAACTTTCAGTCAATGGCATTGGCTACGAGACAGTTGTGCTTCCAAATTGTTTGGAAAGCTTGACGAGGACGACTGCCTCCATGATAGTAATTAGTCTCTCCCACAGTAATGATGTAGAGCAAGCCATGGAAACCCAGTGCTCAAGGTAAGAATCAATTATGCTTATCATGTCCAAGTTGGCTGGATGCAGCAGTGGTTGGCTCCTAGCAGCAGGCTGTATCTTGCCTCCTGTCATCTCTCCTTATTTGTCATATCTCCAGTGGATTAGTTTGAGCTGGACAGTGTTCTTCTCAGAGCATTGGGAGAAAGGTAAGAAAGGCAAGGCTGGCTGCACTAGGTCATTTCTTATTCTCGCTTCTCTGATGCTCATTAATCTTCTGCTGGCAAAGCCAAGCTACGTGACTGAACACAAACATCAATGAGACACACCAAACCAGGTTTTTGTTAGGTTTGCTAGTTTGTTTTACCAACTGGAGGTGCTTAAGCCTGAGGCCAATCACTATCTTTACTGTTAGATGATATTGCACGTCATGGGCACACCTGCAGGGTAAAGCAGGACCCAGAAGCGAAAACTAACAGCAGCACTGTGGTAAATCTCACAAGCACAATGCTCAGTGAAAGAAGCTGGACACACAACAGTGGACAACACAGACTTCCATTCATATAGAGATTCAAAGAGAGGGGCAGCTATGGCTCAGTGGTTAAAACCACTTGCTATTCCTCCACCCCAGGGAACCCAAGTTCAAACCTGCAACTGTGTTGAAATACAAGTTCACATACATTAAAAAAAACACCCAGAATTTCTTTTCTCTACTTAAAAAATATAAATCTCTATAAAGCATTTCTCATATGGTTTAATATGTGCTGCAAAATGATGAGAAATACAAACTAATGTCTCCCACTTCAAAAATTTCACAAGAGAATTTTTTTTCAATGCTAAGAAACATGCCTAGGTCTAAAATCCAACTGTTAAAGTATCACACTCCTATTCAGTACCAACATTTAGAATAATCTGGCTGCTTTTCTTCCCATTAAGTGTTCAAAATCTTGGATTCCACTTAGCAGGTCTTAACAACAACATCAAATGGTACGGACAGTTTCAATGTTAAAAGGTAAGAACATTTAGAAAGATGAACTAGGAAGATGTCCATGATGATCGGATGCATGATGAAGGTGTCCATGATGAAGTGATGTGTGATGAAGGCACCCATGATGCAGGCATCTGTGGGGAAGACATCCGGGAAAGAAAGATTCATGGTGCAGGCATCTGAAAAGAAGGGATACGTAATGAAGGGATGTATGCTGAAGGCACCCACGATGCAGGCGTCTGCGAGGAAGACATCTGGGATGGAAGCATCCTTGATGCAAGCATCTGTGATGAAAGAATGGGTGATGAAGGCATGTGTGATGAAAGCAATCATGATGCAGGCGTCTGCCATGAAGGTGTCTGGGATTAACTTTAAAAGTTGGTCTGTGATTATTTCAGAGAATAGCAGATTCTTTTCTCGAATCTTTCAAGATAATTTTAATGATTAAAAACAGACAAAATCCAAAACTCACACTAAAACTCTTTCCTATTTCTCAAGACCACTTTTTTTGCTAACCTATCTCATGAGTCACCCCTTGGGACCCAGTTGAGAAGCACCCCTGACTAAGCTTTGAAACTTCCACACCCTGGCTGTGTTTGGCCTCAGGCAAGGTGCTCCATGAAGCAATAACTCCAAAGACCTCCAGTTCTTTGTTTACAGAAAAGAGCACACACACTTCAGGGCAAAAGCAGTGTCTTAGGTTTCTAGGTATGGCAATCTTTCGAGACTGGAGAGGTGGTACTGTGGAAAATTGTTATGAAACATGGAATAAGTGCCCTGGGATGCTGCCTCTTGCTCTCTTCTCCTTCAGGGTAGCCAGGCCCATTGCACACAGACTGGAGTGGAAGAAGGAAGAAGGAAGCTTAACTGGGCATGAGTGGGTGCAGTGCAGGATCTCGGTGGCAACACACCTGGGAACAGCTTCTAAGAACTGGTTCATTTATGGGGGCTATTTATGCTCCCGTGGAGGTGGCCAGGGTCTCTAGGGCAAGGGTTATGTGGCCTTGTACTATAAGGCAGGGCTGAGGTGTTAGAAGATACTTCATCTACATACTCAGGGGCTCTGTTGGGGGAAGAGCTTAGTCTAACAAGAGGTGAAGCCTGATAACTGTCAGGGTAATAAATCCCTGCTAGGGTTGATAGTGGGGGACCTGGCTTTATGGCACCAGGTTGGGAGGGGGCAGGTAGCCAACTCCTGCCATCCTCATGTTTGAGGTATCCCGGATGAAGCTCTCTCGATCCTTCTTCTGTAACTTTGAGCCATTACAAATCACCTTGGGATGAAAATGTGAATGCCAAATGCAAAAGGGAAGAAGCTGGTGCTATGGCTTGGGTCTAGAATGTCCCTAAGGACCACACATTGAAGTCTTGGTCCCTCTCCAGTGGCTTATTGGGAGATGGTAGAAGGTCTAGGAGTCAGGACCTTGTGAGAAGCTATGTCATTGAGAACATGCCCTTGAGTGACCCATCAGTCCTCTTGACCCCTTCTCTCCCTCTTTTAACTTCCTGGTTGCCATAAAGTGAGTAGCCTCTGCCACGCCCTTCTGTTGTAATATGTTATCTCACCACAAAAGCAAGCTACATGGCTAACCTGCTATGGACTGGAGCCCCTGAAACTGTGAAACACAGTGGATCCTTCATCATTCAAGTAGCTTATCTTGGGTATCTCGTCACACCAAGCCAAAACTCATTCTCACCCTTGTGAGCACTGGGGGCTGTCTCAGTGCGTGCTGAGTTTGGAAGTCTCCCTGTGGGAACCATATCACTTAGTTCAGAAGTATTTCTCTCCAACATGTTCTCTGTCCAGGATGAGCTTTGGGACAGATGACTATCAGAACTTCTCTTTCAAGGAGCTGATCTCACAGCCTCCCAACCACCTCTGTGCCTTGTTGTCACTCGTACTTTTGGTGGACAAAAGTTGTGTTCATCCAGGTGACCCTACCCAACAAAGGCCATCAATTCATTAGCTGATCAGCAGAGTGTGGATGAGGCAGGTTCCTTGGTAATAAGTCAGGGGACATTTTTCTGCCGTCTTAAACCGTCTTTGTTCTTTAGTTACTAGCCTTAGGTCAGTTCTGGTGAGCACTGTATTTGTATTTACAAATGATGTTTGATCATCAACTCTAAAGCTTTTGTAAGACTATTGGGTTATTTATTTTAAAAAGCCTTTGTCTTTTTGATCAAGTAAAACACACATAATGAAAAAATGCATGGCTGCACATCCACCCATTAAACTTGTACAAAGGAAACATTTCCGTGCAACCAACTTCCTAAAATAATTAATACTCACCATGTCCTTGGCTAGTTCTCCCACACAATAGCCTCCCCATCAAGGGTAACCATTGTTTTAAAAAATTAATTTACTCGTGTGTGTGTGTGTGTGTGTGTGTGTGTGTGTGTGTGTAAGTAGGCATACATGTGTCACACCAAGCATGTAGAATTTAGAAGAGTTGGCTCTTTTCTCCCATCTTGCATTCCAGGGATTTAACTCAGTTCATCAGAACTTCTACCTGTTGGGTCATTTCTCCAGCCATCTTTGTTGTTGTTGTTTTAACAGCATCTTACCATGTGGCCTAGGCTAGTCTTGAACTCACAAGGTAACTCAAAGTAGCCTTGAGTTTGTGACACTCCTAACTCAGGTCCCCAGATGCTGGGATTATACATGTGAGGCAGCACACCCCGCTGAGGGTAACTAGACACTTGGCCTGTTGTTGAACTTCATGTGGAAAAGCAACGTATTCTTTTGTGTCAGGCACCTTTCTCTCAATATCATATTTGTTAGGTTCATCCACATAGACAAGAGTAGTTCTGGGTTCTCTTTCTGATGTCCTGAAAACTTCTGGAGACATTCCGTATCTCTGCCAGAACCTGTTGGTTGCACTGGTGCCATGTGTGACCTCCAGGTAGGTGCCAGGGTGAAACACTGTTGCTATAATGGAAAGTATGATCTTGGGTGTACATGGGACACATTCCTGAAGGGAACATCCCATTGTTTGTGTCTTGATTAGAGAGACATCAAGCCTTTAGGATCATGTAACGCTTAATCAGAGTTTCTTGGTCATAGTGGTTCAGTCTGTGCTCTAGAGATGCTGGGTAGTGGCTGATACTGGATATGTTGCTGCATTGTCCCAAACTTCCATTTCCCTGTATGTAACAGAGATACCAATGGCTTCCTTATGGGGTTTTTGCTTGAATAGCATGAGATGCCAAGAGAGTGTTTGATACTGCATACTCTATACAACTGAGTTCTTTAATATTGGTATGCTGGCAACTGGACCTGTATACATAAATGTGGGTTTGTCCTGGGTACAAAAATGTCAGATGGTAAGAGGGTTGCAAAGAACCTGAGTGACAGGCTTTCCTGAAGAACCCTGCCTGGCACCCCAAGAATTTACCCACATGGGTGCCACCCTGGGGAAGACATCCAGTCCTGGGTTTACCACCTGTCCAGGGTGCATCTGGGACCACAATTCTCCCTCCTCCTCCTCCTCCTCCTCCTCCTCCTCCTCCTCCTCCTCCTCCTCCTCCTCTTCCTCCTCCTCCTCCTCACCTGCCCATCCACCCCCTTCTGCTGCTGCCACTGCTTTATACCCTTCTAATGGTCTCTTAATTCCTTGCCCACTGGGGATGTTTTCTCCATGCACTGAATACAGATTCTTTCCTGCATGACGCCATTAGCAGAAAGAAACCTGTTCCCATAATAGCTGACTTCTTAAGACAGCGCAGCTGTCTCAGTCAGGGGTCACCACGCAGACCAGAAAACAAGGCAGCAGTTTATAAAACACAGTTGTATTTGAATAAGGCCAGTCCACATGGGATTAATTAGACACATCCATGATGAGCAAAGAGAGGTGTGCTGTTGGCTTTGCTCACCCGCCTTGCCTATCACGGGGCTGGAAGGCTTAGTTTCTGTTGCTTTTGTCTGCATGGGATTAAGGAGGAGGAGGAGGTTGGATGCAGTTATTAAAAGAAAAAAAGAACTTGCCTAGTGACCTAATTCCCTTCTGCGTCTTTATCGTGCACCAGGATGTACAAATCCCACAAGGGACAATAATGTAAATGATTTTTTTTTCTGGAGAATAAAACATTTGGGAGGGAGGAAGGGAGGGAGGAAGATACACATACACACACACACACACACACATACAGAGAGAGAGAGAGAGAGAGAGAGAGAGAGAGAGAGAGAGAGAGAGAGAGAAGAAACCCGAGTTTGTCATATAACACCACTGCAACTAATATTGCTCAGAGATTTTTTTTTTAATGACATTCTATCATGGAGTTTTATTTCCTGTCCCAGCAGGCAGCCAACTAGGCATAACAATTGAGAATTCAAATACTGTACAAGGATATACAGTAACCGAGGTTCTCTGAGGATTTGGGCAAATGTCAGAAAAGCATGCCTAGAAGCAAATTTATTAGTTGGTGCAGATATCTCAGTTTTACATGGACACTGATAAAGCCATCTGGGAAGCCCTTTCACTATCAAGTGATTTAGAGTTCCCTACAGAAATTCCCTTGTCTGCTAAATCTCACTAACGGTACAGACAGCAAGCAGCCAAAATAGGAACGTTCATTATTTACTCATTCCGAAGGACACATTTTTTTTCTTTAAATGCTTCCCCCCATCCTAATGTAAGACTTATAGATAGAGGGATTTCTTCTGAAATCTGCCAGAGCCAGAATGAGAGATGAGAATACAATTTCAAAAGCATGGTGTGGGGTTAGAGAAAAAGCAGGACTCCTGCAGAACCATCCTGGGTCTGGATGCCTGCTCCCAGATTGTCCCCAGAGTTCTGTAGGAGAAGAAAGTTACAACTATGAGCTCTCCTGTACAGCAGAGTGGAAGGCTGAAAGGCCAGATTCTGTGACCAGAGTTGCAATCTAGACCAGCACTGATGGGCAGGATGGTCTTTGACAAGCACCTCTAAATCTAACTGCATTCCCAACATGGAATGAACACTTGGACAGACTTAGCAGCATTTCCTTCTGCAACAGCTAAGGATTTGGGGCCTGAATCCTTTCTCTAGCTGTGACCTCTCTTCCCTTCTAGCAAACACGTGCTTCGTTACTTCTCTCGTGACTGTTATTTTATTGCTGTTAAGTTATTCTGCAGCCCACCCCAGCATTGCGTTGCCAAGAAAATGTCAAAATGCCATTTCCCCTCTTTCTCAACATTCCTTCCATGATTGTTGAAGTGGGACACTATCTAAGAATTTGGGGATAAAATTGGCTCAACAAGCTTCTGATTAGTATTGCCAACAAGAAGTTCGGGAAGAGGTGGGGAAAGGGTGGGTGAATTCTTGCATCAAGCTTATGCCTTCGAAAGAAGCCCTTGAAGATTCTGACATAGCTCTGGAGAATGCAAAGGTAGCTTCTTGCTCAAGCCTTCTTACAGGTGTCAGGTGTGAGGAAGAGCAATGCAGGCATGAATAAAGCAGGGGGTGCTTCCAGTAGGAGGCCAGCAGCCAGGCCATTATAGCGTGATGGACATGTGATGGCTAGAGAGAAGAGCTATCAATCATGGAAGCCTTTAAATTAAACTACTGATAAACTTAGCTTTATCCTTGAGGCTTGCTTTAGAATTTTCCACAACAGAAATTCAGGATTGAGTTTCATTTCTAGTAGATTGTTCTACTGTTGTGAGGTATCCACCGAAGATGACTACTTGGATTTGAGTTGAAGTCAATAGAAGGTCAGGATTATCTAGCAGATTACTTGTCCAGGACCTGATCACAGTCCAGAGTCTTTGGACTAAGTCAACACTAATACACTTAGAACGCATTGTTCATCTTTATTGTGGGCAGACATTGATGATAGAAATATGGACTCTGGTTTTATTTTTTCAAACTTTATAGCATTCAGTACTTTCAAAATGTTGTATTTTAGTAGATATTCTAATAAATCCCATGGAGTTATAACAACAATACATGCTCCACTATGTTCATAGAAGCCTTATTTATAATAGCCATTCAACAGAAAAATGTGTACAGAAGTGTACCGCAATGTAACTTTTAAATGCTCCGTCTGATCCTGCAGGGACATCTAGCACTCCTGGCCTGGGCTGGGGTATCTCACAACCCAGAGTCAGCAGGTAGAACTACAAGCACAGACAGGCTGAGAAGATGGCGAAGGGTCTGAAGATGCAGAGCAGAGTCAGTCTTCCCTAAAGTCGCTCCAGAACCTACTGGAAGGAAATGGAAGCAAAGCCTGGGATAAAGACATCTGAAGCTCGAGGGAGCAGGGAATGAGGGTTGAGGAAGTGAACCTTGCACTTGTGACAGCTTAAAACCAGGGCAGCAAAAGCCACCATCTGGAGAGAATGAGTTATGACAAGAGGGGAGTGGGGCTGGAGAGACTGTTCTGCTAAAGAGAGCTTGTGCTCTTCCTGAAGACCCCAGCTCAGTTCCCAGCACCCCTGTGGTGGTTTCAGACTCAAAGTCAGCTGAAATGCCAGCTTCAGGAACTCCGATGCCCTCTTCTGGCTTCCGAGGTCACCTGCACACATGTGGTATGCACACTAACAGCTAAATAAAAATGAAAGAAATCTTTCTTTTTTAAAGGTGGCTAACAACAGTGCTGAAGGGCTGGTTTGAAGACGAAACCATGAAGTTCATTAGTGTCCTGAATTATGGAAGAGTTGGAAGGTAGGGGATCATCCACTCTAGAGGAATCCAGGGAAACAAGAGCAGAATCAAATCCAGCAACAGAGACCATTTAGTATTTTGGCAAAAGCAGGATTGGTTGCACCTTAATTTTTTAAAAAAAGGAGCTTAGTATTTACTTAGTATTTTACATTTATTTGACAATGAGAATTATGAGCTATGTGAAAAGGCCATAAAGAAAGGGTTAAATAACGTTTGGATTTACTATTAATGCTCAAAGGAACTCATGTCTTACTCGTACACATAAGATATTTTATCATGCTATAATATAATGCCTCCTCATTTCAATTAGCATAGAGCTCCCCATTAGCTAACTAATTAAGGCTATTCCCTCACATCTATCTTCTAATTACAGTTACCACTGAGATATTCTCACCCTAGTGGCCGGCAGTACTGTGGATTTATTTTAAATTTAGTTTGACAATAACAAACAACTAATTAATGTTTATAAATATGACAAAAATCCCCCCTGACAAGTTGTGGGCATTGCATACACTAGCAACGGGTTTATTAAAACATTAATTGCAGTTGGATTTGCTTTGGGATTCCTCCATAATCCATTTAGTACAGAGCAGGACTAACTCATTTTGAAGGGATTATGAAGGAAATCCTCCACAAAGTCTCTCGTTTAATTCACGATGTAGTCAAGGCAGGAAGAAAGTTTACTTTCAAGTCTGTGACTCTTCAGACTTCTGTGTGGCACTTCATTCATTCACTCATTTAGGATTGTCAGAAAGGTATTGTGTTCAAGGTTTTGGGATGACAGTCCAAAAGTATGCCTAGGTTCCATAGATCAAACCTACAAATTCCATTAATCATATCTTTACAATGATGGTTGACGAGGCTCATTGTGAAACTGTAGACAGCACCTAGCTCTCCCTCTACAGCTATCATGCAATTATGTCTACCTTCATAATTTTACTCCTAGGTATATAGTCAAGAAAACTGTCCACGTGAGTGCTAACGGGACACATGTTAGGATGTCTGTTACAGCATTATTGTAATAACCCACAAGTGGAAGCTATCTGAAGTCTCATCAACAGTAGAATAGATAAAGTGTGGCATGTTCCCATAGTGAAATAGTATATAGTTGTGAGAATGGCAACTGCGAAGTTCAGAGACACTAAACTAACCTTGGTGCAAGAAGTTCTTTGGAGTTATGTAGGAAATAGTAGCTTCCTAAGTTCTGATAGGGTCTCTTGGTTAGGCTCTGTTTGCATAAGTGTGCAGTTTGTGAGTATTCACTGATTGCTTATGATCCATGAACTTTTATGCATGCTATATCAATTTTATAATTTTATGCCTGCAAAATGAGACTCAGTCCGTTTGCTACAGTCTAACCTTTTTCCTGTGTGTTTGTGCTTATTCAAATGTTGAATGTCTACATGGTAATTTGAACTCATTCGTTCATCACAAAAGCATTTCTTGAGTACCTGACAAATTTGCCTGCCCAGGGAGGTAAGGATGTACAAAGACAGATAGGTCACATGAAGCCTGCAGACAGTGCCTGAAGTTTGCGCAGGGCATCACTGGTGGGCAACAAGATAGCAGAACCAGTTTATAAGAGAGATAGTGGTTCAGAACAGGGGCTCAGGATAGTTGCTGCTATGCTGCCTGGACAATCCTTTACCTGACTAGACACCAGTCCCAGAATTTTATTTAGAAATTACTCCATCATTCACTGGTCCACTGAGGACTAAGCCATTGGCAGAGCATATGACACTAGCCAGAATCAACCTGCATATGTCTCTCTCTGCCAGTTAGTTCAAAGATGAGCATGGACCATAAACTACCCTGTTGCTAAGGAAGAAATCTCTCCTCCTTTGAAATCTAGAAGATGGTAAGCTGTGGCAGAAGTAGTTGGAATGGATTCACTTCGTAGAGATAAATAAAGCTGGGTCCAGAGGCCAAGAGAGCCTGTCTGTCAACACCACTGGAGCCCACTTGAGTTGAATGTTTTGTTTTTTAAATGCAAAACTGAAAGGCATTTATCAGATACTGAAGCTTTCTAAGGGCCTGATGTTCCAAAAGACCTTCAGCAGTAAAAGTAGGGGTTAGATGGGTGAAAAGGAGGGAGCTTATTGAAAGCCAAAGCCTACATGCCTCCAGAAACGGGGTGCCTGAAGCCATCAGGGGCAGCTAAGGGAGCCCGGGAGTCCACCTTGCTTAGCCATGTGAAGTTTGAGTGGTGAGGACCTGCTGGGCTGAGAAAAGGGAGGCAAGAGCTGCCTGTGTCGGGGTGTCCTGCTCAGAGTGCCGAAGACCATCATAGCTTTTGTACTTGTGAGAGCATCCCCTTCTCCTCGGGTGCCTCAAGTCACTGTCCTCACACACACACACACACACACACACACACACACACACACACACACACACACACAGACTCAGCACCACGATGGGCAGCCTGCCTCCCTGCACTGTATGGATGCTAGTGAGAAGCACACAGCCTCTTTACATCTCAGGTAAGTTACTTCGAGGCAAGTTTGACACCGTCACCCAGAATCCACAGAGTGACAGTCACTTGTCTCACACTGATTCATTTCAACCATCTGTTACTGCACAATGTGTCACTCCCACATGACAGGGATGTCAACGCAATTGCAAGTTATTGTTCTGACCTCAAGGGTCAGGAGTTGGGTGTGCTGCTATTCCACACAGCGTTGCTAGGGTTCAGGAGGCCAGGGTGGAGTGGGAAGATCTAGGGAGATTCCACTCGATGCATAGTACCTCCATTTTGTCTTTCTCTTAGTGTTTTCTTGTCGTTGGTCTAACAACAACAACAACAAAAAAGTTATAAGTTGCCAATGAAACAGATCCCCAGCAGAGAGAAAGCATAAGGTTCCATCTCTCTGCCCTGAGCTAAAAACAAAAACAAAGTCTTATTCTTATTCTTGCAGAATAGACAAAGTTTTCATTTCTCCCCACTCCAAGCTGTGTTGTTTTCCAAACCAAGGAAAATCCAGACATCAGAGTCTGCTTGTGAGAAATGCAACCTAAGGTGGTTTAAATGTTTGAGTTGGCTGACAAACCCAGTTAGAGCAGGCTGCTAATAGCTTGAGTGTTTGTCTCTTCTACAACTCAAGCAGAAGTTTAATTGCATTGCATCAGTATTGAGACTTGGAGTCTTTAAGAAGCATTAAGGCATGAGGGCTCTGTGCTCATGGATGAGATTAATACTGTCAAAAAGGTAAAATGAGTGCCCCCGACAAACTGCTGTCTCTCATCTGCTCACCCTCCACCATATAATGGCACAGGAAGAAGAAATTTCTGAATTTCCAGCCTCCAAACCTGGGATCCCCAGGCTTGCAGAGAGAGGGAGAGAGAGAGAGAGAGAGAGAGAGAGAGAGAGAGAGAGAGAGAGAGAGAGAGAGAGAGAGAGAGAGATCAACTGGTACAGTTCCATGCAAACATAAGGACCCGAGTTTAGTTCCTAGGACTTGCAGGAAAAGCTTGCTATGAGTGCCTGACAGTCTAACACCTGAGAGGTGAAGGCAGCACCTGCTTCAACTCTGGTCTTCACACTCAGGCACACACACTTACACACATGAGTGCACAACACGTGGACACACACACATATAGATACAAAGATAAATTTTAAAAATTATCCTAGGTATTCTGTTACATTCCGAGATGCACTCAGACATAGCCTGGTTTTAGTTTCAGAGTTAGCATTCATTTTGCTGGTATTTAATCCCAACAATTGAAGGTATATGTTTTTATTTTAAGAAAGATTCTAGCATAATGCACAAGCTCTGTGGTGGAGCATCTACTGGAATAAACCCTGTTCTGCTCAGGGCCCTTAGTCATCAAGCTACCCTAGAGTGGAGCATCTCTAAGGCCACCAGCCCTGAGAGTCTAGTGGCTCAGACTGTGTCGGGAATTTACCGTTTCTTCCCTTTTGTGATTAGTCTCTCCTAAAGTTCTGATCATTTCATTAGTCCTCAAACTGCCGGTTTCGACTTACTGGATTTTTCTCTACTGTATAGACATCTGTTTCCTTCTTCATTAATTTTTGCTCTATTTTTCCTGACTTTTGGAGCTAGTAGCTTAAAGCATAGAGTATTAGCCACCTCCTTTTCTACAATATAAACTTTAGGCTTTAGTTGCACCCTGTGTTAGGTACACCTTCGTTTGTCTTACACATCAGAAGGGCCTTCTGTCTTCCTGGGCAGTTTCCTATGATGTAGTCATTCCCATGCAACCCTATGGCTCAGATCTGGAGTAGTGTTGGTGGAGCAACTAAAGCAATCTAAAGATGACCCACATGGTGACAATGACTTCTTGCTTATTTTGGTTTGGAGGCAGGGTCTCACATAGCCCAGGCTGACTCTGAACTCCTGATTTTCCTCTTTCTATCTCCTAAACACCCATCTGTTCCCTTCAACGTCCTGGCTAGCCACACCTAAATGCCCACACCAATAGCTCAGTGCGGCCCTGGCCCCAATGACAGCAATCCTATAAAATAGATAAATCAGGAGTCAACACTCTGTTGTGTTGTGTTTTTATGAAGCAAAGCCTTAGGCAATGATGGGTTGCCTGGTGAAATGTTGCAGAAGCTACCTCAGGAAGAAACCTGTGAAGTTAGACTTGGACAAAGCACAGCTGTGGCCTCCTGTGTGAACAGGAAGGAAAGCTCTGCAGCTGTTTTGCACAAGTCTCCTTTTGGAGCAACTAATCTTGCCCCTGAGATGTAGGCAGTTGCTATCTGGAAGCTGCCTGGGGTGAGAAGAGGGACTTGTGACTTCCTGGTTGTGACAGATCTGTCAGCTGAGGATAGGCTGACAGAGAAGGTGAGTAGTCGTGAGCAACGGGAAGCCTCTAGTGCCAACAGCAAAGATGGTAGGTGCTGGCCTGGTACTGTGTTCTACCATATGCACCTACTTTACTAATGCCCCATGATTGCCCTGATTGCAACACCTAGCAACATACAGGCTTCACCTCATGCTTCTCACTTGACTCATACAGCAACATGGTGCTTTCCCCGAGGTCTCTCCTGACAGCACTGAGCTGGGGGGCGGGGGTAGGCCTGCTGGTCTCATTCACTCTGAACAGATGGCCTCACCCTTTTGGTTGTGTACATTACCAGGCTATTTTGATATTTATGATGTGAAATGTCACTCAGATCATTATTAATTGTAACCTGGATGTCCCCAGGTCTCACTGGGCTCTAGGTACAAATGAGGTCATATTGACAATTAGTAACCAATTAAACTAGCTCATTAGCCCGGGTCCCTTTAATGGCTGTAATCCGTGCCAAAGTTGGTTATTTCTGGGGGCTCCCAAGGGGTCCCATATGTGCTTGTTACAAACTCTAGCCTGGTCCTCTCAGCTGTACCGGCACATTCCATGGCTTACAGTCAGTCCCTGACTTACTACCACTGAGGTCACCATCAGTTCCCCCTCCTCCCTAGAGTGCCAACAATATGCTATTTGGTAAGCATCATCAAAGCCTTTACTGGAGACATGGACATTTTATATCTCTCTATTGAAACTGTGTACTTACATTTTTAACATTTTTCATTAAAAATGTTAAACTTAAGCAAATTTATTAAACCAATGACACTAAGTTTAAATTTAGTTTACCATGTCTTATTTTGAGAACACCAATTGTTTTAGTCATATATATGACTACACATATAGTCACATACACACATTATATATATTAAATTGAAGATTGATTGAAGAAGATGTCTCCACCACTGCACAATATTGACTGGTAGACAAGTCTGTAGGGCATTTTCCTGATTAATGATTGCTGTAGGAGAGCTCAGCCCATGGTGGGTGGGGCCATCCCCAGGTAGGTGGTCCTGGGATAATAAAAAAGAAGCTGAGCAAGCCATTAAGTAACATCTCTCCATGGTCTCTGCTTCCATTCCTGCCTTGATTTCCCTCAGTGTTGAAGTGTGTGAGAGTTGTAATCTAAAATAAACCCTTTCCTCTCCAAGTTGCTTTCAATCATGTTTCCCCCCCCCCTCACAGCAATAGAAACCTAACCCAACAGCTACTGTAAAGGCAGTGGGCTGTAGGACTTTTAAACTATAAGAGAGTACATATGCTCTTTATTTTTAATTCTTGTGTGTGTGTGTGTGTGTGTGTGTGTGTGTGTGTGTGTGTTGGTGTTGAAGCCAAGCTGTGGTTGTAACTGATAAGAGGATGTGAACATTTCTAAGATCACGGTGAATGATGGAATGCACAGCTCACCTGCTGATCCAGATACTAGTTTTTGATTCATAGAAGAATATTTCCTACATTTTCTGAGTTCAAATGCAGTGAATGTGTCGAGCCTGGCTTCCTACTGCTATGCCTTCCCCACCTGATGCAGTGTCTTCTCCACCATGGTAGACTCTGTCACTCTGGATGTAAGCCTTAAGTGTGTTCTGCCTGGGTATTTTTAACACAGCATCAAGAAAGTTACAACAATTTATCTTGGCATTCTTGCTGAAACAAAATTGATCATAGATGTGTGATTTGGTTCCTGGATCTCATTCTACTTATTAATCTATATGTTAGTTCTTATGTATATACCACATTTTCCTGGATCCTAGAGTTTCCCAGTATGTTTTGAAATCAGGGAATATCAGTTTTACAGTGTTGTTCTTTTTTTTTCCAATTGTTCAGACATTCCAGGACCCTTGCTTGCCCATTTCTGAAAAGGCATTTGAAAGGCATTGTGTTGAGCCTATAGATAAATTTGGAAGATATTGTCATCTTGACAACACTAACTCACCCGATGCACGAACACATCCTCCTATTTATTTAGTTCTTCCTTAATTTCTTTATACATATGCATGGTGTCCGTGTGTGTATGACTGTTCACATGTGTGTGGCTGCACATGCACATGTGTGCACACCAAAGTTCACCTCAGCACGGGCGACAGCTCACAAAAGCAGGGAACCTGCAGCACAGGGCCCAGCTGGAAGACAGCTGAACAGCTGTCTTGTGTGGGGATGGTCATAATTCACCTTCATGACACATTAGGCATTCCCTCATGCTCCTGGAACTCTGGCCCTGCCGAAGTTACCACCTCCCACAGCCCCCACAAAGAGAAACATGGTCAGTAGTTCCATAGACAGTAGCCCAAGCTTCTAACCTTCAGGCTAAACTCCTCCCCAGTTACCTAGCAACAGAGAAGACCATAAAAAGGGATGTTCAGAATTGAGAGTTCCTCTTGGAGGATTTTACCTTTGATGAGTATGAAGTGTCCCTCCTTGTCTTTTTTGATAACTTTGGGTTGGAAGTCGATTTTATTCGATATCAGAATGGCTACTCCAGCTTGTTTCTTCAGTCCATTTGCTTGGAAAATTGTTTTCCAGCCTTTCACTCTGAGGTAGTGTCTGTCTTTTTCCCTGAGATGGGTTTCCTGTAAGTAGCAGAATGTTGGGTCCTGTTTGTGTAGCCAGTCTTTTAGTCTATGTCTTTTTATTGGGGAATTGAGTCCATTGATATTAAGAGATATTAAGGAAAAGTAATTGTTGCTTCCTATTATTTTTGTTTTTAGAGTTGGCATTCTGTTCTTGTGGCTGTCTTCTTTTTGGTTTGTTGAGAAAGTGGGAGTAGGTGGGTAGGGGAGTGAGGGGGAGGGTATGGGGGACTTTTGGGATAGCATTGGAAATGTAAATGAGGAAAATACCTAATAAAAATTTTTTTAAAAAAAGAAAGAAAATATCCACCCAATATCCAGAGAACTTTTAATAATTACTAGGGAGATCATTGTGTTTGAATAAGTGAGAGTGGGCTGCATCTTCTTTAGTATGTTCTGGATCTCTTATCTGAATCAAGCAAAGATTAACTAGTCTACTCTTAACTCAGCTACAAATGGATAAATGCATCAATAAAAAATCTCTACATGAAAAAAAGAGAGAGAGAGAGAAATGTGGGGCTAGAGAGATGGCTCAGTGGTTAAGAGCACTGAGTTCAATTTCCAGCAACCACATGGTGGCTCACAACCATCTGTAATGGAATCTGATGCCCTCTCCTGGTGTGTGTCTGGAGACAGCTACAGGGTAGTGTACTCATAGAAATAAAAATAAATAAATATTTTTTAAAATAAAAAAGGGGTGTTCAGCCCCCACCTCGCTCTCTTACTCTCACACTCTAACCTCTTACCCCTGTCGCTCACCCTCTCTTTGTCTTCTCTCTTTTCTCCTCTCTCTCTCTCTCCCCCCCCCTCCCTTCTCTTTTTCTCTCTGCATTTCTACAATAAAGCTTTTAAACCATAGAGAGTCTCTGTTCCATCAAGATCTGCTGCACACTCTGGTCAGTGTTGAGAACCTCTTCCCTCATCCCTCTCTTGTATAACCCTGGGGCAACAGGGTGTCTCCTGGGGTCCCCGGTAGGGGGCTACCCCTTCTCCACCTCCCACCCATGGGTCAGAGGCTTACATGCCCACCTGGGGCCGAGGGGAAAGTGTCCGAAGCTCTGCCTGCGTCTGCCTGCCCAGAGCACAGGAACTCTGACCGGTCGTTGGGCCCCTTTTCCCTTCCCCACTTTTCCCCAACCCCCCCCCTCCTTATTTTGTTCCCAACAGCCTTGATCACTTTTCTTGTGTTTTCGGAGGCAGGGTCTCTCATTAAATCTACAGCTCCACTACTTTAGCTATTCCAGCCTGCCAGCTTGCTCTGGGGATTCCCTATTCCTCCTGAGTCCTTAGACTACATGTGGACCACAGCTGCCTGGCTTCTTATATGGGTACTGGGGTTCCTAACTCCAGTCCTTATGCTAGTGAGTGTTGTGTGACCAGACTTTTCCTGGGGAGACACAACCTATACAAGTCTACTCACCCCAGACAGGAAGCCCATACAAGACCAAAGTATTGATACCATCAAAGTCTAATTTGGTGAACCAGTGAGTTTTATACTCAGAAGAATGTGGGTGAGGGATTATTTATAGGAGCAGAAGTGACTTAAAGACACAGTTACATCACCAAAGTTTACCTCAGCATGGATGATAGCTCACAAAAGCAGGGATCCTGCAGCACAGTGCCCAGCCTGAAGACAGCTGAACGGATATCTTTTCCAGGTGTCTCAGTTGGACTAAACCTGTTCTAGGAGGCTCAGCTGGTTTCTGTTTCTTGCAGGCAGCTGGGCTGGGCTAAGAGTAACTCTCAGCAGTCTTTGCTGCTTATGCCTGGGAGGCGGGAGCCCTATTGGGGTGAGTAAACATTAGCTGGCAGCTCCCTAGGAAAGGTCACACATCACAGGGTCTGCTGTGTAGCCCAGCAGGTGACCTGGAACTCACTCTGTAGCCCAGGTTAGCCTCCAACTCATGATCTCCCTACCTTAACCTCTGAAGTACAGAGATTTCAGGCATTTGCTAACATGCATGGCCGTTGTACTTTGCATTTACAAAACCTCCATTTGGTTTTTTTTATAGCTTTTATCATGATTAATAGTCTATGTTGTGTTTAAATATTGTTTTCATACTTCCTATAAGTTCTTTTAAAAGACTTATAATGGTTACTTTAGGCCCATGTCTAGTAAATGCAGGGTCTGCTTCCTCTGTGGTAGTTTGTCCTGTGTGGGGGGTCGTGTTGACTTTCTTATTCCTTTGTCTGACCTTTAATATTTTGTTGTGGACAGTCATTTAAAATAATATAATGCACAAACTGAGGGATGCAGATTCCTGATCTCCTCTGGGTTTGTTGTTGCTATTGAGTGTTACAGTTGGTCTTGGAAGGAATTCCATATGGCTTTGTCTTTGCTGGGTGTGATCATTGCCGTCTCTGCTCAGCCTAGTGATAGATGAGGTGTGGGAAAGCCCCTTAAACGCCCGAGGCCTGTCTATGCTTCGATCATGCCTGAGGTCTGTCTATGTGCTTCGATCATAGCTCAGCAACTCAGCTTCCATCTTTGTTCTTCCCCGTGCAGATCCCTGAGGTCCTTCGGAGCTGAGCACTTAGTGGTTCCTTGGGTCCTCCAGAGGATTCCCACAGCTACATATTTGGTCTTTGGCACACCTGTGACCTTTCAGATGGTTAGGGATATGATAAAAAATTCAAAGCTCCTACATACTGTCCCCCACCCCCCATATTTCATTCAGCCTTTGTCTGTGCTTCTTGGTTAGTCTCCTGTTGGCCTCAACTGATACCCATCCACTGAGTCAATTGTGATGTGAAACTAAAAAAAAAAAAAAAAAATCCAGGCTCCTTTCTTTTCTTCTTAAGGCCTATCACCATGAGAGTTCAAATAAGAGCAAGCACGTTAGGTGGGGTTTCCAAGACAACTTTTCCAGTTGAATAATATCAAGTAACGCACTTCTCTGGAGATGAAGTTCATGCTGCTCCCTCTGGTACTAAGAACACAGACTCTTATTTTTCTTCTTTCTTCTTCTCCTCTTTTTTTAAGATTTATTTATTTTATATATTTGAGTACACTGTTGCTGTCTTCAGACACACCAGAAGAGGGCATCAGATCCCATTACAGACGGTTGTGAGCCACCATGTGGTTGCTAGGAATTGAACTCAGGACCTCTGGAAGAGGAGTTAGTGCTCTTAACCACTGAGCCATCTCTCCAGCCCAGACTCCTATTTTTCAAGGTTATCACTGAGCTGAGAAGGGACAGGGTTCCAGTCATCTCAGTGCCACATGTTTACTATTCTTACCAAGATTAAGCCATCATTCCTGATGAAATCTTTCAAGGATTCTAGAAGCTTTGGGTTAATTTTCAGAAACCTAAAAGTGTTGATTCTGACTACATCTGATTTTTACGGAAGACTGAAGTTTTAGAGGCCTTTCCTACATCATCTTCACTGATGTCACTCTTATTTCTACTGCTTAGGATTCTGAGCACTCGTTTCTTCTGCTACTGCTATCAGGGAATACATGATTTTGCCATTCTTTGCAAGCCATCCCCTACCTGGTGTAGCTGGGTCTCTCAAGTCACATTTCTCTGAAAGAAAATTGGACGGAACAATCACTGTCTACTGTCTGATTTTTCTCCTGAAGGAAGCACACAAACTCTCCTTCTTTTGCAAAAAGTTTTATTCCTTTCAAGGAAAAAAAGTAGAGTCCAAACACCAAAACAGCCACTTTCCTCTAGTGTGCCTGCCCCATTAGCTCTGCTCCACTACCACCTCACTTCTGGGTGTCGGGTAGGAGAATCTCCTGCCTTCCTCTGCTTTATATCTGACCCTTCAACCTTGACCTTATTAGATTTGTGTGGTCTTTCTATTCTCTGACTTGCTGTTGATCCCTCTTGACTTTGGGTGGGTCCTACTTTTCCTCACCTTACTGCCGTAACACCTCATGTTCTTCCAATGGCTCAACACTAGCCATTAACTCATCAAACAGCTCAAGAATTATTCCTTTATTAGGAGGATAATCTGTGACAAAGTGAATGGATCTTCCTGATGTGGCCTGCTGGTTTAATTTGTGGGTGATGTTAAGACTCTGCTTTCATCTCATTGGCTCACTACAAATGCCACTTGAAACTTGAATAAACTCTGCTTGTACATGTCGATGATTTTCTCATACAAGGAGGGGGTCTTTCTCTAGTCACTGGATAGTTTCACTGGCCAGAGGGTCAGACTGGGTGTTCTAGAAGGTGAATGCCTTTGTGAGCCCCCAGCTTCCATGGATAAGACAACTCTGACACATGTCATTGAGAGCATCTCCCAGGGTTCCTGCTAGGATTAGACCCCGGTCATTTAAAGCATTCACCTGCTCATTAACATACTTATTTTTGTTCTTTTCCTTCCCACACCTCCTTGCTTCCTTGTGGTATGTCATGGACTCAGCTAATTAATAAGCTACTTGCTTTCGAATTCTTACCTCAGGATTGATTTTTAAATAAACCCAAATTCAGACAGTTGAACAAGCAGCTTCCCTCAAACTCACCAAAGACCATTATGCTTAGTAAGAAAGCCATGGAGGGAGAAGGAGGTTAGATTATGTCTGTAGTAACATACTGATAAAGCCTCTTTTCCAAGATATGCTAACCTGAGAATCTTTTCCATCTTCTAGTATGAGACTGAGTTGAGGAGATATCATCCTCAAGTTGGGAGGGAGCTCAGGAAACCAAGACAGTTCTAACACCAACCCCTGCCCCCAATTCCCTGAGATCTATCCAGGGGATATTTGAATGCCACAAGAGCTTGTATGGGGTTGAAATAAGGCAGTCATGGCAGTACAGTGATCTTATATCAAGGACTCTGCTTCTCAGACAGAAAAATTTCTATTTCCTTTTAGTGTAGTAGAAGAGGCACTGGTGTGGTCTTGCCGAGAGCCAAGTTATTATCCCATTCCAGTCAACAGTCACTTAAGAGCCCTCCTATTTTTTTCTAAGAGCTTGAAGTTTGGCAGGTGATGGTAAGAACAACTTTACTAAATGCCACTTACTGCCATGGTGAGTTGTGAGGGCAGCAGAGGGCATCCTTCAAGTCACAAAGACTCATTGAGTTGTTAAAGTTGGAGAAGCCTTTCACAGACCTTCAGTTGAAGACTTAACTCCACGAGACTGGCCTCTGGGCATGTCTGTAGGGGCATTTTCTCTATTGTTAATTGTTGTAGGAGGTCCTAACTACTATGGAGAGTGCTGCCCCTAGACAGGTAGGCCTGGGCTGTAGAAGAGAGATAGCTAAACTTGAGCCTGCTAACAAGTAATAGTCCTCTGTGTTCTCTGCTCCAACCTCTTGCTTTTTGAGTTTCTGCCTCAGCTTTTTTCCTTGATGGAGTATAATCTCAAGTTACTTTTGGGCTCAGTGTTTAGCACAACAAAAACACCACCCAAGACAGCTGCTAAGAAACTGGGGAAACTTATCTGCATCTGCATGTGTAGTCCTGGTGAAGCTAACTGGAAGTCATTGATACAAAAGTTATGAGTGTTCTGTTTCATAAGGTCCTTTAAAGAAGAGATTCTGCAAGCACACTTTCTGGAGAAAGAACTACACCTAAGACTGAGGGGAAAAAAAAAGATATGGTGATGCTGTTACTTAAGTCTAAGAACAAGAATAACAATACATAACAAGAATAAAAAAGAAATTCTTTATGTCATCTCTCTTCCTTGCATCCCTGAATTTGAAGAAAGCAGCATGCTATTAGATATGATACAGGGAGCTGTTCTGTTCTGTTCTCTAATTTTATATGTGTTTGCCTGCAATAAAGCCTCATGTTCTCTTAGTCCCCAATGAAAGGAGATGGGACCTGAGATTCTGAGAGAAGTTGTGACTAGCAAGATCTGAGAGTACAAACTACTTGTAAGTCCTGCTTGTAACCAGGCTTCACAATGGGTCACTGTTCCGCAGATCTGGATTTATCTAGTACAGCAAGGAGAACTGTGTTCTATGCAGGATGGTTGGTC
The DNA here is from genome assembly GCF_000001635.26 of Mus musculus. Classification (NCBI taxonomy): domain Eukaryota; kingdom Metazoa; phylum Chordata; class Mammalia; order Rodentia; family Muridae; genus Mus; species Mus musculus. Next base: position 146,678,035 of record NC_000068.7, on the reverse strand, counting down.
CAAGTTGTATGGGCAATGGTGGTGATGGAGGCTACCACCTAGCTCTGTCTCTCCACTTCTGATATTTCCTGGGCTTGAGCTCTAATTCTTCTTCTCATGATGGCCATCTTCCTGTTTCCAACTAAATGTTCTAACAACAGTTGTTTTTAACCTTGTGTTCTGGCTTATTTATTCTTTCTCTAAATGAAAGCTTCCAAGTTGGAAAAGAAAAAAGAAAAAAGAAAAAAAGCACCCCAAGACTCAGGGTTTCTGACAGTCATTTCAATGAAATACTGTATTGTCTTTCCACTGGAAGTCTAAAAACCCACATTCCCTAGCCTTCACAGGCTCCCCGGTAGACTCTTGGTTGGAGATTTGCCAGTGAAGTTTGCTCACACAGTCTGAATGAGGGTGTGGACACAGAGACTGTGACCAGTGGGCAGCTTTTGGTCTCTGCTTTTGCAGTGTGTGTGTGTGTGTGTGTGTGTGTGTGTGTGTGTGTGTGTGTGTGTGTTAGAGGTTTGTGACAATGGCTCTGGTGAGTGCAGAAGCTGCTGCAGTAAGTGTAAAGCTTATGTAGAGCTGTGCTCTCATTGGTGGTAGTCCTTGCCTCCATACCTCCTTTTAGATTCCTTAAGTTCCAATGTCCTGTGTTAAAAGATGTGGGGGTCCATATCTCTTTATCTGGATTCCTTTAATCCCAGCATTTAGAAAGCAGGAGGAGGATCTCTGTGAGTTCATGATCAGTTTGGTCTACATGACAAGTTATAAGAAAGCCAAGACTGTATAAAGAGACCCTGTCAAAAAAAAAAGAAAAAAGAAAAAAGAAAAAAGAAAAAAGAAAAAAGAAAAAAGAAAAAAGAAAGAAAGAAAGGAAGGAAGGAAGAAAGAAAGAAAGAAAGAAAGAAAGAAAGAAAGGAAGGAAGGAAGGAAGGAAGGAAGGAAGGAAGGAAGGAAGGAAGGAAGGAAGGAAGAAAGAAAAAAAATAGAAAAAGAAAAAGGAAAAGAAAAACTAAATAAAAAAGCATTTTAGCTTGAGATAGAGTACGGTTTGATGCTGAAAGAATGTGATCCTCCTGCCTCAGTCTTTAAAGCATTAGGAACACAGGCACTACCATGCCTGCTTTATATCTGATCCTTTTTATTCTGCTTGGAACCAATGGATTTGCTGGCACACTTCCTTCACTTTTCTCAGCTTAAGTTCAACCCCACCTTTCCAAGCACTTAAAATACCAGCTTCCAGATCAGTGGTTCTCATCCTTCCTAATGTTGCAACCCTTTAACACACTTCTTCTTATTGTGGTGACCCCTCCCTCCAATCATAAGCTTGCCAATGATCTCCTCACATTCCCCGAGTTCCTTACAACATTTACCTCAGAGTAATTGAACTTCTTACATGGCAGCTTAAGACTCACGCCCACTGTGTATTTCTCAAGGCAAACAGGTGCACCTGAACTTTTCTGACCTTAGGATCATGCACTGCCACAAGCTCTCTCTTCTTTCACTGGAGCAGATTCAAGAAGGGACACTGCTAGGTCTAGGCAGGCGGGGCATAAAAGAACTGATGGACAGGATTAGAAACTCCTTAACCCTGTTTTCAAAGCCATCTCTGCTGTGGCTTAAGAGCTAGCTGTGTGCATTTATTCAGATAATGAGATTCTTGGATCTGCCTCAGCTTCAGACTAAGACCAAGTTTTAAGTTAGAAAAGAAAGACAACTTTTTAACAAAGGTAGAGATAAGAAAAATAAAACCTACCTACCACATACTTCAAGGGCACTGAAGGTTTGGGACTGTGGGACTGAGCTCAGTGATAGAGGTAGCACAGCTCTGGGTTCAACTCTTAGCACTGGGGGGGGGGAGGAAAAAAGAAGAAACCCCCCCAAAGAAAAAGCTTTAATATATTTGTCCAAATAATATTTTAATAAAAAGGAATCAATATAGGGATGTCAGCACATTTTGTGCCCAGACAGGCCTTCCATGGGTCAGGTTCAGTGGCACAATAAGGACACTGTGCTTGGCTGGCACAGCACGTACCGCAGTCTATAATGAAATATTTGTGTGATACTTTCTACCAAACATTGTATAAATTTTCAATCATACAAAAGTAGACCAGAGAATATCATGATCTGCCAACCCCACCAGCACCAGCATCAGTATTTTATTAATTCCTGGACAATCTTATTTAATCCTATTACCTGTCCACTTCCTCCCTTTTGTGTGTTATTTTGAAGGAAATCCAAGACATCATATCATCTTATCTATAAATATTTTAGGGTGTATCTGTTAATAATAAAGTCTTTTCCTGAATCATAACCACAACACCACCATCACACCTAACAGAAGAACAGTGACTTTTCAAAAGTAAATATCTAGTCCGTTCCAAACTCCAGTTATCACACAAATGCTGCATTGTTACAGCTTGAATTAGGGTCTCTGTAATAATCTACTGTAGTAATTAGTATATATATATATATATCTATCTTTCATTGTCTATCTCCTTTTGTCTTCTACTTCATGTGGTGTGAGAGGGTGTAGTCAACTATTCTGGTGCTGTTTTTGCCATTCCTATGTCTTCCTGTGTCTATCTGCCTGAGGACGTCAGACATGTGGTCCAGCAAAGATAAAGAATATAAAATGCTAAAGATCTAAGCCCCTGTTTTGTCCCTTAAGGAACCTTTAGATGATGGGAGTACAGGATGGAGGAAGAGGATAAGAGGGATAAGCATTGTGAGCCCATTCTCCAGTTTTCTTACTTGTAACTGATCCAGTAATGAGGCAAATCCACTATCTTTCAGAGGCTATACAAGAAATATTAAGTTTATGCCCCTACCTGTACCTTTTTAAAAAAGTAATCATTTTATTCATTTACATTTCAAATGATATCCCCCTCCAGGTTTCCCTCTACAATTCCCTCATCCTATCCTCCCTCCCCTTTGCCTCTATGAGGGTGCTCCTCCACCCACTTACCCACTCCCGCTTCACTGCACTAGCATCATCCTCCTATGCAGGGACAATATACCTCCACAGGACCACGGGCCTTCCCTCCCACTGATGCCAGATAAGGCCATCCTCTGCTACATACGTAGCTGGAGTCATGGGTCCCCCCACGTATACTCTGTGGTTGGTTTAGTCACTGGGAGCTCAGGTTGATATTGGTTTTCCTATGAGGTTGCAATACCCTTCAGCTCCTTCAGTCCTTCCCCTAGCTCTTCCACTGGGTCCCCAGGCTGACTGTGAGTATCTGCATCTGTATTAGTCAGGTGCTGGCAAAATCTCTCAGAGGACAGCCATACTAGGCTCCTGTCAGCAAGCCCTTCTTGCCATCAAAAAATAGTGTAGACGTTTGGTGTCTGCAGATGGGATGGATCCCAAGGTGGGGCAGTCTCTAGATGGTCTTTCCTTCAGTCTCTGCTCAATTTTTTGGTCCCTGCCTTTCCTTTAGACAGGAACAATTCTGGGTTAAAATTTTTGAGATGGGTGGGTGGTCCCACCCCTCCTCAACTGGGAACAGTAGCTACCCACTAGAGGTGATCTCTATAGGTTCTATTTCTTCTTTGTTGGAAGTTTTGGTTGATGTTGCCCCCATTGGGTCCTGTGAGCCTCTTACTTCCCTGGCATCTGGGACTTTCTAGTGGCTACCCCCAGTTCCCCATCCCCTACTGCTACATATTTCTCTTCAATTTCCTGACCCTCTCCACTTCTCTCCTGTCCTTTCCCATACCTGATTCTGCCCTCCCTTTTTCCCTCCCCGTCCCCTCTCCCTCCCAGGTCCCTTCCTCCCTGTACCTCCTATGATTATTTTGTTCCCCTTTTTATGTAGATTGAAGCATCTAAACTTTGGTCTCCCTTTTTCTTAAGCTTCATATGGTTTGTAGGTTATATCGTAGGTATTCTAAACTGGAAATAGTTCTACCTGAAGACCCAGCAATACCACTACTGGGCATATATGCAAAAGATGCTCCAACATATAACAAGGACACATGCTCTATTATGTTTATAGCAGCCTTATTTACAATAGCCAGAAGCCAGAGACAACTCAGGTGTCCTCAACAGAGGAATGGATATAGAAAATGTGATACATTTACACAATAAACTTCTACTCAGCCATTAAAAACAATGACTTCATGAAATTCAAAGGCAAGTGGATGGAACTAGAAAATATCATCCTGAGTGAGGTAACCCAGACACAAAAGAACACACATGGTATATACTCATTGATAAGTGGATATTAGCCCAAAAGCTCAGACTACCTGTATCTTTTGCTGGACTCCTTTTCCTTCTTTCTTCTTCCTCTTTCCAAGCATCCATCCATGTGCTTCCTCATTTCACCTAGGGAAATGTGTTTACCCATATATTTATGCTGGACCCTCTTTGGGTTAATTAAGATGAAGCAGTAAACCACTAAGGTATGAGCAATCATTAGAGGTTCCCTTTGACAGGCTAAGACCCAACAGGTGTGTTTTCTTCAAAGGATGCATAAAGGTGAGAGAATCCATGGAAATTCTATTCAGTGTGAATTCAAAATCACAGTGATTGGCTGCAATTCAAAGCAGAGTCAAGCTTCTCCATCCACTGCAGTTTCTCCCAGGAGGTAGGAGACAGAAATGCATACAGCTCAGGGCTTCAACCACAGTCACCAGGACAGGTTCTGTTTTTAAGAAACCAGAGCTGTACAATCCCTTTAGGAAAGACTTTCCTCAAACCCAGTTTAAACTGAAAAAAGAAAAGAAGAAAGAAAAGGAAAGGAAAGGAAAGGAAAGGAAAGGAAAGGAAAGGAAAGGAAAGGAAAGGAAAGGAAAGGAAAGGAAAGGAAAGGAAAGGAAAGGAAAGGAAAGGAAAGGAAAGGAAAGGAGACAATTCTAGCATTTGAAGGGGATCATGAGCTTCTATTATTTTGGAAAACTCACTTGTGAAATCAACTCACCCCTGGATAATATCAGCTAAATGAGACTGGATTGTTCTGACACCTGCACCAACATTCCTCTTCTTTCTGACAAGGTGTGGCTGAGCATTGCCCATGAAATGGGCTCCTCATTATCCCTGTTATTGTTCCAAGAATCAAAGCTATTGTCAAGACCCATTCAGCAGTCTGCATAACTCAGCTACAATAGAAGTGAGAAAATCGGTGATAGAGCAAATAATAGCCTCACAATGGCATCTCCCAGCTAATTCCTTTTTCATTCTGATTTTTTTTTATTACCAAGGTTGTGCACGATCATAATAAAAACACAAACAATGAAGACACATATAAAGCAAAAGGCTCCCCTCCCCTTCTGCAGCCCTTATTTCTGGGACCAACCTCTATGGCTTTGTGTTGAACACCTAGTGAGATGCCAAGAGTATGCTCGGGCTTACAAAATAGCCCTGTCACCACTTTTGCATCTTCTCCACGGCCATTTGCCCCAGCCTTCTCTCTCTCACCAGCATCATGTTCTTTAGATGATCTCTCAGAGATCTCCATCCACACCATGACCAGTCCATATTTTATCCATTCTGTTTGTGGCATTTAGTCTGTACAAATGATTAGATAATGAAAGTTTTTGCACTTTATTTATGAGAAAGTTTCCACAAAATGAGTTGTTCAGATAGGAATAACTAGGCTTAAGGACAGGTACTTTAAAAAAAAAATCTTGTTTAATACTTACAACATGCCCTCTAAATCAGTCCAAAAAGTGTTTATTGCTGTCTTAGATTGACCAAAAGCAACTTGGGAAAGAAATGGTTTATTGAAGCTTCTAATTTATAGTCCAGCATGAAAGGAATTCAGGGCAGGAACTCAAGGCAGGAGCTGATACAGAGACTATGGAGGCATGCTGTTACTGGCTTGTCCCTCATAGCTTGGTCAGTCATGAATCAAGAAAATGATCTATACACTTATCTACAGGCAATCACATGGAGGCAATTTCTCAATTGAAGTTCCTTTTCCTAAACAATTCTAGCTTTTTGTCAAGCTGAAAAGAAAAATAAGACAAAACAGGACAGGGCAGTCATTATTGACTTAATTTGCATTTCTCTTAAGATTGGCTTCATTTGAGCTTCTTCCTCTCATGTTTGTTGGCCACTTGTATTTTTCCCCCTATGAACTGTGTGGAATCAGTTGCCCAAATGAAACCCAGGAAGGGCTTCTTCTCATTGAAAGCTTGAAGCGACAGGGGTTGCCCATATCACTTGCATTAGGTAGACCTTAAAGGCAGTCAGGAGACTTGGGCTATTTTCTAGCAGAAGAAAGGGGATCTTTCTATTCTAGCGTACCTTGGTTGGAGGTTGTTGGTCAAAAGAAGCTGGAGAGATGCTAACTAGCAGCCCAGTACCCTATGCAGTTGGTTTGGAAAGCAAATTTGACTTTTCTTGTTTGGTCCCAGGTAGAATATTGGAAACAACTGGGGAAGCTTTGTCATTTACTGATAAGTTCTAGATTACAGCCTGAGATTACAGTTTTGCTTCCTGGACATTTTTGCGACAGAGTGTGCATTAGAATGCTGTAGTTATATGACCTGGTATTGCCTATTCATATAGAGGGTCTCTATATGAATAAGAGACTCGGTGCAGGGCTTTCCACTTTCAATGGTATGAAAACAATATGTACTCAGTACAAACTGAGGTTTGTATTTTGAATGTGGCAGCTTTCCAGGCTAGTCACGTTTGGTACAATTCTCTGATATTGGGCAGTGACACAGAGCCTCAGCTCACGGATGACCATGCAACCCAAAAGGTAGCTCTGGCTGTCCTGGAACTCACTTTGTAGACCAGGCTGGCCTCCAACTCAGAAATCCGCCTGCCTCTGCCTCCCCAGTGCTGGGATTAAAGGGGCCTAGAACTTTTGCAATCAGGCTCCTGGGTGGCTTATTATGAGCCCTGGAGATCTGCCATTATCTATCTCCATCATCCATCTTGCTATCAGTAATATTAAAAGCATGAACCATCACATATGGCTTTTTTACATGGGAATATGAACTCAGGTCATGATGTTTATAAGGCAAACACTTTACTGGTGGAGCCATCTCCCTGGTTCCTTAGTGTGCTTTCCCTTTCTGACATTTTCAACTTAGGATGCTGCTTCATTGCCTATGCCTCACTGTAAATTGAGGAGCATCGGGTAGTAACTCTCTGTCCCTCCACTGTGTCTTCATTTACCTTGCCTGTATTTCTGCTGACTTATTGATCTTTATCCCTCATAGCTGGGGCATGATTATTGCAGCTTTAGCCTTTGGGATTCTGTTACACAATTAAAGGAGGGAAAAATTATGTGTGTCAGGATAGACTTTTCAAATCACAGAGTATAGGTGTACACTTCTCTTCTGCAATACAGGTAGGTTGCTCTCTGTTTAATAATGATAATTTAAACCTCTTAAAATATTAAGATTTGTGGAGATAAAAAGCAAGCCTGTTTTGTCCTTGTACAAGTCATGTAAGGTTAGGTGCACATATACAACTGGGAACAGAATTTATGGAAACTATGAAGTGGACCAGAACAGGGTTCTATGGATGCCTTGTTCTTCTCTGTTGCTCTCTTTTCATACATGGATCAACAGGCACATAAACAAACACCATTCTGAGCACCAGAGGGTATCCCTAGAAGCTTTCCCCAGAGCAAGATTGAACATCCAGCTATGACAAGAATAGCCCCAGATGTTGATATTTAAATCCTGCTTCTTATGCACACAGTAGGTCAATAAATCACAAGGCCCACAGCTGCTCCACTGTTTAGAACGATTAGGCCCCAGGAGTAAAGCACACAGCGGGGAGGAAGCAGAATGCACAGAAGGCTCCTTGAGAAACAAATACTTTCTTATGTGCATCTGGGTCAGCTGTGGATAGTTGATCTCATAAAGGATATTTTATGAACCGAAATAATAAGAAATTGTATAAATATACATAACAAGCCTCCACAAATACATATGGAAGGAATAAAGAACAGCTAAGTAATGATGAATTAAGTGCCCTGAAGGGTTCATCCAGCCTTTTATTAAACCACGAGAGAGGCTTGTGTATTTATGGCCTCACCTTGGCTCTGAAGGTTGTTTAGATCTCTGAGCAAGGACTGCTTGGGTTGTCCCTTAAGGATAAAGACTATCTGAGAACGTTTGAGACCAGCACTAGAATGTAGGCTGTTCCAGTTTCCTTTCCTGTTACAGTAATAAAACACTCTGATCAAAAGAAAGTTGAGGAAGGAAAGGGTTTATTTCGGCTTACATTTCCAGGGCATGGTCCATCACTGAGGGAAGTCATGGTCAGGAACTCAAGGCAGGAACCATAGAGGACAGCTGCTTACTGGCTCCCTGTCCAGCCCAGGCTTGTCTAGTTTTCTTATACATCCCAGACACTCCTGTATAGGGATGATGCACCTCACAGTGGGCTTGGCCTTCCCATATCAGTCATGAGTCAAGAAAATCTGTTACAACATGGTCATAGGACAACCTGATCATGGCAGTTGTTAGCCAAAGTTCGGTCTTCCCAAGGTGAGCTTAGGTTGTGTTGACAATAAACACACCACACATGACATGACAATAAACACTAACCAGCACATGAGCTGACTGCACATATGCACACATGCTTTCATGACTTCATTCGTTCACTCCTTTGTCCTGCCATGTATTCAGTGTGTGCTAATTGGATGACTGGCCTTATACATACATGGCTTGGAGGCTCAAATGCTGATGATCCCAATCCCATGTGCTTATAGTCTGGGAAAAAAAGAAGAGAAATAAACTAGTAAGCAAATACATAAAGCTGGGTGCGGAGTGCCCACCTACCATCCTAGTGTTCAGGAGGCTGGGGTGAAGAATCCAGCCTGCCTGGACTACATAACAAGATCTTGTCTCAAAATAAAATAAATCACATGAATATATAATTGCTGCCTGTGAAAACTGATCAAAGACATACATTCTATGTCTGAAGATAGAATACTGAGTTAGGAAGATGGACAGGAAAACACCTATGATGTCTGTGGTAGTTAATTTTAGGTCAACCTGGCTGGGCTAAGGCATGTCTTGATAGCTGGCAAATGCTGTTTCAGGTAATGTCTGTACAAGTGCTTTTAGAAGAGTTTAGAATTTGAACTAGTTAGTGAACAAAGCAGATGCCCCTCCCTATTGTTGTGGGGGACATCAGTCAATCCCCAAAATCCTAAAAAGAGGACAAGTGAAGGGGGGTGAATTTTCTCTGAGTTGGGCTAGCTACCTTCTTCCCAACTTAGACATCAAAGATCCTAGTCACCACATACAGCATCAGGAACCATTGGCCCCATTCTCAGGCCTTCTAACTCAGATGATACTTCCTTATTTGTTTCTCTGGAGCCCCAGCTTACAGACAATGGATCATGGGTCTTCTCAGCCCCCATAATGGTCTAGTTCTCACGATAAGTCTTTTATTGTATGTTATCTGTCTACACTTTAGTGATTTTCTTCCTTCCTTCCTCCCTCCCTCCCTTCCTTTTATTAGATGTCTTCTTTCTTTCTTTCTTTCTTTCTTTCTTTCTTTCTTTCTTTCTTTCTTTCTTTCTTTCTTTCTTTCTTTCTTTCTTTCTTTCTTTCTTTCTTTCTCTCTCTTCTTCCTTCCTTCCTTTCTTTTACTAGATATCCTCTCTCTCTCTCCCTCTCCCTCTCCCTCTCCCTCTCCCTCTCTCTCTCTCTCTCTCTCTCTAATTATGTGCATAGTTGGGGATAGGTGGTTACATGCAGGTGAGTGAAAGTACACACAGAAGCAAGGAGCCACCTGATGTGGGTACTGAGAACTCACTCGAGTCCTCTTAAAGAACAGTAAATGTTCTTAGCCACTAAGCAATAGTTCTAGCCCCCCTATTCTTTTTATTGGTAACCTTGACTAATATGCCTTTCAGTGAGACATATTAATACTTTAAAACACTACTACTGATTTATGTGAACATAGCTATTTTGTCTGACAGCTCTACATCCATATAAGTTGGCTATATGATGTGTTCTGGTCATGGTCAGCAACAAATGAAGAGGAAGCAAAGGCTCAAATGTACTGCGATGTAGGGCATCTGTTTTCATTGTTCTCAGAACCCTATAGCTGTCACGATGCTATGACTAGCCCATTACAGAAACATTCCCTAGTTACGCCCATTATCTTGACAATCAGTCCATCGTACTAGATAGGTAAGTGGAGCCAGGCTGTCACTCCACAACCAGTTGAGTAAGAGCCAGCCGTAGATGCCAAAGAGCCTCTGGTACCTTTGGTACTGGGGGTACTAGTATGGCTTGGATTATACTTCTTTCCTAGTTTTCTTCTAGGACATGTATTTCTCTATTTGAGAGACTGGGAAGTCAGTGATGAAGGCACCAACCGATTCAGAACCTGGTGCATGGATGCACCTAAGTCCTTTCTGGTGCAGCGGGTAAGATAGTCTTCCGGAGTGACTGTTGGTGAGGGGGCCACCTCTCTGTGGTCTCAGTCTCAAAGCCCCATCTCCTAACCCACAACACTGGTAATTCCATTTCTGAAAATGAGTTGGGAGGTATGTAAACCTTCAGATCAGAGCATTTTCTGATTCTCCTTTGGTATTCATACACACCCCTTTATAAAGCACATGCTAATTCCATTCTTATATTTTGATGGACTAAAATTTTTTGTTCCAATCAAAGATTTGGATGTATATACAGAGTGGAAAGAACTAAAGCCACAGAGTTTAAATGTCCAGTAAGGAAACTGGACCAAAACAAGGATTTCATACACATACTTCTTGCCCTCTTTCTTCATCAGAGCACAAATCATGAGGACAGGAAGGTCTCAGATCTAGCTTGTCCCACCTGCAGCCTATGATATTATGAATATTTTAGATAATGGTGCCTACTCACAAATTTAAATGTGTGGTTTTAAGGTTGGTGAACCATCTAAAAAAGCAGTGGAAATTATTTCTAAACTCTCTTCTAAAACTAGGAGAGTCCACAGAGATGCTTAAATAGCTCAGGGAACACAGTTCTTGGCTCCATTCCTCTAGGATGCCGTGAGTGTATCAGACATCAGCACCCAAGGACACCAGACTTAGGATGGCTAGGGTGGGACAGAGCATAAGGGAAAACAAGAAAGCAAAAGACCCTCTTCTATTGTCCATGTGCTCAGCCTTCCATATTCAAAGGCAGATTTTTAAATATGTATCATCATTCCAGCAAACAGAGCAAGCTTGCAAATAACAGTGCGATTCAGCGATCCCCACTTCAAATAAATACATTAAGAATGCCATTACTGTAATCAGATTAGCAGCTGCCCCGCACATCCTGCTTTGAATAATCATTTAGGTTTTTCCTTTGTCAACTTGACAAGTATAAGGAGAAGTTTCTTAAGCATGTTTTCTGTGCATTGGTTATTAGTCCATGTGTGTGTGTGTGTGACTTGGTACAGTAAAATTTCTAGAGTGCTCAGTTTTATTATTGTGCCAGGATTTCATTATGCATTACAGAAGTTTGTCCCTTTCTGAGAACAATGCTATGATAGGTTAAATGTCATTATTTTCAAAACTACTCTCACAGATTATTAGCTGTTCCACCCTCCCTCTGAATACTTTCAACTCACATATCCAAGCAGTTGTTCATAATTGCATTATTCTTTGGGCTGATTCTTCTCACCAATAAAGCCTGAAAAACGCCTTTTCAATAGCCAGATACCCACTCCTGTGAACAAAACTGCCTTCACCCATTGGGAGCATTGGGCAACAGCTGGGATCTTTTATAAACAAATTGAGATCTAGTGATGAGTCTATTTGCTATTGTAGTTGTATTCATGGTACAAAAGCCATTGAAATTCAGAGCTGTGTTATCTGCTGTTCAGCATTTTTATAACTTATGAAATCTAAGAAGGAGAAACATTATAATCATTTATTTAAATTTTTATCAAAAACAGAATGCTGTTTTTTTTTTCTGGCTCAGTCGCTCAAGAACATTAAACTCCAATAAACACTAACAGACTTGTTAAACTAGGTTTCTGCGAATATATACTGAACTCCCACCCTTCCAGAGCAGAGGCGGGCACTAGAGATGCACATTAATAGACCTTCGAAGAGGAGGACATCAAGCTCTGAGTTGATTTTTATTTCTTTTACTCCGTTCCCTCTGACAGTCACTTGACTCCCTCTTCCCATCATCTTTTTTTTTGTCTTGAACACATCAAATATAATTATAATTCATCCATACATATGGAAAATCCTGGAAAAGCAGCCAATAGCAATTGTTTAGAGTAGAAGCAAATCATAAAGCCTTGCTAGATTTCTCTACTTCTGTCTGCAAAATTCACTTCTCCACTCCCATGTGCTCTCCATTCTTCAGAGAACGCAAGAGCGTTCCTCTGGGCTTGGTGCTATCCATTAACTTGTGTGTCTGTTAGTTACGACTGTCTCCAGCAGGTATCCCTGTTACCCATTAATGTCTTCAAATACAGCAAGAGACTATAAAAGAGAAATTAATTTAGAGCCAAGGCCACTGCCGAATTTACAAAGGAAAGTTGAATGTGACTCCATAGTATGACAGTCCATACCATGTCTCTGCCCTACATAGCAGGGTATGGGTGAGTGTTAGACTATGTTCTTAATGTGGATGTGTGTAAAATTCTTGCAGGAGAAAAGTAGTTAACAAGTACTTTGCTTCTTCACTTGTAGCATCTAAAATACTACTACTACTACTACTGATGATGATAATAATAATAATAAAAGAGTCCTTGAGCCAAACCCAGACATAGGGCTGACAGTGCATCTTGACAGTATTCTAACCCATACTCCAGGGATCAGGAACCTCAGAAACTGAAGGTTGGCCCAGCAAGTTGAGAAACAGAGAGGATAATGGGATACAGGAAGTAAGAAAGCAGTTACTGAGACTTACTGGAGGATCTGCTGGACTAAAGCTAGAGCAGAGGGAGCCCAACCAGGGAGGAAGACAAATGACTTGAAGGGACATGTGTGCATAAAGATGCTTTGAAGACACCTGTTACTGTGTATGCTAAGCTAAAACCTAACTTTGAAAACCTTGTGAAACAAGTTAAAGAAGCTGGCTTACCACACTGCAGTTCTGGTTTTGAGCCATCAGGATGGTCAAGTCCATCTTCACAATACGGGAGGCGATGACACCAGTGTGCCTCTGCAGAGCAGAGCTAGGGGACAGGGATGTGTCTGCCTTTGGCTTCATTGTTCCTGTTTGAATAATTTTAGCATATGAGTATAATACCTACTCAAATGATGTTGTGAGTGGGATTTAGAAAAGGTGACCTGGGGAAGGAGTCCACAAATAGACCGCAAACATCATGCCCAGTGCTGTTACTACTGCAGGATGGTGCATAGCCTTGCCCTGACCTCTCCCTCAGAGAGTTTACCAGAGTCTAGAGAGAATCATTAGGCTTGAACAAGCCAGGAAGATGTTTTGTCCTGATTTTCCCTGGAAACCATCCAGATGTTCTTGCTCCCTCCAGGCAACCCCTCCTAAGCCCTCAGGACTGAAACCTGAAAGCAAAACCAAATAGGAGACTAAATCAACAGTTGCTGTGCCCATCTGTCACTTGACCAGTGCTAGCCAAGAAATGCCTCAAGTGGTCAGGGACCTTACTAAATGCACTGGCTCCCTAGTCATGTGCTCCTTAAGTGCAATGATTTGTTTGCATTTTTGTTTTCCTTTTCAGTTTTGAAGTACTTCCTGATAATATCCTATTGAACTCGGCTGATCTTAGACAACAGCTTTGCTTATTTTATTCTGGTCTCACCGCTAACCTGGTAGGGGATGATATCAAGAATGGAGTCAGCTTTGCTCGCAAACACTGATGGGGCCAGAGACAGGCTTTGGGCAGTGAATTAAGGAGGGATGAGACAGGCCTGGGGTGAAGGAGACATAGATGTACAGCTCCTACAGTGAGCATTGTGTGATTCCCATCCCGAAGGGAATCAAGATGATGTGGGGTTAACTCCCACTTCAGCAGCATGGATGCTGGGACACCCCACTCACTACCCTCAGCCTAGATGGGGAAATGGCTCCCTCCTAAAAAAGAAGTCAGCTTCCTAACCCTTCAGACCAGCACTAATAGTGAGCCAGAAAATGTCCCAGCAAAGAGAGCCAGTGTTTGTAGGCAAGCTTTGTGGCCAATGTGTACTGGGGAAAGGTGTCACAGCAAACTCCACACCCTCCATCTGCTAATTAATGCCTTTGGTTTGTTTATAAATGCACAGGTTCGGTCTTGAGTTTTCAGGACTGAGGAGACAGATCACTGGGTAAAGTGCTTGTTATTCACGTCTGAGGGCCTGAGTTCAAATCCCAGAACCCTTGTTAAAAGCTGGGCATGGGTGGTACAGACCTGAAATGTCAGCACTCGGAGGCAGAGAAAGAGAAGAATCCCAGGGATTGATTCATCAGCCAGCCTATACAAGTAGTGAGCCCCAAGTTCAGGGAGAGACCCTGCCTCAAAAATTAATATGGAGAAGGACATCCTCTGGCCTCCTCCTCTCACTTCTATACATGCATATATGCACACACACACACACACACACACACACTTTTGTTGTTGTGTTTAGGAAGGTGTTGTTTTGGGGGAGGTTGTCTTGGGGTTTTGTTTTTGTTTTTGGAGACAGGGAGTTATTATATATCACAGGTCAGCTTCAAACTTGCCATCAGCTTTCCTAGACCTGGGATTACAAGTGTTCGCCACCACGCTCACGAACAGATGGTTTAACAGCAACTATTAAGTGTTATTTTGATGGAAGAAACTGTTTCAAGAATTTCCAGTGAGCCCAGTGCAGGATTTGCAGAAAGGAGTCCTTTTGAGAACGCACTGCCACTACAGTGGGAGACAGACTCTCATAGCTTCTGCTTTAATTGCACAAAAATGATAAAGGGCTTGAGCAAAGCCTGCATTTGGAGATTCTGAAGACAGCAGGGCAATGCTGCGGGGAAGTGATAGAAGAAACAGTGGCCTCTGTGGGTCATCTAAGACACTGATCCTGACCCTGGGCTGCACAAGGTGGGATGAGGAGGACCCCCGGGCTCTTTCTCTGCAACCTGCCAATCCAGGTAAGGCACAAGTGCACACAGCTGTCAAGGCAAATCCTAGCTGCTAAGTTGGAACAAAATAAAGCTGTCAGTCATCCTGCCTGAGTGAAACATGGTCCAAAAAGTACCACAGGCACAAAATGCCATGGTGTCATTGCCTGATAAAGTCCCCTGCACTCCCCTATACAATCCCCACCATGATACCTCTGTTGCCTGTACAGCTGTGTCTTGGGCCAGCTGCTCTTTTAAAGACCTCTGTAGCCTTGAGCAATGATGTGGGGTTACAAAAGTCATTTCTATAGACATTTCATCACTAAGATATTTCACAGGGCCGGTGCCAACCCTAGTACATCGCCTCTCTCCCCTGTTCCCACAGCATCCTAAAACCAAGGGCGTGTTTTGCAGCCCACCATGATGAGCTCTGAAGGCAAGTCCAAGGCACCAGCAGGTGCTCTGTTTTTAAGTTAATAAAACTCCTTGCCAGAGAAAAAGCGCAAGGCTCTTGGGGTTGGAGGCAGCCTTACTGCTCAGTTCAAAGGCAACAGAGAGGTAACACTGGAAATTTTACTAAGAGAGAGGTGCCTGCAACATTCACGGTAATGAATACACTAGAAATAGGTCAGAACCATCTAGCCAGAAGCCGGGACCAGCCAGCAGGTTCAAAATCCAGAGCCTACGAGCGGCTAAAAATAAATCCCACCCAGAGAATTCTTGGTTTCTCTGGCCCTTTCCTTGGGTCTTAATCAATCATTAAGTTTCCTCAGAGCCAAACAAATCTCCTCATTATGATGTTCCCATAAAACCAACTTCCTGTTGCTCTGGGAATGGTGGATAATGGCCCCTGATATGTGGAAATTTGAATGCAAACTGATAAAAATCAGAATTTCTACCCGCGATGGATATTAAAAATACCAAACTTTTATGATTTTTTTGAATGTTAAGCAGCATCCCCAGGGCTGAGGTGACCCTGAGGCGCATGATACGGTGAGCGGAAGAAAGGCAGGGTAAATGCCCTCACATCTTGCATCTTTAATAATTTGTCTGTTTAGCCAACAACCGGTGTGGTCCGTTCACACGCAGCCCACCCAGCCCCAGTTGTTGGCATAAATAGCTCATTGGCAATAGTTTTTTTCCAAGGGCTTTTGTCAACCCACAGTCAATCTGCCTTCACAGAACTTCACAAGAGAAGTGGTGCGGCCAACCAACTTCCATTTGGGAATCTCTCCGGACACGATTAATCTAAACTCGAGAACAAAAGCATTCATATTTGTCTCTGTATGACAAAGATTATACCCCCATTGAAATCTTTATTATCCGCTTGTCACTTTCTTTCCTACTTAATCTCTTTCTCTTGTTCAATGGGCCCCTCTTATTTTCTTTCCTGTAAGAAACAGGAGACACCCCGCCCCCACCTCTTTTTAAAGAAATGCAGAGTTAAAAGACCAGCTTAGCTTGACCACCTGGATGGATGGGGGCACTGTCCACCCAGCACCCTGCCAGCAGCCAGCTGTGACATTATATGCTGCCAGCTTTGTTAAGGACTTGCTTGCAGGATTGTCCTGACTCTGTTGACAATCACCCCCTACCCTGCCAATGTCCCAGTCTGATTGTCTCCAACTTTTCTTGTTCAGTGCTGTTTTGCACATTATTAAGCACGGAGAGTCTGTTAATCACAGTTCATGTCCTGTGTAAGGCCACACAGGGGAGGCAGAGATGGGTGGGGAGGCCCGCTGACAGGGCTGAATGTCTTGTGGTAGGGTGGCCTATTCACACTCCTAACGAGATCATTACCAGTAACTAAATACAAACCTGGCCTCGTGACCCTCTGGGGATGAAGAAGAGGAGAACTGCAGGATATCTATGCTGTCTCAAAATCCTGCTCAGCTGCTTTCTGGCTAGAAGTTATTCCTGAGGTCAAAAGATCCCTAGCCCTGTTCTGGATTCCCCAACTTCCAAGCCTCAAAGTATCTAAGCAACACCCTTAGTAGGTGTTGCCTTCTGCCTGCCCAGCGCAAATCTTCAGATAGCTCTGTTGTGTCTCCTCTCTGGGACCACCTTGAGGCTGGCTTGGAGGTGACCCCACCCTAGCCAGCCTTCCCACAGCTCTGAGCAGAGCCTGGGGGTCAGATGAGTAGCCCTTAGTCATTAGACCAGGCCAGGCACGTAGAGGTGAAGACTTAGTGCTGTTGCTTAGAAACCTCCAGCCTCCTTGGGTAGCCTGAGTTTTATCAGTGCTCACTGAGCCTGTGGAGGCTGGGACTCACACTCCTGAACAAAAGGTAAGCAAATGTGTGAAAATGTGTGAGATCCTGTGAGCCATCTGTGAAGGCCAGTATGCACTGGTATTTGTGTGAGCATGTGAATATATGTGTGCACATGTGGATATGATTATTTTTATGCACAAGAGTGTGGGAAAATATGTTCGGTTTTGTGTACATATGTGAGTTTATTGCTATGTTTGTACAAATGTGTATGAGTGAATGAATGCATGCAAGTGTGGTTGTGAATGTCTCTGAGAGCATACAAGGCATGAGTGTTTGTGTGAACAATAATACATTAGTGTGTATATACATGTATGTATGAGTGTGCTATAAATGAGTGTAAGCAGAAGGGGCATCTGTATGTATATGAATATAAGCTTATGTGTATAAATGTATTTACTGTGTATATGAAAATATGAATAAATGATCATGTATAAGCACATATATACATATATGAGAGCCTGTATATTTTTACATCTATTAGTGTGTATGTATGTGTTTGAATATGCATGTGAAGACAGAAAGTCACCAGTTACTGGACGTCCAGTGATAAAGGATCCACAGGACTATTCTGGGTGATACACGGCTCTCAGTAAGATGTCAAAAATTCAGATCCCCATAGAAGGTGGAGCTTGGTGACCAACTGCTTCTTGCCAGCTACAAAGAAACTATGATATCCTAAGCAAAGAAATATCTTCAGTTGCAAAGAATACATTTACCCAGTTGTACTACGTTTAAGGCCATTTATTCTGACAGATTCCCAAACCAAACCCTAGAAAGGACTTTCAGATTCCCTTCTACATTCCTCGAGAATGCAAGGACTGCTACCTTGGAAGCCTGTTCACAACCATTCTTCAGCTTAGAATCCAATTCTGACCTAATGGAACGGACCCTTTCTGGTGTGTTGCTGGATTTCCTTTTCTTTTAAAGCAAACACCTCCTTTAATGGCCTACCGAGTTAGAATACACATCCACAATGCCTGAAGACCTCTCAGAGAAATTTTCCTTACTGGGGTCCCAGTATTTTTATGGTCACTATATCCAGCAGGACCCAGAGATGTTTAATGATATATTTAAGCCCTGATGTATTTGAACAGTAATAATCTATAAAAAGAGGGTGTGGGTGGGAGGGAAATGCTGGAGGCAGAAGTATATAGCCTCAGATAGAGCTGCTGGCCTTCCTAGAAACGACCCTGCACAGATCGGGCAATTGGACCCCAACCAGACACAAGAGGCTGAGCTCTGACATTGTTGGCTGTGAATGCTTGATGATATTCTATTTAAAAAAAAATAATCAAAGGAAGTTAGACTGGGTTTGAATGTTTTCTTTCTTTTCCTTCCCAATTTGAAAGACTGGCCACCACACTCCCAAGTTCCACCAGGTGTAGGGTGACTGGTGGTTGGCTTTTTACCCTGGCAAAGGCACATAGTGTTTGTGGCCCTTATACTCTCACTTCTAATCAGAGAGAGTAGTCACTTCCCTTCTCTCTTCCTACTCTCTTTCCCTATCCTCATCTCCCTTCCTCTCCTCTCTTGGAACAATCCTCACAATGGGACAGAAAGGAGACACAGAGCCCCTCGTGGGAGTGGCAGTGCCCCTAAGTCTGGGTCATTCTATTTGGTCCATGTTTGTTTGTTTGTTTTTTTATCTCAAGTGTGCCGGTGTGCTGAGAAGACCACCAAACCAATCTAGACCTCCTCACTTCTTCTTTAGTGACATGTGGATCTGAGACTTCAAACAGCAAATGTTATTCTAGAGTCCCTGGTGACCACAGACAGCCCTCTGCCTACACCTTGACTCAGAAAGATGTCTGAAATGATCATCTCAGGACTCACACAGAGCAAGGCTCAGGACTCTTTGCAACTGAGGATGTCCCAGGGTGCTGGCTACTGTGATGTCTGTCCAAGTCTTCACTAAATGGAGGGAAGAGAAAAACACAGTCATAGAGGGTTTGGTCTCCCATCTTCTCAGCCATGCATACTCAGAATTCATTTAATATCCCCCCATGGGCATTTTAATGTCAGCAGACTGCTGTCTAGCTACCACTTATAGAAGGAGAAGATGTGTTCATGTATAAAATGACCCCAGTAATTTGATTTCTCTGGACCAGACTCAAAGCTGTGAAGTCTGAGACTTGCTACTTTACAAACTGGGGCAAGGTCATGGCTCTGATCTAAATTGGCCAGCAAAGGTCCATGCGGCAAAGGTGTGGTCCCCAGTGCAGCCCTGTGCAGAGATGGGACCTTTGGGGGGCTGATCCCATGAGGACTTGACTTCATCAACAGACTAATCCATTATGGGTAATTAGAAGGTGACAGAAATTTTAGGAGGTGGAGCCAAGTTGACAGAACTGGATCCTTTGAGGACATGCCCTTGAGGACTATATTTTGTCCCCCACCTCCCGTCTTTCTCTGAGATCCCCTGCAGCTGGAGTAAATAGCTTAGTCTCACCACAGGCTCGCCTCCGTGATATTCCACCTCACAACAGCCCCATGACCTTGGCACAATCAAATGACGAAGAATAAAAGCCTTTGAAACAATGTGCCAAGAATACATCTTTTTTTCTGTTAAGTTGATTGTCAGTAATTCTATCACTGTGACAGAAAGATGACTACCATAGACGCTGGGCGATGAAATGCCGCCTTCTCATTGTCAAGAGAGCCATCAATATTGCCCTCTTCTATGTCACCGAATCAAGCTGCTTGAGCCCCATGCTTTCGATGGAGACTAAATTAAGCAGAACTTAAACCTTTAACCCTTTCTTCCTTGAGCTTGAACAAAAGAGTTGCTGCAAAGAGTAGCTTCCTCCAAGAAAACCCGGGGAAAGAGCACCATTCTTCATGGTTAATGGCATGCTTTTAACTAATTGATTATCTTATTTTATGCATATTGGTGTTTTGTCTGCATTTATGAATGTGTACCATGTACACCACAGAAACCAGAAGATGGCTTGGGATTCTCTAGAAGTGATGTTTCAAACAGTTACTAGCTCCCATGTGGGTGCTGGGAATCAAACCCAATCACCTGGAAGAGCAGCTAGTGCCCTTAAGCACTGAGCCATCTCTCCAACCCATGATGGCATTTTTAAAACATCAGGCTTACTTCCTCTCAGAGTTGCCTGGCAACCCCTGAGGTAACAGCTAAGTCAGGACAGATAAAGTAGAAAGTAGAAGTTTTTCATTATACCCTTTTAAAGCTTTATCATCATATATAAGACTTTTCATAATGAGAAAACACAATTTTCAGGTTCAGAGAACCTGAGTAGAATTTGGTCCACCTTTTTAAGAATATGGCTTTATCAACGTGGGTCTGTTATTTTATAACACATTTCTGCTTACCCTCCTCAGTATTTAGTTGGTTGTCTTCCCATTTGTCCAGTGCCCCAAGGTTGGTCCCACCACAGGGCCTTTCCATTTCTCTTTTCTTCCAGATCGTCCCATGATTCTTTTCCCACTTATCTTTTAGCCCAAACATCAGGAGTACTAAGTGCTCCTGATCACAAAGTTGAGTTGTCTCTCCAGCCCTATACAGATAGCCTTTGCTGTGAAGAACCCATGAATGTAAATCCAGCATACCAAAAGCATGATTTCACCACAAAATAAAATCCCGAAAGAGAACTATCTAGAGAGGCATCAAACAAGAACATCAAGGACATTTCCTTACCCTCTAACTGGTATTCTACCAACAGGTATCTCTTGTGTGCCTATTATGTTCAGTTAATTGCATCAAGTAATTGCTCCAAGAGAATGTGAAGCAGACATTCTGACTGTCGAGCATGAGTAGTGCCTGCCCTAACCTGCTGACTTGGACACACCTTCCTATGATTAACTCTTTCATCTCCTTGTTCATCTTCTCTCTCCATTAGAGCCTTCCTTGTTTTTCATTTTTCTGGAGCAATTCAGCTCCAACTACCTGTAACTACCTCCAGAGAATCTGACACCTTCTTCTGGCCTCTGTGGCACCGGTATATATATACACAGAGAGAGAGAGAAGGGGAGGGGAGAGGCAGAGAGAGACAGAGACAGAGAGACAGACAGAGACAGACAGAGAGAGGTTATAATTTTTTTCTAATTATCTATGTATGGGACTAGAGTATATGTCTGGTGATAAGCTGTGTCCTTAGCATGCACAACGCTTTGATGTTGAGGATTTGGGTGGTGCAAACCTGAAATTCCAGTACTCAAAAGGAGCGGGAGCAAGAGAAATTCAAGGTCATCGTCACCTATATAGGGAGTTGGAAGCCAGCCTGGGCTACATGAGGCCCTGTCTATATAAGATTGTGTACTCTCCGTTACCCTTCATTAGCAACCAAATGTCTGCTGTGATCTTTCCCCTCCTGTTTATTATCCGCACACTAGACCTACTTCAAGTTGCTCCTATGCTAAGAACCCATAAAAGCATTTTTCTGTAAGAGCTTTGAAGGATCGTTTGAAAAGCTCAATTCTACCAGGTTTTCCCTCATCTCTCCAGGGTTCTTTTTGCACAAAAGTGCCCTTGCCCATGCTGAGAATGCTCTGAGGAAGTAGAGCACTCCAGGCTGAGACAGGTTTGGATTCACCAGCCATCCCTCCGCTTTCTTGCGGTTCTTCTATCCAGCTGAAGTGCAGTTTGCTTCTGTTTATCTTTAGCTTTAGGGTTTTTGCACATAGTCCTTGAGAGCCATTCTGAGCACATAAAAGTTAACATGGATGGAGAGTCCACCCCTCATCCTTCCCGCCCATTCATAGCCTATCACCTCGTCCATCCTGTTCCACAATGTTCCAAGAGTCAGTCTTACTGGGTTCTCACTTACTCTCCTGCTACATAAAATTTTATAAAGAAACATGCCTTTTCTACTCTTTAGTACATAGAGGAGACATTCTAAAAATACCCTTTTTAAATTTTATTTTTCACTGAAGTGCAAAAACACACTCCATCTCAGTTCACATGTCATCTACCTTAGTATTTTCACAGCTGCCTAGCACTCCTATTTATGGCTATACCAAGGTTTGTTGAAACATCTTCCTCTATATAGTACTGAAAGGTTCTACGCAAGCCTCCAAGGGAGGGAAGCAACGAATAGCCCTACCCAGCTGTGATGCTTATACCACAACAATCAGCATTGTAGGCTAATCCTGAGTGCAATAGTGGCACTTATATCTTGGCAGTAACCAATAGGTCTCTAATTGGATGCAAGACCTGATTAGCAGGAAAGAAACCATGCCTGGTACTGGAAACCTAGCCAACTCCCTGGAACCAGGGAGGTCATGGATCTTAGAGGAGAATCGACTCCTACCACTAACTGCATTCTAAACATTTGTTCTTATATCCACAGAGAAGTGTAGCTCTCACTCATCAGAGCAACTTCTCTTTGCCATAGAGACTACTACAGAAAACCACAACCAGTCAACATGCAGAGAACAACTGATCATAGAGTGCCTGGCCACAGTTGATACATCTACAACACAACTCCAGAACCTTGAGAGTCATGAGACCACACAGAACAGAGAGGTGATGAGGTTTTAAGAACCAGAGAACCAGAAAGTCTGTTGGGAGATTGGGCCTCCTAGCTATACCCATGGCACCTCAACAACATGGCTTCTTAATCAAGACTTAAAGAAGTACACTAAAAGGCATGCTAGCATGGAAGGGGAAAATCTTATGGTGCCCCACACAAAAAACTACAGGCAATTGAGAAATGTTGAAAGCAGGAAATACAGTTCCTCAGGGGTGAGCCCCCTCATTGGTTTTTCCAATAGTAAGTGGCCAGCCCTGAGATCATATGCATACAAGTAATACTAAGTGGTTCAGCAGTATTTATATATTTATGCACATATACGCAATATTATGCATAAATGCATTATAAATACACACACATCAGTAAGAAAGAAAAAGAAGCAATGAATTCAAAATGGGAAAATGATGTGATTACACTTTAATTTTTAAAGTCTACATTAAGGGAAAAAGAAATGCTCTCCTTTAGATTTCTATTAAATATTTTTAAATTATAAACAATGCTATAATGAACTGCCTTATGCCTGTGTGTTCATTTTCACACCATGAAAGAGATAGTTCAGAGTCACTTCCTAAATTTGGTATTCCTTGGCTAGGGAACATTTGTACGTGCAGTCTCACTGACTACTGCCAAGCTCCCTCATTCCAAGAGTCCTAAGCAACTGAATTTTCATCAGTGCATAAGGAAGTGTCCATACCACAGTCTCACAATGGTTCCTAACCACATAGACAAGAGGTATCTCTGCTTTGCATTAGCAGGTGTCTCAGTAAGGAAGAAATTGAGCAGGATTCAAAATACTCAAGAGCCTCTTGTTGAGAACTGTCTGTTCTTGTCTCTTTCTTTGTTCTAGACAATGCTGCTTTTTTCTGTTCAGTTATTATAGCTGTCTCTTGTGAGGCTATGCCGGGGACTGGCAAACACAGAAGTGGATGCTCACAGTCAGCTATTGAATGGAACACAGGGCCCCCAATGAAGGAGCTAGAGAAAGTACCCAAGGAGCTAAAGGGGTCTGCAACCCTATAGGTGGAACAACAATATGAACTAACCAGTACCCCCCGAAGCTTGTGTCTCTAGCTGCATATGTATCAGAAGATGGCCTAGTCGGCCATCATTGGGAAGAGAGGCCCCTTAGTCTTGCAAACTTTATATGCCTCAGTAAGGGGGAACGCCAGGGCCAAGAAACGGGAGTAGGTGGGTAGGGGAGTGTGGGGGGATGGGGGGGGACTTTTGGGATAGCATTTGAAACGTAAATGAAGAAAATACCTAATTAAAAAAATAAATTTAAAAAAAACAACAAAACAAACAAAAAATCTCAAGTAAACAAACAAAAAAAAGAAATCTCTCTTTGGGGAAATAATGATCTTGTGATATATGTTGAAGTATTTGTATTACATAAGACAAATGTGTGAATATTTTTTTATTCTATTTATATTTGTCAATCTTTCCTTTGTTGCTTCCGGATTTTGTGGCACATTTAGAATTCCTCTCCTTGACACTGAGTTGTAAGATATTTGGTATGCTTTCTATACACGTTTGTGTGTCTTGCTATGTAACCCAGGTTAGCCTGAACCTCTGTGTACCGCCCAGGAAGAACTCAAACTTTGCTCCTTCTGCCTCGGCTTCACAAGTGCTGAGAATATGTTTTCATTGTTTTACTTTAAGTTTTCTTGTGTATGATTACGTAGTTACTATTCTAGTGCTGTGAGGAGATGCCATGACCAAGGGAAGTTATAAAATAAATCATTTCATTGGGGCCTTGTTTATAGTTTCAGAGGGTGAGTCCATAGTCGTCATGGCAGAGAGCTTAAAGGCAGGCAAGTAGGCATGGTTGGACAATAGCTGAGAACTCACATCTGATCAACAAGGTACAGGCAAAAGAGAGCAGGAGACTGGGCCTTGGGCTTTTGAAACCTCAATTTCCACCCCTCAGTTACGAACCTTCTCCAAATAAGGCCACACCTACTCCAACAAGGGCACAACTCCTAATCCTTCCCAAACAGTTCCACTAACTGTGAACCAAACATTCAAACATTCAGCCTATGGGGCCCATTCTTATTCAAACCTCTACAATGATGTCTCTAATTTTATTGTTTTTTTCAAATGTATTTTCCAAAATTATGGTTGTCTCAGTTTATTAATTATAATTCCTATTTTTCAGTATTTTTCATTCAATGTGTTTTTGTGTGTGGTTGGGGAGACACTCATCTCATAATGTGCAAATGAAGATCAGCTTCCTCCCTCCACCTTGCTGTGGCAGGAGTCTCCCTCGGTTCTGTTACTGTGAAGCTCCCTCCCACTCCCAATGTAAACCATCCAAGACCATTAGTAACACTGTTAACTGCCACAGTAATCACGTTTAAGAGGAATCTCAGCAGAGCACAGACAGACGAAGAGAATGCTTTGCTCCATGAAGGTCTTGGTGGCCTGGACTTTCCAGATAAGGTGGGTTATAACCCAGCTGATGGAGGATAGCCAAGACTGAATCATGAGTCTGAGGCTAGCCTGGTCTATATAATATGTTTAAAACAAGCTTGAGCAATGCAAAAATGAAAGACTATGGATGTAATTCCGTGGAGATCATCTGCCTAGCATGTTTAAGACCCTTGGTTTAATTCCCACACTGCAAATGAAACTAGAGAGAAACTATCATGGGCCTGAAGCATTGGCCTGGAAGGACATACAGACAGATGTTCTGTCGTGACAATGACTGGTTCCAGCTGAAGAGATCTGCAGTAGCATCAGGCCTTTGTTTGTTCAGGATGTGGGCATATCTGCACTTCCTGGGACAGCATCTGAGTCTCTTGATGATCCACTTCAGTAAAGGCATCTCTGAAAGAACTGACAGATGGCAGCTTTCGAAGAGGTGGTGATTTGGGCTTTTTCTCCTACCTGAGTCTCTTCCATAGGTCAGAATCTTCCTTCAAGATCTCTTCTAAATTCATCCAGAAAAATAACAATGATAATAGAACCTTGTGTCCTTGTGTGCCTGGGGATATCACCAGATGTGGGGGTTTTTGGTTTTGTTTGTTTGTTTTTTGACTCAGAATGATATCCATTTTGCAGAGGCAGAAGCTGAAACTCAAACAGGCTGATACACGGAAAAGCTCTGCAGCAGATGCTGGAGTTGTTGTCAGGGCATTGTTTGTACCCAGCACTCACCTTCACTATTATCGTGCCTGCTCACCAGCAAGACAAGTTCTTATTTATCACGGTTTGATGAGCAAGAAGATTTGAGCTTATGATGTTCAGTTTTCATTTGCTTTTCTTCCTTTCTTTCTTTCTTTCTTTCTTTCTTTCTTTCTTTCTTTCTTTCTTTCTTTCTTTCTTTCTTTCTTTCTTTCTTTCTCTTTTTTTCCTTGATTTTTCGAGACAGGGTTTCTCTGTGTAGCCCTGGTTGTCCTGGAACTCACTCTGTAGACCAGGCTGACCTTGAACTCAGAAATCCATCTGCCTCTGCCTCCCAAGTGCTGGGATTAAAGGTGTGTACCACCACTGCCCAGCCTTCATTTGCTTATTTCATGACTTGCAAAAAACAAAACAAAACAAAACAAAACAAAACAAACAAACAAACAAAAAAACCAGAGGGGTCTCTGCTGATTTGCTCCACAGTTCTGGGACACTACAACTCATCTCAGACATACCCAACAGGATAGTCTAAAAGAAATAGACTGATTGAGCAGTCTAGATCATATCTTCATCAATAACTGCTATGAGCTTTTCAAAGGCAATGCAATATTAAAGAAGAAAACAATTTTGTAGGTAGAATGGGTGTTGTTTATGGATTTCAAATGCAGACAGTATGAGCTGCCTACACTTATAAAGTCCCAGAGAACAGCTGACTACTGTTAAATACAAAATGTCCTCCTGTCTCTAGCATTCATTTGCCAGTCACATTGTCATTTAAAAGTAGTCATTTTGAAAGCAGTAATTCACTCTCTACAGTCCTTCCTTAACACAATTTTCAGCCTGCAATTTAGATGATAGGAAAATTACAACCTCAGTGCACTATATTATGTGATATAAATGTTATTGCAATTAAGCCTGCTAGGAATACACACACACACACACACACACACACACACACACACACACACACACACACACACGACATAAATACAACTGGCCTGCAATTTAGTCTAAGTAACTGTTTCCCTTGCAGGGAAGAAACTTCTTTTATTCTAAAAGAATATGGGACCCAAACAAGGCTCAATGAGGAACCAATCGACCAGGTTTGAACAGAACTGGAATGGATGAAAGGCTTAAGTTTTGCCTTTACTAGTCAAGGCATGGGCAGATGGAATGGGCCTCTATGTCAGTGATGACTATGAAGCAGGTAGCTATTAAAGCTAGAAGCCAGAATGATCCAAGGTGCCCTCCCCTACCTGCTCAAAGACAGCTGGCTTCCCATGCCTTGAAAGCCTTAGATGTGTCAATTCTCCTGCAGTCTCTGAGATTCCACAGTGACTTTCTTGAATCAACAGATCAAAGTTGGTTCTAGGCTGTCAAGGTCACTCCTCAACCGTCCTCTTTGGAGGACACCTTCCCTATTTGCTTCTTTTATTCTTGGCTCTGTTGTGTAAATCTAATCATCTTACTCTCTGGTTCCAAAAGCCTTCAAAGTCTCTCTTGCCAATGCCGTGCCTTGTTGGGCTTGGTACTCCGGAACATACCTTCCACTTATACTGTCTTATGGGCATTCTTGGTTGGCTAGGCTGGTTCTCTATCTCATCTAAAACTCCCATGGAGTACTTAAGTCATCCATTTCATCTGTCTGTGTTCTGCTGAGGTCTTTGCTAAATATCCATATTGTGGCCCTCAATGCTGTTACCAATGGTAATTACTGAGTCTCATTGGAAACAGCGACTATGACAGAATCTGAGTTATTTTATTTCAGAGCATTGCTACCATGTTGAAAAGATCTAGAAATGCCAATGTAAGGTACAGTAGCTTGAATAAGACATGGCCATTTTAGCTCCTGTGCTGGCTAGTTTTACGGTAACTTGACACAATCTAGAGTCATCTGAAATGAGGAAACTCCAATTGAGAAAATGCCTCCATAAGATTGGGCTACAGACAAGCACCTATAGGCTATATTGTATCTAGTGATTGATAAGGGAGGGCCCAGCCCCTTGTGGATAGCGATGAACTGATGGTTTGGGTTCTATAAGAAGCCAGACTGAAAAGGCCATGAGGCACAAACCAATGAGCAGTACTCCTCCATTGACCGCTGCATCTGCTCTTGCCTCTGAGCTCTCCGGAAAAGCAGACAGTGCTGTTAACCTCTGAGCCATCTCTCCAGCCCCATTTAAATAAAAGTGTCTACTGCTTTGCCAGAGGACCTTGGTTTGGCTTCCAGCACCCACATCAGGCAGTTCACAAGCACCTATAACTCCAGCCTCTGGTCACTTTGAACACTCACAGGAACATGCCATACATAGGCAAGCATATCACTAAAAATAATAAGATTGTCTGCACAGAGTCAACAAAAAGAGGAAATGGTGAGAAGCTTCCACTCGTATCCCATTGTCAAAGCAGTCACGTGAGGATTCATAACTTATAAGGGATGCTGGGAAATGTAGCCTCACTGTGCCAAGCTATACCTAAAAAAGAAGAGAAAGCTTGGGGTAAGCTTGGGGTGAGTCTCCACAATGACTTGTATTAAAAAGGAATTGGTATGCTTACAGCAAAAGGCAATATTTAACGTCCCATAAAAGACAACCATGGTGATAACAATGATTTCCCGAGTGCTTACTGCATACCAGGCACTAGCTTCAGCATACATTGCCTCATTTTAAAAAATAAATTGCAGTGTAGATATTATCTGGGTTATTTTTTTCCACTTTAAAAATCCTAAAGCTCAGAATGAGAAACAATTTGTTTGAGGTCACATAAGAGAGTAAGAATTCATAGTTGTGCCTCAGCTGTCATTTCATCTTTCCTAAAAAAAAAAAAAAAAAAAAAAACCAAACTTAACCTTCAAAACAGAGTCTATACCACACAATGAACTTGGGAACACAGCAATGTTACCTGTTAGAGAGTAGGAAGAACTTCAGTGGCACACCTGATTGTCCCCCTCACTTTACAGTTGAGAAAATTGAGGAGTGCAGAAGAGGCAGTGCCTGGATGACAGAGCCACTCTGATATTTGGGCTTTCTCAACCTAAGTCAAATTCAAAGAAGTTACAAAACCAGTAGAATAACCAATGGGTGTGTTGTTTGAAGTTAATGTTTAGAGTGGTATGCACATCTATCCATGCTTGCCCTGGTTGGGTTTTGTCCATTTGACACAAACACATATCTGAGAAGAGCAATTTTTTTAGCTTATTCACTTTACATCCCACTCACTGCTCGCCTTCTGGTCGCCCCTTCCCACAATCTTTCCCCACCCCCTCCCCTTCTCCTCTGAGTAGATGCCCCCACCCCAGGTATCCCTCCACTCTGGAACATCAAGTCTCTGTGAGGCTAAGTACATCCTCTCCCACTGAGGCCAAACAAGGCAGCCTGGCTAGTAGAACATATCCCACATACAGACAACAGCTTTTAGGATAGCCCACACTAAAATTGTTCAGGACCCACATGAAGGTCAAGCTGCACATCTGCAACATATGTACAGGGAGGCCTAGGTTCAGCCTGTGTATGTTCTTTGGTTGGTGGCTCATTCTCTGAGAACCCCAAGAGTCCAGGTTAGTAGATTCTGTTGGTCTTCCTGTGGAGTTCCTATCCCCTGAGGGGATGCAATCCTTCCTCCTATTCTCCCAGAAGAGTCCCCAAGCTCCATCCACCATTTGTCTGTGAGTGTATATATATCTGAGTCAGTTGGTGGGTGGAGACTCTCAGCAGGCAATCATGTCTAGACTCCTGTCTACAAGCATAACAGACTATCATTGACAGTGTCAGGGATGTTTGCCTATGGATGGGTCTTAAGTTGGGCCAGTTATTTGGTTGGCCATTCCCTCTGTCTCTGCTCCATTCCCCAATGCCTGCATTTCTTGTAGACAAGATAAATTTTGGGTCGAAAGTTTTGTGGGTGGGTTGGTATCCTTTGTGCTCCACCAAGATTCCTGCCTGGCCACAGGAGACAGCCTCCCCAGGCTCCATATCCCCAATGTTGTGAGTCAAAGCTTAAGACACCCGCACTGATTCTTGGGTGCCTGCCCTGTCCCAGGTCACTGTCTGAGAAGAGCGAATCCAAATTGTGACAATACCTTCATAAGACTGACCAGTATTAAGTCCGTGGGCATTTTCTTAATTAGCATTTGATGTGAGAAGGTCTAGCCCACTGTGGGTGTTGCCACCCTGGGGCTGGTGATCCTGGGATACATAAGAAAGCAGGCTGAATAGACCACGAGGAGCAAGCCAGTTAGCAGTGTTCCCGGCTTCTCCTAAAGTTCCTGCCTCCAGGTCCCTGCCCCGGCTTCCATGGAGGATGGATTGCAACCTGGAAGCTGAGATAAACTCTTTCCTCGCCTAGTTGCTCTCAGTCATGGTGCTTTGTTACTGCAATAGAACCCCCTTGCTAACATAATGCTAGACATTGAGCAGTTGCCTCTTTCAGTTTTGCTCTCTGCTGTATTCTTAATATAAGCCACATTAAATAAACTGCACTCCCAAACATGGTGAACTACTAATACTAATACAATTCAATACTAATCCTCTGCATTTAGGAGATTGAGATGAAAAGATGACCTTGAGTTCAATGCCAGCCTGAAGTATATAGTGAGACTCTGTCTGGAAGACACAGAGAGACGGCAATGAGCTTGGACTTAGGTTTAGATGGGTTCTAACGAACCAAGGACAAGCATCTTGGTTCTTGAAGATTTTCACCGGGAGGGTGGTGCCTTTTGTGTCCCATTTGCTACCATTCGCCTTCCAACACAACACAGGATATGATACTGTTTTGCACATAGCGATTTTAAGAGGATTTATCCCAAGCAAAGCAGGGATACCTGCTAAAATGTGTGTCTCTACATCTGTTATTTTGCTATGGGTGAAACGTCCCTTTCATACTTCAACCTCTAATGCATCTGATCATTTGTAAAAACCATTTGGGTTTTTATTTTGTTGTTGTTCATTTGTTAACCTTTTTTTTTTTTTTTTGCCCTCCCTACAAGATTTTCTACCTTATCGGGTTGACTGTGAAAGATCCCCTTCTTTCTATGTGTTGTATAAATACAGCACATCTGAGCGAAGATTCTACAGGGAAGAGAGTTGGGACACTCAGACAGACTTCTGCACTGCCTCTGTCTGGGCTCCTCCATTCTTCCAACCCAGGAGTCATTTTAACCTGACTTAGAGTAAAGCAGGTTTTCAAAGCTTTGAGAAATGCTATTAATTCTGTAAATTAGCCCTGGCTCACCTGTTTTGTCAATTAATCCACTGGCACTGAGCTCATTTGAATTCTGTTCAGACTTGGAAGCCCTTTGCTGCAGACGGAAGCGATGCACACTGCCGGAATGAACCGGCTGGGGTTTATTAGCTCGCTAGGCAATGTTTCCTGAGTGAGCGTATACGGTGTGAAAAGCCCAATTTTGATAATGGATGTGCCTCTCTGAGCTTTTAATTCCATGTTTAATTGGGCACAAAATTCAGGCTCTCAGATTTCGTGGAGGTGCTGGGCAGAACAATCAAACCGACGGTGTGATGAGTGGGTGCAGGGGGGCGTCCGACTTCGACTCAATGACACCAAGGAAGCCCCCAACTGAAGACTATTGGTTTAAAGCATGTTTTAATGAACAGAAAATTAGGAGGAATTGTCTTGATTGGGCTAAGTGTCTCACTGACAAGGAAGAACGTTAGAAAAACAAAAAGTTAACAGAGGCTTTCTGACTCTCTGGAAAAGGTTAGGACCTTCTGAGCCACTGGAGAATGGTGGGTGGTGACTTCCCCCTTCCACCTCAGCAGCGCCTGGACCCCTCCTCCCTCCACCTCTAGCTGAGAGGCCTTTTTGTGGCTCAAACCATCCTGAAAGGTCCCAGTTAAAACTCTCTTGGGCCGTGCAAAGTCTTTATGAGAAAAAAAAAATTGAAAAACAAAAAATACATCCATGAGTTGAGGTCAGAGGATTTTTGTCCCAAACAAAGCAGACAAGCCTGCATAAATATGAGTCTTTACAGCTGTTATTTTGCTATGGATGGAATGGCCTTTTTATACTTCAACCTTTAATGCAAATCTGGTCATTTGTAAAAATGACAGTTCATTTATTGACCTTTTTTTGCCAAATTATTTACCACAAGCCACAGTTGGGAACAAATAATTCCACTATTTTTATATATTATAATATATTATGTGTTATATGTCATATATGAAATATTATGTATTTTATAATTACATTATTTATATTTTCTATATTATATAATATATACAGAGCACCGTCAACCATTTTCTTCTCTCCCGTTTTCTTCCTAGCTGTAAGATGGGTGGTTTTGCTCCATCACAGCCTCCCCCCACCATGTGCTGCTTCACTGCAGGCCTCAAAGCAACAGAGCCAAAAGATCCCAACTGAACCCCTAAACTGTGAGCCCAAACAACTCTTCTCTATTTCCCTGTTTTCTTTTTTAATCCAGCAGCAGTAACTTGATTAAGTATCGCCCCCTCCCAGTATAAATGAGAGATAGATAGATAGATAGATAGATAGATAGATAGATAGATAGATAGATAGATGATAGATAGATAGATAGACAGACAGACCATAAAATATCAGGCATGGAGCCATATTAAAGCAGAGACAGACTGGGCACATTGCTGGACACCTCAATCCCAGCCCTCAGGAGACAGAAGCAGACAGATAGATGTCTGTGAATTCAGAGCCAACCTGGTCTATGTAGTAAGTTATGGCCACAAAATGACCAGGCACCTCCAGGTCCTGCCACCAGCTTCCCCACTATGACAGACTATACGCTCAAACTGTGAGCCCACAAAACCCTCCCTGCCTAAGCTGCTTTGTCTGGTGTGTTGCCTCAGCAAGAACGCAGTGACCTCTGACCTGCACAGGGATCTGTTGATACCTTGACCCTTCCCTATGGTTAGAATACACAAAATCCTTCCTTCTGACCTTTCACACACGCACATGCACACGCACACGCATGCACACACACACACATCCACGCACCCACACACCATGCATTATCAATAACCAGCCTTCTGTATAAGGGAGCACTGGTCTTTGTAATGCTAACTTAGTATCTACCATTTATTCCTGTTCATTCCTCTTCTTGGGATATGATTAATTTGATCATACTTACTGGAATTTTTTTTAATACAAATCTGTCACATATGCCTTTTTCACTACGACAACTTCAGTCTAAATTCTATTTTTCTACTAATTTTCTTTAACTCTTTTTTAAATACTTATTTTCATTATCTTATTAATCATGTGCATGCCTGCGTCTGTGAGGAAGGTGGACTGCGCATGAGTGCATTTGCCCACAGAGACCAGAAGAGGGCACCTGATACCCAGGAGCTGAAGTTAGAGTTGGTTATAAATCACCAGTTGTGGGTGCTAGGAACTGAATTCCAGTCTTCTACAAGAGCAGTGTGAGCACTTCTCTGCTAAGCCATCTTACCATATCCTTCTTTGCCTCATTGTTATTATTTATTTATTGGAGTTTTTTTGAGACAGCATTTCTCTGCAAAACAGCCCAGGTTAGCCTGGAACTCACAAAGACTCCCCTTCTTCTAACTCCTGAGTGTGCGTATCAAAGGTGTGTACCACAAACCCCAGATGCCTCATTTTTTAAAAAAATATTAATCTCTTATTTTCAACCTTTCTAAGTCACTTTGGGATTGGGATTAAACTCATCTGACTTATTGTTCTATTCAAAATTCACAGAAGTCAGCATTCCATTAGGAATTTAGCCTGAAATTTTTTTAAAGGAATAACTGTTGAAATCAAGGTTCTTCAAATACTTGAAGTAACTTAAAAACTATAGGAACTGTGGAAACAAAGTGGTTCCCTTCTTTGTTTGCCCATCTGGACTTGGAAGCTGTGAACACCCAGAGCTTCTGTGAACACCCAGAGCTTCTGTGAACACCCAGAGCTTCTGTGAACACCCAGAGCTTCTGTGAACATCCAGAGCTTCTGGCTTGTTCTCTTTGGGGGAAATCTTAGGCTCCAGGATGCTCAGATCTACAGATCGCTCTCCCAGTCGGAAGGCAACAACACTGTAACAGCTCTCCATGCCCTTCAGGGAGTAAAATGTTTAGATGAGAAAAAAACCTCCCTAAAAGCATTTGTGAGAGATGACTGAGTGTTTTTTATCAGTGGCGATAGGGACTTTCCCCCATAAATATATGGCATTCAATAACACAATCTCCTTTTCCAGCTACATACGCGTGTCCTTCAAAGCACTCTTCCTCCAACCATGTGACCATTCAGCAGAGAAAAATCAGCCCGTTTACATAACAGCCGTTAGTGTGAGCGTTGACATATTACTTCAGGGCCTTCCGTCTATAATGGGTTTTTCAAATGTGTTGCCATGTTCAGTTGATTAGTTGTGGGTGATCTGAAATGTCAAACTATTAGCCTTGACAACTACTGCCGAGGTTACTATCTTTGGAAAATATCTTTTTAATAATATAACTGTTTGTAAGTGGAAAGAGTGATGCTCAAAACACAGAGACTCAGTAAGTGTGGATTACCAAGCCACCAATGGTCTCCGCTTCTCCTCGTGCTCCTCACTGACACCCGGGTCTCTGGGCCCCTTTTTAATGAGAAAGCTCCAGCAGGGGACCCCCAGGCTCTTCTAAAACACACAGATGAATTTGGGGGTTGGAATCTGAAGGGAGGGAGGAGAGGACAAAAACCTTCAGTGGAAGATTCTGGCTCCTGCCTCCCACCTATGGCTAAAATGTCCTGATTAAAAAGTCATTTCAAAAACCACCCAGAAATGAGGGTTTTGAATCAGGCTTTGGAATGGGGGAATTTTACATTTTAAATCTGCAGATGTCAGTCATTAAGATAGATAGGATGACATCAGTCTTTGGCCCTTCTTACCCCATTTCTTCGTTGCCTCTCGCCCCCACTGCTTTGCCTAAGAGCACACTATGTCTATAACACTGTCTCTTAGTCATTCCCTACTCAGTGCATCCTTCCACCTTTTCCATTCATGGTCCCAATAGGCAGGGTAGCCATACAATCTTCAACGTAGGACATGCTCAGTGGAAAGGACATATAAACTACATTGGACAGATTAGCCTGGGGTGCCCCTAGACACCCGGATTTGTGGTTATTCTACCAGTAAATGCCATTTGTCCCTCTCGGGAATAATTTCCTTCTAATATGGGCTTTCTGGAAATCACATTTGAGCGTTGGGGGGGGGCGTTGCTGGAATGGGAAACACAGTAAGCAAAAAGTCACCTACCTTTTATGGTTGGGATGGCATTGACTCTCAAGTGATCAAAAAGATTAAGACCCACTACTGGGCTAGACCTGCAGACACCTGCTGCCTCCCCAACCTCTTCCCAGCCTAGACTAACCCCCATGGCCGAAGCTTCAACAGAAGGAAGAAAGATCCATGGCCAAGAATATGTTCTTTGTGTTGTTTTCACAATGAAGTCAGTTGACCTCAACCACCTACACCTCTAACATCCACTGGGCAAAGTGAAGAAGGAGTTAACATACAAGGTGTTAGAGCGAGTCTTTTCAGAATCACCTTCTGGAGCAAGGATGCTGGTATCGTACCCTAACCCAAAGTCAGACTGATAATGGAAATCTTAAGTTTTGCCAGGTTGCTAGGAAAGATATCGGGCGGGGGGAGATGACAGAGTTATTTCTATTATCAGTTAAAGGACTACAGGCCACAGCCAGCTCTTGTAATTGATACCTAAAGACAGGCACAGAAGTCTCTGCTTCAGTGAGACTCTAGCCTTGCAGATCTGCCCCCTCCCCACTCTACTCTCAGAAATACGGAGCGGTGGGAGAAGCTGACTCTGACATGTTTGTTCTGCTTTCCTTCCGCGAATCTTGAAATGTGGTTTCATCATCTCAATACAAAAAAAAATGCTTAATAAAAACTGTAGTGAACATGGATTTTGAAATTTATTATAGATTCTTAGCCTGGATATGGGCATCCGCAGGGGATTTAAAATACTGAGCTGTTCTGAGTGAAGATTATGAATGTGTAATTTTGTTCTTTGTGGAGGTTGTGGTCTTTCGTTGTTGAGGGCAGCCTCAGAATGATGCTTCTAAGGTGGGCGAAACATAACAGGCTGACAAGGGAACTAGAGCTTGAAATAGCAGTAGTCTGTGTGTTTATTAGTACATTAAAGCACCGGGCCTGGTGGAGTCTAATAGCTCTGGATATAGTGATTCAGATAACGGCATCTCTGCAACAAGAGACTGGTGTGAAAAATACCTGCCTGATTTTGATTGGTGGCAAAGTCACAGGTCTAGTTGTTGATATTATTGTGGTTTATTGTCTGTGTGCATAATTAAAGAAAATGTCAAAGTTCAGTCAGAGGCTTGTTAAAATAATAAAATAATTTGCTCTTCATCTGAGGTTGCAGGCCCCTGGATTCCAACCATTGACTTCTTAGAACCTCAGATTAACAACAAATAGCATTCTTGCAAACCACAGCCTCACTATGTCTGCAGCCAGCCGGGTATAAAGGCACGACCTGCCGGCTATTTGTCAGCACAAGCCTAAACCCTTCGTAGAGACTTCTCTGCAAACCCTGCCCTGACCATCTTCATTCTCAATGGGGGCAATGACTCACATTCTTTGGGAATACTTCTAGATACCATGCCAGTTTCTCCTGTTGCAAAGGAACTTTGCTCACGTATATAATTCTTCCTGAAATAAGTTGAACATAGAGCCCCCTAAAACTCTCAATCATGGATCAGAAATTTGATAGACAAGTCTTCACAATTCAGTTTCTGTGGGGGAGGGGGAGAGAACAGAGAATTACCACCATCCCTCCAATTTCTTTTAATTAAGATAGTTGTTGTTTTGTTTTGTTTTGTTTTGTTTTTACTTGATGACTACCACTAGAGACATGAGCAGAATCTGAGTCATGCTAAGACTCAATTTAGCATAGGTGGCATCAAATAAGGTCTTAGGGACCAAGCAGACTTTGGTTCCCATTGTAGTCAGGCATTCACTAAATGTGACTCCAGTTAAGTGTTTTGTTTCTCTGAGTTTCGGTTTCCCATGACATAAAATCCCAGAGCTGCGTTGGAAGGAATATTGAGGTGCTGAGACCACGCAGACACTTGGGCAGAGCCTTGCATGGCAGGCAGTACCTGCCGCTCTAACTCTCTCCAAGCACAAGCAGCCTGTGGCTCAGTTAGCTGTGTGGGTTCTTGGTACACGAGCCAGTTTTCTCACCAGAAAAATGCTGCGCCCTACTCTTGAGGTTTCCAGTGAAAATGTTCGTTTGGAAAACATAATCTGGGGGATGGAGAGATGGCCTGAGGTTAAGTGTTAGCTGCTCTTGTACAGACCCTAAGTATGGTTGCCAGCACCTAGGCCAGGTGACTCACAACTGCCTGTAACCCCAGCTCCAGGAGATCCAAAACCCTCTCCTGGCCTCCATACGCACACGTACACATGTACACAAGCACACATGTGCGCACACATACACATTTTAAAATAAAAACATTTTAAAAAAAAAAGGAAAAAAAGAAAAAGAAAAGCTCCCATTTTTTTACAGCATACAACTCCTCAACCAGGAACAATTCCTCCACCAAGTGTTTTGCATGGAGAAGAATGTCAAAAACAAATGAGGAAGGGAAATCAGAGCTGGAAACTATTAAGAAACAAAAATATTCCACAGAGGGTCTGGGAAGCAAAATCAGAAAGAGCTAAATCAGAGTTCCCGAAACCAAACTCAAAGGTTACTCTGCAGCTCTTCATGGCAATGGAGCTGCTGAATCAAATAATAAAGCACACCACGTAAATGCCTGGCATTTCCGTTTGTTTGTTTGTTTTCTTGTTGTTGTTGTTTTCAGTCTGGCAAAATTAGTTGTTTGAACATTGCTTCATGTCAACAAAAGCAACTTGTTGTTGTCTTAAAGATGCCTCCATTTAAAAATAAATATAGTTTCTGGCTTCTATCTCATCCAAGGATTGGAATATAACCATAATAGATTGATTCTGTTATGTGAGAAGATGTTATTATAGTTTGAAGGAAAATTGTCCCCACAGGCTCGTATGTTCTAACACTTGGCCCCCAGACGGTGGAGCTATTTGGAAGGGTTTTAGGACACAGGCCAATAGAGGTCACAGGGCTTTGAGGCCTGTATGTAGCCCAGCCCCACTTCCAGGCTGCCCCACCCACCCCGCTTTCTTGTCAGCAATCAAGATGCCAGCAAGCTGAGCTGCAAGCCACAGCCATGAGCAACTGCCCACGCATGCATTCCCTGCCGTGATGAACTGTGTAGCTGAATCAGGAGCTGACATAGACCCCTTCCTCGTGTTTCTTCTATCAGGTATCGGGTCACTGTGACAGTAACTCTCCAGAAAACAGTGGAGTTTTATTGTGCCATTAGCGAGCTCACTCACAAGGTAAGCAAGATGGCCTGCGTGCCACAAGCTGGCCTTCTTCCCTCCAGCTCCACGTCCTGGGCTGTTCAGTGATGGACTCTTCAGGAAGGTAGGCATGGCTCCTCAGAAAGATCTCTGTCTCAAGAACTTTGCTGGGATGAAGCATTTGGGAGCTGTTTTGTTCCTTTTATCAATAAAATTAGGTTCTATTAAGTACAATAAGGCAATAAAATTATGAAGCAATATTCTGTGCTTATTGCTTTTATTTGTGACGCTGGCAATTGCCTGTTGTGGTGAGTTTTAATATGTAATAGATCTTCTTAAATGACTGTTTTCATTTTTTACTGAGCTTCCACCAACCATTTTTTTTTAATATTAGAGATTAAATCCAGAGCCTCGGACAAGCTAGGCAAGTGATCTACCGTGGATTGTATTTCCAGCCTGGTTTATTTTATTTTGAGACAAGGCTTCCCTAAGTTGTCCAGGTCAGCTTCAAATTTACCAAATTCAAAGGTGATGAGACATCTCTGAGATCTCATAGTTGGTAAGTAGGGGAGCTGGGATTTGAACCCATCCCTCTGGTTCTCCTGTAGCCCCCACTCTGGAGAAGCATAGCAACAAGCTGGGGAAGCCGACTACGTACAAAAGCTTGACTGTAGGACTTACCTGGGAAAGTAGAGGCTTCTCTGAAGGAACAGAAAATACAAAGACTGTGAAAATATACAAAGAGGCTACAAGGTGTGCCTTTTGAAATTATCTTAGCATAATTTTAAAGCTTAAATTTCCCATACTCACCAAGTTTCAGGCAAAGCCAACTTGGGTTCATATTTGAATTGTATTAATTTATTCAGCAGCTTTTCCCATTTAGGCCATAACAAATAGGTTTTAAAGACCTCAAGAGTGATGGCTCCCCCTTTTATATTCAGATTGACTTCTAATGCTATTCTAGAGAATTACTCAATAATAACTCTTACCACATCTCGATGGAAAAGATAATGCTATTTCCGTGGGGTTTCTTTCCCTTGCCATGGGTGAAAAACGAAAGCACATAAAGGCTAATGACGTTATGTGAGGTGAGCAGCAAATCAAATGAAATTATAGCTGTGAGATAGCTTTGCAAAGTAGAGAGTGCTATCCAAATATAAGGCACTATTATGAAGAACGCTGGCACTCCATAACTTCCTGGCCATCATAGCCCAAGTAGTTTCCTGACTTCAGCTCAGGATATTCCACCTGCAGTGTAATTTTCTAGTTCTTTCAGTCACTTAGCAAACTCACAGGCCAGATGCCATACTCTTGAATTAAGAGCCTACGAATATAGTGGCAAAGGAGTGAAAGCTAAGAAGAAGAAAAAAATCTCGTTGCCTGGGGATGGGAGTGGGGTTGGGGAGGGGAGAGCAGAATTGAATAAACGATATCATTAAGGCACAACATATTCAGCGGTCAGGGATTTAATAAGTGGATGTTGATTCATTGGCTGGGTGAAGCAGAGTTCCTGAGGCGTGTTGAAAGCTAGCAGGAGTTAAAAGACGTTTAAGCCATTATTCCTCCTGCCTTTTCTTTCCCTCTTTTCTTCCCCACCCCACTTCCCTTCCCCACCTCAACTTCCTCTCACCCCTCTCTTTATATGCTTGCTTTGTTTGGTTTCTTTGGGGAAAGGACTCACCATCTAACTAACCTAGGCTGGCCTTAGACTTACCCTTCTCTGCCTTAGTGTCCCAAGCTCTGAGGTGACAGGCATACAGCCCCATGCCTAGATGACTCCTGGTTCTAAGGTAGAAGAGCAGACATTCGAACCCTTTATGAAATGTAATTTTACTAAGTTTTTTTCCTCAACGTTTTCCTAGAGGGCAAAACTGAGCCCATATTTTTTCATTTGTTTGTTTGTTTGTTTTCTCTAACAGTTTGAATGAGTTCATGCTTACTGTTATGATTTTTTTTTAAGGAGAGAGAGAAAGTCAGACCCACTGCTGTTTCAGACTTTGATTCTCATTTAGCAACCGAGCTTGTCAGAAGACTAGGACGGTCCTGCTCATAAGCCACGAAGCCCATCCAAGCTCCAACATCCCCACCTTCAGGAAATAATGCAAAGCTCACAGCAGTGCCCAGGACCTTTTTGATATGGGAGCACATCGCACACCCTGAAACAATCTCCTCTGGGTTCCCCTTCCCTGTTTTCCCCTCCTCCTCTTAGCTCTCATCACACAGAAGCATGCCAACTCTGATAGTAACCTAATCTCCAGCCAACTGCTCCCCTCCCACCCGGTCCAGAAGATGAGAGCAAGAAGAAAGAAGTACCCACAATCCTCTGCTACAGAAGAGCAGGCTTCTGTAGATGGTCATACCAGTTAGATGATGCTGCAGAGACTCAACCTCCGAGACCCCCACCTACTTACTGCTGTAGAGCAGAAAGGAACAAAAAAAGAGACAGGGGAATTCCACACATTTCTCTGGTGTTAGAGAAAGTATTGGCAAAGGTTTCAGAGAGTCTAAAGTTAACAACTGAACAATCTGAGAAGGACTGAGGCCTACAATGAGGTATTCCAACAATGCTCTCTTCTCTGAACATTTTCTGTTCCTTTGTGAAGATATGTTGGATTCCACTTTAGCCAGTGAACAATTCTATTGTGGCACTCCACCAACATTAGAGAAATGCACGGAGCTCAGGGATAGACAGATGGCTTATCACACCCCTATTTCCCACCAGCTCTCCAGACTGGCATGTTCAATGGAACTTTCTAGAGTGTGGAAGATATTCTTTACAGGTGCTTATTTTTTACCAATACAATAGCCACTGGCAACATGCGGCTCTAAGCACAGGAAATGTAATTAGTGGGACCGAGCAAACTGAGTTGTTGATCTGTGTGCTTATTTATTTAAATTGCAATATCTTCAGGAAGCCAGCAGCCACTGCCAGGGACAATCGCGTCTATGACAGTAACATCACAACTAGAGTTGGGAATTTGCTCATGTCCCGAGTTGGGTAACTTTTATCAGCATATTTACAACATAACTGCTTCTCTTTGCCCACTTTGTTTCTTACACAGAACATTCCCCACCTTCATCTTCTAACACCTCTATGCTTCAAAACTTGCCCTTCCCTAGAGGAACATAGCTTTAGCAGAAAAGTGGGCAAACATATCAGAGAGACTTA
This sequence comes from Mus musculus, assembly GCF_000001635.26. Lineage (NCBI taxonomy): Eukaryota > Metazoa > Chordata > Mammalia > Rodentia > Muridae > Mus > Mus musculus. The sequence goes on along the minus strand of NC_000068.7, from coordinate 146,636,686 downwards.
AGGGGTTCACAGTTTTGGGATTTTTTTTTTCAGAAGTTCATTTTGTTTCCATGTTTTATACATCAACTAATAGGGCCAAACTAGCTGGGAATTTGGTGACAGTGGGTTTGAGCTAAGTAGCCAGGCTCTGCATCCAGAGATTTAACTAGCCATAGATGGAAACAAATGGGAAAAAAAATTACATCTCTGCCTATTCATGTGCATACTCCATTCTTGTTATTACTCCCGAACCGATACAGCACAGCAACTACCTACACAGCATTTACACTGTTAGGAGAGCTGAGAATAAAGTATATGAGAGGGCATATCCAGGTCGCATTCACATTTTGTCATAGGGTTCTGGGGCCAATCCCTTTCTGTATAGCAAGGAGAAATTCTAGTCCTCATTTGGCCTTCAATTTTCAGGTAGAAAAAATTGACAGGAAGTCTGTAGTAACTGGTCTACAGGAAGTCTGCAGTAACTGGGCTACAGGAAGTCTGCAGTAACTGGTCTACCTTTCTAACAGACACTAACAAAGCATTCACCTGTGTTTTCTGAAATGCCCTGGCATGAGAATCACCTGAGAGCTCCTTAGAATAAGTTTGGGGCTGGAGAGATGACGTCTCAGGCAAGTGTGGGTGATTCCAGGACTCTACATAAGGATGGATGAATGGAGAGAACCAACTTCGCTAAGTTGTTCTCTGACCTCCACATGCACACCCGTGATGGTGTACGTGTGCATGCGTGTGTGTGTGTGTGTGTGTGTGTGTGTGTGTGTGTGTGTGTGTGTGTGTACCCATGGCACAGGCCACAGAAGACATCAAGAGAAGAGGAATCCAATCCACGACACCTCTGTAATGATACCCGTTGCTCTGTGCGTAGGAACTAACAGTCTGTGTCAAAAGCTTATTACCTTTAAGTGTTCTTAATACAACAATAATAACAGTAATAACAATAATGGAGTAAAAGGAGACGGTGGAAATCCCAATGCTGAGAGTGACAGACTCTCCTGTACACACTTATCTCAACCGGAGTTAGACATGTCAATCACACCCTGGGAAAATGCTATGAGAAAAAAACATCTCAAATTGATAGGTTATATATACATTCTAACTTGTTTGACAAATTTCATGTGGGTTTGATGCCTCGTATGGATTCAATCCCTGACAAATCCTTCCGCAGTCTTCCTTAAAAACTCCAAGCTAATAAGCCTTGGAAAAATGTGTTGTGTGAGGCTTCTGGGGTCAAAGGAACCATGCCTAATCTTTACAGTCAGGTTTCTGGGGTTTAGAGCAAGCCAGGAAGCAGTCTCTCACTCACAACAGTGCCTTGTGGAAGCCCATTTCTATTGGCTCATTTAAAAACATTGAAATTGTCTGCGCTAAGAGCCAAAAGATGTTGCCCCTCTCTCAACAATCCTTTCCCCCACACCCCACTGTAGATTTAAACCAAAGACTAAAACTACTAAGGACCCAAATTATACTGCCTCCATCTTGTTACCCCCTGGTTAAGCAGCACCTCCTCTCCAGGGTGGGGAACCAAATTTTTCAAAGCTTTCTTTTGTAAATGTGAATAAGAAGACAATGTCGGACTTCAATCATGCCAGTGTGAGGGTGAGAGTAGGGGTGGGAGTGGAAGAGAAACAAGCTCATTAGCCAAGCCATGCTGTCAGTCACTTCTATCTAAGATTCATTTTATTATTTTATTTTATTTTATTTTATTTTTTGCTTGTGAAAATTCAGCCTGAAGCAAACAAATGTGCCATTTTCTTCGGCGGTATGTTACAATTAGACACAATCTTCTTGCCCCATCGAGTATTCTGTAATTCAAGAGCTTTCATTTTATTCCTCCACTAGAAACTTCTTGGGGTTCTCTGGAAATGGAGATCTGAAACCAAAGAGGGTTTCCTTCCTCCGTTTGTGACCCTGACCTTTCAAAGAGGTAGACTGCACTAGAGATGGAGACAGACAAGGTATTTAGACGCATGCATCATTCACTTGGTGCCTGGACACTAACACGCTCATAGTGATTCTGGGGGGCTCTTGTTTTCTGCCTTTGAGCGTTTCCGTCCTTGCCGTATTACACTTCTCCGCCTCTGTCATTAGGTGCATCTGCTCAGACAAGTTTGCTATCGTTTATCTCACTTACTGGCACATGGAGCACACCATTAGTGCCACTGAGGATTACCCCAGCTCCAATGAAGATGCCTTAATAGTTTTGAAGGAAACTCACCCAAATTACAGGGCATGGGGGTAGAGTTCAGCCGTCTATAGACGTGAAGCTCTTCCAGCATTGTGCTGCATTCTCTTTCATTCATTTCCCATAGAGCAGGTTAAACCTCTTGAATTAAGATCTGTGCTCAGATGCCAATGGAAATGGAGTGTGCACAGAAACGGATGTTTACTCGAATGCGTCTACTGCTAAAGTGCTGCTTCTGCCTTCCTCCTTTTTCACGGCCTGTTTCAAGCTCTCAGGAAGGAATCCGGTATTCCAATTATTTCATCGTTTCTCCCAAACCTGTGGTATTTGAGCCTGCTGACAGCTACAAAGACTTTTGTTTTGTTGTTTTGTTTTTAAAATAATAGCTCTGGTTGGTTTTTTAAAATAATACCCGTGGAAGGAAGCTTTAGTTAATTTCAATTAAGAGGTGTTATAGGATACAATTAAGAGATGCTGTGTAATTGCCTTTGATTCTAACGGTAAAAAAGAACTCATACTGCCTTTTAGGTGTCTGCACGCCTCTTTAAGTCGACTATAGCCCAAGGCCACAGTCATTTACTCCTGAATTTGTACCTTGCTGAGGCAGGAAGTGAATTATGGCCAAGAGCCGAACTGCACCCACAGGGTCTCTTCTTCTATCATGCTGTGCTTGTGCGCCCTCTGCTGTCTTATTTAATGATGACGGCTCTGAGAAAGGAGCTCACAGACGCCTAGGTGGACTAAGACAATAAAGGTGGCTAATTTTTTTTTAACTATTTAAACTTTAAGAAGCCAAGATGCTTACCTAGATGGACAAGAATATATATTTTCGGAACCTGTCTCCTTTCCCTACAACCATCTCAAGAACTTAATATCCCCTTTTAAAAGGATACCTGGTACAGTTGTAACATTTATCTTTCAAAAATGGAGGCTCTAGGCAGGCTATTTAGGCATGTGAAAGAGGTCTGTGCACAGGCATGTGTATGTGTGTGTGTGTGTGTGTGTGTGTGTGTGTGCGCGTGCGCGCGTGCAGGTACCCCATTTCTGGCTGTTTTGTTTTATAAACGAGCAGCTGACACTGCCTCCACTTTCCATAAGGTGTTGTGTAAGCTCAGACCTACTATCGCCTCTTCCAGCCAGATGACTGATACTAAGGTGAAACTGAATCGCTCACCTATCTCACATATAGTGCATTAAAATGTTAACTGCCATGTGCATACTAGGACAATGTACCATATGGTGATTCTAAAATGTGCTTGTACCTCCAAAATATGGTTTATTTTTTACATCAACCACTCTGGTAATTGACTACTTCCAGAAGTGTAGACACTATACTCTGGATGGCCAGCAGAAGCCCAAGCCGCTATCATTTTAGGATCCCAACATTCCTGGATACAGAGGGAGAGATGGGGCTGACCTCTCCGTGGATGCTGGAATAAAGCATCACTAGTGTAGATCTGTGCTCCCTTAGTATGGAGATAAAAGGACAACTGTCTTCTTGGATCAGTGCAGAAGAAACATGGCTTGACACCCTTGCAGGGGTGTCAGGGTTGGGACGTGGTACTTCTCTGCTTCTCTGCTGTGACTGCTCACAGTTGGGGGGTCACCAAATCACCTGCACCCCGAAATCATCTTCACAACTGCTTTGCCCACTCATCTCCACTGTTCTACAATTCTGTTCTACAGTTTGCTCTTCTATTCTGAATTAGATTCTTCCTCAGAACCCCAAACTACTCCATCTCAGCCTCTGGATCAGAGATTTCAGTGCTTTCTACAAATACTAAAATCTTCAACAGAGCTTCCAAAGCCCGTGAAGACATACATCTCCCCCACCAACCTCACACCTGCAAGCTCCTCTTGCAACACGTGTTTTACCGTTTATTGAATTTTGAAGTTTATTGAATTTTGAGATAGGATCCAACAATGGTATCTATGCTGTCTGGTGCCAAGCCTGCTGTCTAGAACAGGCTATAATGAGTGTAGGCCTTTGGAGAACTAGTAACAGTAGCCAGCTCTCCTTCAATAACCAACCACAGATTTCATCAGTTTGGTGCATATAACAGGGGGCCATATGATGTAACTAGGAGAACGTGGTAAGGAGAACCTAGACATTATCTCCTTAAGTGTTGAGAACTTCTGAGAGCACCAAAATTCCAGAAAATTCTCTGCTGGATGACGGAGCTCAGGGGCCAATGCTTTCTCACTTTGTTATCATTTGTCAAGATTTTGGGAGTGGATACAGCCAATGGAACAGCAATCTTTCTGGTCCGTAGGACATTGGAAGAGGAGTGTAGTAGCTCAAAGAATGATCAGTGGAAAGGGCCATTTGTTTTAAGCCTTTTAACTAATGTTAACCCATAGGATCTTCACACAAAAGCTTTCTTGGAACGGTTGAAATACTCTCTTATTTGCTTACACTTCTTCTAAGTAGTAGAAACATTAAAAAAAATGCTCATAATTTCAAATCAGGTTGAACTGTAGATCTAGGTTCTGTGAGATTGTGTGTTCTTTTTTGTTTGTTTGTTTGTTTTGTTCTGTTCTGTTCTGTTTTCGAGTCAGGGTTTCTCTATGTAGCCCTGGCTGTCCTGAAACTCACTCTGTAGACCAGGCTGGCCTCGAACTCAGAAATCCGCCTGCCTCTGCCTCCTAAGTGCTGGGATTAAAGGCATGGGCCACCAAGCCTGGCAAAAAAACAAACAAACAAAACAAACAAACAAACAAAAACCAAAAACAAAACAAAACAAAAAAACTTGATTTCTAAGGAAGGTTTCCAGCTCCACTTCTCTTTCTTGATATTGCAAAACAGGAGCTGGATACGAAGCCCAACCCACTGAGAACCACAGCCCAGTTATGAGTTTACCCTTTGCAACTTAACAGGACAAACCCACAGATTACCCTCAGTCCCTTTAACCGGACCCTCCGCAGATTGGTCATACCAGCTTTGTCTTGCAAACGGATCCCACAGCTTTCCAATCCTAAGCCTTTCTTCTGCCAGTCCCACTTCCCAGACAGTGCATCTGAATGAGCGTGCAGAGATGTGTGCTGGCCTGAAGGGTCTTAAGCAAGTGACTGTCCTGCTGTCCCCACACAAGATCCTTCCTTTGGCTTCCCCACAAATGCCTCGACTGCCTTCTGTTGTTCTGCACAGTGACTTCTATTCTTATGGGAGGTCACCTTCAAGGTTAGGGTGGCCACATGCCACCCACACCCCAGTTGCCTCTAACTTAAGGCTGTCCTCATTGTCTTGGTAATTGTTTGCTTTGCTAGGAGGGAGAAGAGTCAATGTAGGTGACCTTCTCGTTTAAGTATGTTCTTTTTATCCCAGGAGCAAGCAGAGAGGTTCACCTTCATCTGTCAATGCCAGCTACCCAAAGGCGGATGAGCATCTGGATCCACAAACCGTTCTGCACGGAAACAAGGTGACCTTAGAGCAAAACTGGAAAGACGCATTTCTTGTCTTTCCCCCCAGATCCAAGAAGGTAAGTGTCACAGGCCAAGGATAAGAGCACAGTCTTCTAACTCACAATGAAGAAGTTTCATATTGTCATGCTTGGAAACAGTGGGAGGCTCTGGGTGGTACAGGGGTGGCTGGCTACTTACACGGAACTATTGCCTCTACTTTAGAAGATTCCTACTCAGTGCAGCTCTTGTGGACACCACCCTGCTTTTATTTAAAATAGACTTGACTTTTACTTCGCTTGCATTTAAGCCTCTGGTTAAAAGAGGAAGAACTAGAAATGACAGTGCTGGGCAGAAACTCTGGCAACATGAAACTTGGTCCCCAACGCAGAGCATTCCATTGACCCCAGGTAAGTGGTCAGAACAAAATCTCTCTAAGTACAGGATTCTCTGTCTGGACTCTGAGCCCCATTTCCACTGTTGTGAACATCAATTTCCAGGAAATCTGTCACCAACTGGAGGACATTTAGCTGGTTTCAGCAGAGCCTTATTTAAATATGACACTTGAATCTAAGGCTACCCCTCCTCCAGAGGCAAATATTCTCCGAATTTATCTGATACTATCCTAAGTGCACATGTGGAAGGAGCTACCCAGGCCTGGGGTGTGAAGATCTCCTACTGAATGGCTGGCATTGACATAGGAGCTTTGCTTGGGGGGAGGGGGACCACCTCTGCCTGCCTCCTCAGCCCCTCCCCTTCCATCTAGACATCAACACAAAGATCAGATGGGAGGAACACGATGTGTGTTTTCCCCCATCTCTCACCTTCCCCCTGGGTTTTCCTGCAATAGGAAGGAAGAGTCTCCAGATTAGAAGCGAGTTCAGGCACCTCTGGGTTCAGTACTTGTCTCTTAGCCCAGCCATTCTTAGTCCTCTTGACAGGTGGTTCTGTGACCAAAGGACACCATACAGACCAATGCTAACCCCCATCAGTCTGGTTTCTTCTGTCTTATTTCTTGACCTCAAAAGAAGCATTATAAAACTATGGCAAGGTGTTATTGGGGGGTGGGGTCTGCTTTTGCATGCTATTGATGTTTGTGTTTTGACACAGGGTTTTAGTCTGTCCTCAAGGTTAGCCTGGAACTCACCATGTAGATCTCTCTGGCCTTGAATTCACAATAAGATCTTTCTGTCTCAGATTTTATAGTGTTAGGATTATAGCCATGAGCTACCATGCTCAATTTCTGGAGGGTTGGGGTGGGGGTGGGGGTTGTTGATCTGTTTGTTTTGTTTTTAAACAGAATTACCAGAGATCTTATAAAAACCTTAGTTATTTGCTCGTGTTCTTCACCCCTCCCTCTTTCTCTCAGCACTAATGTTCTGTGAAAACCAGGATTTCTCTCTATCCTCAATACCTACAATGGTCCATGGCATACAGTAGAATCTCAATAAATGTGCGTCGGGGACTGTGGTCTAAGTAAGGATATTTTAACAAAGCATCAAAGTTTGGTGTATATATGGTTCAACAGCATAAGGAAGGCATTAGGGATTTTGTTAATAGGCAGATTCTGATTCAAGGTTGTAGGAGTGGGGATACCCTGAGTCTGCCTTTCCAACAAGGTCATGGATGATGTCATGTCTATGACACTGGTCGGTGAACCACATTTTCAATAGTGAAGCTATCCATGACCAGTATGGTCAAAAACAATCAAGTCCTTCACTTCATCTTCAGGACAAAACACTGATCAGATGGTGATGTTAACTGTTTTTGTTTTGGTTTGTTTTTTATTCATCCTAGAGCCCCAGAAGGTACACACACAGGTAACCACAATGGAAAAATACTCCAGATATTGAATTAAGCAGTTTTGTGATTGGCAGACTGCTCACTACTTCAGTGGAAAAAAATAATGTTTGAAAGCTATGACTACAGTTTCATTTCCATTTGATACGCTGCCCTGTTTATGGCTGCTGCTGATGTCAAACAAACACACTCAGTTCTACCCGGAAAGGAATCTCGAGTCTTCTTCACACATACTATTTCATTGCTTCACAGATGTTGGGGGAGGAAAGAAAAGTGATTCACAGGCCCAGAGTGACTCCTTCAAGGCCACACCACACAGATTTTCCAGTTCCTTCGCTGGTGCAGCCCACACACCAGTTTGCCTTTTTGTGGGAGAATATAAGATGCATTCTTCCTTGACTAGTGCAGAAATGATACTCAGCCCTCCAGATGTTTATATAACAGAGAGCTAAAGACTCATAAACAAAAGAAGACCAGTTGTGCACCAGAGACACTGAGGGCTCTATTCATCGAGATCCACCCGCTGACTTCCACACCCAGCCAAGCTATTTATTCTAGAGTTACCCAGACTATTGAATTCTGTTTCGTGCCCCTCCTTTTTGCTTCACGGGTCCCAGCATCAGAAATTTGAAAAGGAGTGACCATCTTTAATCTCCTTAGGGAGGGTCACTAGAGATGCCAAAGAAGGGACAATGTTGAGTTCAGGGTCACATAAAAAGTTTTGATTTCCAGCGACATACAACCTTATCCCCCTTCCCAGACTAGACCACATCTTCTGAAGTGTGACATCTTACTTCCCAAAAGCCATGACAATCTAGACAGGGGCTCCATCTGACACTGTGTCCAGGGTGAAGAGCACTATTCTGTCATTACTTTCCCATCAGTTTGCCTATCTGGTGGGTGGAAATTAAACACAGAATGGTGGCGCCTTCTGAGGAAATGGAAGTGGGCTCCAGTCATGGTGTTGACAAGCACAGTCCACTGTTGGAAATACATAGAAATTTATTCTGAGATAGCTGTCTACCATTTAGCTACCAAGCAAGGACATCTGGCTGCCCTGCCATGTGCATGAACACTTGAACCCACTGGCAAGCCCTGCAAAGACTCGCTCCATATGCACTCAAATGCTCTTAGACACACGTTACCAACCACTTACCAGGATCATTCCAGACTGTGGAATGACAGTTCCTTTCCCTGATTAAAAATCTCTCCCAGACTTCTAAACCCAATAACATCTAACCAGCTATGCTTACCTTGGAAATACCCTGTCTGGTCTCCCAAATATGTGGTTTACAGGGAAAGGAAATTAAGATGTCCTACACAAATACTTAGAGATGTCATAATTCTTTGATCCATAAGATATGTTGGGTTATAGCTCCGTTTGGTTCTACTTGCTCTCTGAAGCCTTCAGCATCCAGAGCTTTGTTCTCACACCTACAGCATCATCTATATTCCCAGGTGCCTGTCTCCTTTTGATACCTTCCAGAGTCTCCTATCTTCCTAGTCCTGAAATACTCTCCAGCTCTTGCCCTCCACATAGTTTAATGTATTGTGCCTGCAGCTGACAGATGTCATCAAGGCTGACCACCTGCCTGGGTTTCCACATAGCCCCTACCTCCATTGCTTGCCTCTGTGTACATGTCTGTCCCATCATTTGGACTCCCTGTCACTTCTTGCTAGACTCCCCCCACCCCAACCCTAATGGTTGCCTAGGTGACCACCGGTTGCCTAGCACCATCTTTTACCAACCAGATGGGTTTCCTGTCCTTGACCATTGTGTATCTATCTCTGCCCTGCCACACCTGGAGCAGCGCGTTCTATCTCCCAGGCTGCCTGACCCACGTTTCTGCATCCATCTACGTCAAGGGAGGAGATTCTTAGATAAGTAATAAGATGGTCCATTCTTATTATATGCCACGGCACTATTCCAACCAAGTTTGACTACCTACGAGAAATAAATCACAAAAGCTACCCCTAAATGTCCTTTAGGAAAATTTCATTTCTTGTCCCAACATCGCTATTACAGAGATCACAGTGTTCTCCGGATAAATCAGTTTTCATGAAAGACCCACGGTTGTGTTCTTAAATCCGTCTATTTTCTTGATTTGGGAAAATTAAAAAACCATTTAAAATCAGCCTAATGATAATTCAGAGGAGTAACAATACAAAAGTGATATCAATCACAAATACAGAGGCTGCTACTGAAAATAAGTTGGTCTTATTTTGTTTAAGACAGGGTATCATTTTTCTAGGCTGTCTTTGAACTTGCTATGTAGCAAAATGACCTTGAACTTCTGATCCTCCTGCCTTCACTCTACCCCCACACCCCAAGTACTGGGATTACAGACATGTGTCATTACACCACACGTGGTTTCTACCACCATTCTGAGGGACCAACCCCAGAGCTTTGTGCATGCTGGTTGAGCACTCTACCAATTGAGCCATATATGCAGCCTAAAGCTAAACTTTTAACTGCAGAAAAGTACACACACATGTGCTCAAAGTGGAAGTAAAAAGCCATCAGCATTGCCAATTAGAAGCTATCTGTTTTGCTGACCTGTTTCTGTGAAGCTGAGCCCATTATGTGAACATTAACAGAACCCTTTTCAATGTGCACTTTACCCTTTCTGTGAAAATGACAGGCTCTAGCAGAGGCACCAGATGATTTGAACACCTGTAGCTTATTTGGAGAAGGGGGATAAAGCCGGGAGACTGCCAATAGTCCTAGGTAGTAGCACTGCAGAGGAGAAAGGGGAAATGTGGGAGGGAGAAGAAGGAAGGGAGAAGGAGAGGGGGGTGTCTACTGAGTGAGGATGGGAGCTTTTCCATCCTGTCCTATTCCTGCCTCTCAGTGATGGGGAGGGCCGGAGTTCAGCTTTCAGTGGCCACCTCTCAAACAATACCACTTAGGAAGGAGCAGGGACTCCAACTTCAAGGGATTTTACAGATAAACAAACAAAATAGCTAAATACATATGTATACAGACACATGTTATACGTGTGTGTGTGTGTGTGTGTGTGTGTGTGTGTGTGCACTCTAGTGTGAAATGATAAAGGATTTCCAAATAGAACTCTGAAAATTATTCAGAGCATTTCAGTTTGAAAGGAGTAATAGCTGATTCCCTGCTCTCTAGGGAGTCAAGAGTTCTTGGATGCTTTCTGTAAACTGTAGAACAACTGTTGCCCTGCACACTTAGTTCTCTGAGTTTCAGTCCCAGAGCATCAGAGATGGAAGCACGGGCAGACCATTCACAGAGCAGGGGGGGCTGCAGGCATTTGGGAGAGTGAGGCCTTTGGCTACAGGGTTGGCAGCAAGTTCAGAAGGGCTGTCAGGGAAGCCATACAAGCTGCCCTTGGGTAACTTCCCACCACAGTTTGACCTACAGCTCCGAAGAAGGTGAATAGAGGTTAGATTGATGGCAGCTCTGGCTTGCCCTAGGTCTTATTGTTCAGACTTCTCCAGAGGAGCAACCAAGTTTAAGGGAAAAGGGACTTCACCCAAGAAGCTCCTTACACACCCAGTACAAGTCCAGACAGCACCAGAACATCTTTGCAATCTGGGATGTGAATTCTTTCTAATTTAATATCTAATTAATGATGTTTAATTCGTAATAGAGAAATATAGCTACCTTCTTAAATTCACACAGAGTATTGTTTTGATTCCTGGCTGTTGGATCTTTTCAGGTCTGCGGCTGTGACTGTTTAGATAAAATGACAGGCCAATGATTAGCAAGCACTGAAGTGCAGCGACCAGCCCTGAACATGCTGGACCTTATCAAGGTAGCCAGGTTACAAGATGGCCACACCTCTTAGTTTAGCCTCACTGGGGAAGCTCCCAGAAGCTTTCCATCCAGGAAGCAGACATCCAGGAATGTCTTCCAGACATTGTCCTTAATTTCCACAAGTTCTGGAGACCTTTGAAAGCTCAAACCTTACAGAGGACCTTTTTTTCTTAAGACTGCGACTCTGTGTGTATGCTAAACCTGCAGGTGCTCACTGAAGACAAAGAACGGGAGAACAAAGCCCTGTAAATGAAAAGAGGCACTTCACTGTGCCAAGTAAGCTGGAAAGGAGATTTAGTTTCTTCCCTGATATTCATTCTCTCTCTCTCTCTCTCTCTCTCTCTCTCTCCCTCTCCTTTCCTTTCCTTCCTTCTTTTCTTTCTTCCTTCCCTTCCTTCCTTCCTTCCTCTTTCTCTTTCCTTCCCTCTCTCTTTCTTTCTCTCTTTTCTTTCTTTTTCTCTTTCTCTCTTTCTCTCTTTCTTTCTTAGAAAGGGCTTCACTATGTTGTCCAGAATGGCCTCAATCTCTTTGGTTCAACTTAGTCTTCTAGCCTCAGTCTCCTAAGTGTTGAACCTGCGGGGATGTGCTGAACTATTTGTCTAATGCAAAAACAACTGTGTGAAGCATGAACCACAGCAAGGCTCATCCCAGGCCAGCCCTGCCTTGCAGATGAGTCCTAAGGGAGGCAAAAGGAGATTGGGACCCCCAGTCTCTGTCAGGAGATCATATCCTCATCTGTGGCACTGAACTCAGACTGCAAACTTATTACATGTAAGTCATGCGAGCTCAAGCCTCAGTCTCTCCATCTACAAAATGGGGATAATGGTAATTATCCTACTTACCTAGGATAGTGCACAAAGCTCTAACACTTAGATGTGAAAAGTGCTGTGTGTTGCAAAGCCCTTCCGGCAGAAATGTTTTGTATTAGTCTATTGACATTCATTCAGAGAACGGGCCTGAAACACCACTTAATTTATTTATTGTTTTTAACCAAGAGGAAGTGAAGTTCCCTGAGGTTTTAGAGGACTGCTGAGTGATTTGAACGCTCTGTTCTCCACCTTGTATGTCAAGTGGACCCTCAGCATGGTGAAGTGGCTGAACGGCCTAAGCATTAGTCATGCTCAATCAGGGAGAGGAGAGCAGGGGGCCACCTGCAGAGTGGAGTTCATTGCTGGGAATCCAGGCAGACAGGAAGCAGGCAGGCCTGCATTCTAACCCCGGAACACCTTGAATATGAAGCTGCCAGATAGGCCCACTCCATCTGGTGGACTGGCAGCGAGAAAAGAGACCTGTTTGGGAACATGACAGGTGCCCTGAATGTATCACCTGAGAATTTGCATTCTTGACCCCAACTGGTATTGAAAGGGGCCAGGTTCTGAAAGGGATAGGAGTATTTGGGAGAGACCAAACCTGCCTCCTGTCAAAGCTGGACTTACCTACCAAATGATTTGGGGGGGGGGGGGAGGCATAGATTGAGAAGTAGATGTATCTCAGAAGCTAGAGACAGGATTTTTGACCATGAATATTCCTACAAAGATTGTCTACTAGAAATCTCCAAGGTCCACATCTCAAAAGGGTACATAACTTAAAGATCAGTAAGATTAAGGCAAACTGAACTGTGCTCTTATCTTACACAGTTTTTGACCAGGAGGACTCCAACTACAGGCTTTTGTTTGTAGGCAGGAAGTGTAGCTAAGTGGAAGAGTGTGTATCCAACATGCGCAAGGCCTAGGGCTTTGGTACCCAGCATCACGGAAGAAAAGATAATCTTTATCTGCCTCGTTTGCAAGTGGATGTGTCGATTAAAGTTCATCTATAGCTAGTGGCATGCCGAGGAATGAACACCCACCCTCTGGAGCTGTGCCCCCTGCAGGGAACACCTATCTGAAGAAGTCTCACTAGAGCTGAGAGGTCAGCCACTTTCCACTCCTGTTGCTGAACAAGTCACATCTAGCTTTGTTGCTTTAAATAGTAAACGCTGATGCTGGAGAGATGGCTCAGGAGATAATAGCATTTGCTGTTTCATCAGAGGACATAAGTTTGGATCCCAAAGGAGAATTTACAACTGCCTGGAAGTCCAGCTCCAAGTGATGACTCCAGTATCTGACCTCTGTGAACACACACACACACACACACACACACACACACACACACACTCACTCATACACACACACACTCATCTGTATACACACAATCTTAAAGAGTTACAGTAATACTCATTATGTAGTATTATGACTCACTGGGTTGGCAATGCAACTCTGGAGGGAGGCTCCTATAGACTCAATAAGATAAACACATGGTTCTGTATTCAGCTGTCTATCAGCTGGGTGACTGGAGACTGAGGCTTTCAATGCTAATGACTGGTACATCGGCAGTGCCTAGACCATGTGTCCCTTGTTCTCCACCAGCCTACCCAAGGCACACTCACATGGTAGTTGGATAATGTTTTGAGAAAGAAAGAGTAGATATACAAGACATCTTCAGAGCTAGGATTACAATGGTCACATCATGGCTATTGACACGGATAAAGTGACAAAACCAGTCGAATTCAAGGGTTAGAGAAGTTGGCCTCACATATGGTGGGAGGAACTTCAAGGTTCATGGTATGCATGCAGGGAAGAGAATAATAACTACAGCCATTTTTTTTATTTGCAAGCCATTTGCAAAAGCATCAACCTGTAACAATTCCTCTCCTTCACGAGGTAGTACAGGACACTTTCCAGGCTCTTGCTCAGACTCTTGCCTTTGTTTCCGACCTGTAATGAGAAGTTTTGTCTCAGTCCCTAGGAGCCATCTTTCTGAACTCCCTGAAGCCTCTAAAATCTTGACAGCAACTTTGACCCAACTAGCCTTCTTGTGACTCCTTTCTCCTGCGCTTTTGGTAGCTCATTCCCTGTCTAGAAGACTTCCATGGACCTGGGTGGGGGGTGTCATGCTCCACAGTGTCACACAAGTCAGTGACAGTAAAGGAATGCACCAGTCCTGTTCAGTCTGCTCTGTTACCTGAATGAGAGGCTATGTGGGAAGCGTGGACCTGCTCCCAGGATTTCTATGGACTCAAGAGGTCTTTTCAAGAAGGAACTTTGAGGGTTACTTGAGCTTAATTTTATGTGTCCGTGAACTAGACCACACACCCAAATACCCAATCACATGTCATCGTAGACGGTCTCATGGAGATATTTGTATATCAGATTAACCTTTAAGTCAGGAGTCTTAGAGTAAAATAGACCACTCTTCATTATGTGGGTAGATCTCTTTAACTCAGTCGATGGCCTTAAAGGTAAACTTGGCTCTGCCTAGCCAGGAGGAGCTCTGCAGCCTCTGAACTGCTTCTTCCCAGATCCCCACAGTAGCCTTTTTGCAGATTTAATGCCAACTACTTACAAGCAATATCTCCATATGCACACTGTTGATTCTGACTCTCTGGGGAGTTCTTGACTAATCCAGGGGAGAAGAAAAGTCTCACCCAAAAGTCTCACCCAAAGCACATATCTAATACCAGCATCCAGCTGTCTATGAACCTAAGGTCAGCCTTGGATTCATAAAGACCCTATCAAATAATAAATAAATAAATAAATAAATAAATAAATAAATAAATAAATAAATAAAATGAGCTACCGTGGTGCTTACTTTAAGTGTATACCTTTCACTAGAATAAGCATTTAATGGGAATGCTGAGCATATTTTCCCGAGAGCTCAATAGGTTTGCTTATACCTAAGTTGTTTACTTTCTAAGAACAGAGTCAAAGATGTGTGTATGTGTGTGTGTGTGTGTGTTTAAATGACCTTATTTTCATGTAAACAAGACCAAGAAACAAATGTTTGTGAAAACAACAACGGACAAAACTTTTCCCTCCATGAGACTGTGGCAAAGTTGTCCTAAATCTTTGAGTTAGAGCAAAGAACTGCAGTAATGTTTTCAGAAAGGGAGCCTGATGGAAAATTCAAGAAGCATCGAAATCCCAAGACATGGAGATCTGGAAGAGGGAGCCACACTGCGATCTCTGCCCTGTGCTCCGAGGAGTGGTCAAGATGCTCTGCTGCGCAGCTGTGTTCAGCCCCTGAGAGCTTTGTATGCAATATGATCCTCTTCTGGAGTGGAAAGTGACCCCAGTCTCATCTCTGGAAAGGGACTTTATTTTCTGGTCCACACTGCCACCTCCTGGTGATGGCTGTACCTCTAAGCCAAATGTTTGCAACTTCCTTTTAGGGGGTTGTTCAAGGAGGTTTTTACAACCTGCATGAGATTCTTCCTTTAACCCCTGCTAAGCCGTACATCGGATACAAGGTAGACAAGACAAGTAGACAGACAGAGGGTATGCAGCAGAAAAACCTTTGAGAAGCTAAAAATAACAAGGTAACGGAACATTCCAGATCTCATTTGGATAATTAGCCCCTACACTGGTTGGTTGTTTGATTGCTTGATAATTGCAGTTAAAGTTGAGCAGGTAAATCTGATGGGTTCGTATTTGTTTGTGGACAAGGTTAACAATGCTGTTGAGGAAGCAGTCCCTCACCAGTCTTCAGGAGGCCCATGGTAATTAATGGGCTGTTAGGGAGATTTTACATATGCAAATCAACATTTAATAGGGAAATGCCTTCAGATGACAGACAACAGGTTCATGAGAAGCAGCAGTTTGTCATTAGCATGCTCTACTTCAGAGACATCATTTGGTACAGGTAGCCAGGAAACTGTCAACATGTATGTGAAAAAGCCACTTCAGAGGTCGTCAGAGGGAGGAAGCCCATCAGTTGTCATATAGGGAGTGTAGCCAAGTCTCTCAGAGCTGGAGAGTCACATCCTCCCTTGTTGGCCCTAAAGTTACTTCTTTTTTCCATCATCCCTATGTAAATAAGAAAAAATATACATGAAGCTGAGAGTAGCCTGGGTACAATTGTGCGCCTGAAGGTGAAACTCCCAAGCTGCTGGATAATATATTGAGATAAAGGGGGGGGGGTCTTAAAGAGCCCTGCATTTGTTCTTCCACCAAAAAGAAAACAGATGGAGGGACTTTCAATGAACAGAGAGCTTTCAGGACACCTGTGTGCATATACAGCATATCCAGTCTGTGGCTTCGTGAGGCAAGGGGTTGGAGGTAGGATCAGTCCACTGGACCCCACACAAGAAGATTATATGGTCCTTGCTCAGTTGAGCCTTGCTTCCTGTGCCCAGTAATACAATTAACTGATAGCCAGTACTGCTCTTACCAACCAGATAAACCTATAGCTTACAACTTGCTCTGAGATAGTCAATGGTCAATAGGCCACCACTTGCTCAAGAAGTAAGTGGTGGCTTCATCCCACTGACTAACCTGAGTCACCCATGCAGGAAATGGCTTGGGGCTCCGGGCTGCTGTCTCTCACTCCTTGCTTAAGACTGACTTTTGATTAGAGTGTGACTTGAAATCAGTTCTATGTGCCAGGCAGTTGGGATTATGATTCTGCCCTATGCTCTTAAATGATCCAAGTGGCTTTTCCACCTATTAAACTAGTAATAGACCTTCCAAGTCATTCAAAAATCCTCTTTACCCCAAGGACAAAAGAAATGGCCATTGAAAAAGGCACTGCAGTGAGGGAACGTGGGAGGCATGATAGTTGTTACCTCACAGCCTTTAATAAGTGGTTTACCTGCTCAGGGGTCTGGACGTCCCATTCTGTGCCCCTCATTTCTTCCTCTTAGGTACCAGCTATTGACTGAAAGCCCACATAGAAAGCCTTGTCTGGGGTCCCTTCGCTGCAGCCCAGATTTCCAGTGCACCCATTTTCATAGTGTGTGTGGTAGCGGGAGGAGTGGGGATGGTGTTGGGATGTCTCCTTCCACAATCACTTCTCCATCTTATTCTTTGAGACAAGGTCTCTCACTGAACCTGTGGCTCAGCGATTTGGCTAGGCTGGCTGGCCAGCAAGCTCTAGACAGCTCTCTGTCTCTACCATCCCTAGTGATGGAGTTACAGATCCACACTGACTAACTCAGCTAGTTTGTGGGGGTGCTGGGGATCTGAACCCTAGTCTTATGTTGGCATGGCGAATGCTTACAGTCTGAGCCATCTCCTTAGTCCCATATTATTTTAATTATACCAAGTTATGGAGCACCTTGTGATAACTAGACATATGTATAGAGGATGTAACATCCGTCCAGCGTTGTGAACATTTCTGTCTTCTCAAACTTAATATATACTGGTGAACATATTTAACTGCATACATATTTGGAACACTGTGATATTCATTTACATGTGCACAATATGTATAGGTCAAAGCAGCACTAGCTTCTGGGTCTCTGGGGAACCTTACTCAGACTGGGAACCCATTTATTCAATTACCGTAGTCAAAATTCATTCATAATAACATGTAGGGTGTTGACTGACAGGCCCTTGACCTCTGTAGACACCTTTATGAATGAGACAGAATTTCATCTCCCAAAACAGCCTCTCCATCTTTCCTGCCTTTCTACCCCACCAAAATCCCAGGCTTTAATAAATCTCACTTCTGGTACCCGAGGATGAGGAAGTGAGAAGAAAGTGGGGTGGGGAGAGGATTGGAATTCCACAGACCATGTGCTAAAAATGTTACAAGCAATATTGTGATTCCTACCCCAACCCCCACAAGAAAATCCTACAGATGAAAATAACTGCAATTCAAAAAGGGTCTAAGGCTGGCCCAAGAAGGAAAGTGTTCGAGTCCTCGTATGAGTTCAAACTATTTAACACCAACAAGAGGCATCTGTGCACGAAGAGCAAATCATGAAGTTCTAGATAGCAAAGCAAACTTCTCAGGGTTTGATCCATTTAGCGGAGACAAGCCAAGTGTGGTTATTAGATGTGATGCTATCCATCTAAGCAATTCAGAGAGTGCCAATTTGCTTTTATAAGTACACATATGTCCACATTTTCATTTATATACACAGTGTGTGTGTGTGTGTGTGTGTGTGTGTGTGTGTGTGTGTGTGTGACAGAGAGAGAGACAGACAGACAGACACAGAAACAGAGAGAAGGGCTAGTGCGACTCAGTTTCTGTCTTGCTAAGGAGTTGATGTCACAGCTGGGAAATGTATCCCCTCAGTGTCCTACACAGAGGGTACAAATGGCCAGGATCTCCAGGTGCTGCAGCTGACTTCATGCCCCGAGGCTACCCTTCCTACCAGCTGCGTTTGGCCATGACAGCGCACAGCAGAAATATTATCAAGCCAGTCGTTCCATTTTGTTTTCTGTTCCTGTGATAAAATACCATGATTGTCTTAGGGTTTCTATTGCTGCAACAAAACACCACAACGGAAAAGCAAGCTGGGGAGGAAAGAGTTTATTTGGCTTACATTTCCACACATTGCTGTTCGTTACTGAAGGAAATCAGGACAAGAACTCACACAGGGCAGGATTCTGGGAGCAGAAGATGATGCAGAGGCCATGGAAGGTTGTTGCTCTCTGGTTTGCTTCACATGGCTTGCTCAGCCTGCTTTCTTATAGAACCCAATGACACCACCCAACATGGGCTGGGCCCTCCCACATTGATCACTAATTGAGAAAATGCCTTACAGGCATATCAGGGAGGCATTTCCTCAACCGAGGCTCTTTCTTCTTTGATGACTCTAGCTTGTGTCAAGTTGACACAAACCCAGACAATACAGTGACCAAAGGTAACTAGGGGAGGAAAGGGTTTATTTGGCTTATATTTCCAGTCACATTCCTTTATCAAGGGAAGTCAGGGCAAGGGCTCAGTACAGCAGCCTGGAGTCAAGAACTACAGCAGAAAGCAGCAGAGGAACATTGCTTACCGGCTTGCTCCCTGTGGTGGTGTGAATAAGAATAATCCGCTTAAGCTCATTTATTTGAATGCTTAGGAAGTGATATTAGGAGGCATGGACCTGTTGGAGGAATTGAATCACTCTGGGTAGACTTTGGGGTTTGAACCGCTCAAGCTAAGCCCAGTGTCTCTCTTCCTGCTGCCTGTGGATCCAAATGTAGAACTCTCAGGTACCTTGCTAGCGCCATGTCTGCATACATGCTTCCTGCCGTGGTGATCATGGACTAAACCTCTGAAACTGTAAGCCAGCCCCAACTACATGCTTTTCTTTATAGGAGTTGCCATGGTCATGGTGTCTCTTCTCAGCAATAGATACTAACTAAGACAGAAGTTGGTACCAGGAGTAGGGCATTGTTTCAGGCCTGGCCATGTTGCTTGTCAGTGGAAGGTGAACTTAGATTAGGGAAACAGTTGAAAGGGCTACAGAGATGGCTTAGCTGTTAAGAGCGATATCTGCTGTTCAGTTGTCCTGAGTTCAATTCCCAGCAACCACATGGTGGCTCACAACTATCTGTAATGGATTCTGGTGTGCTGGAGACAGCATACTCATATCAATCAATCAATCAATCTTAAGGAAAACAGTTGAACACTTTAAGCTTGGCTTAACTGACCATCCTAGTAGGAGCATGAAACTTCAGTGCTGAGGGTGATTTGAATTGTGAGAGCCCAGCTCAAGAAGTCTCAGAAGGGAAGAATATTAATATGTGGCCTAGAGACAATTCTTGTGATAATTGGGATAAAGAATGTGGCTACTTTTTGTCCTTGTGTGAAAAATCTACCTGAGGCTAAACTGAAGAGTTTGGGATTAATGGACTTGGCGGGGGACTTTTCAAAACAGTCTAGTATTGACTGTGTCCCATGACTATTGATGGCCAGTTTTACGCAGATCTATAGTGAAAAGGAACAAGCCGAGCAAGAAAAAATACAAAATGTACAGTTTGAGGAGAAAGTGGGCATCAGGAAGTTTGAACAAGTTAAAGAAAAGCATAGGAATAAGGGAGATGCAACAGCCAGCTAAACTTCCAGCTTGTGAAAGGGAATTTTAGAAAAGCTTTGGGCCAGTCACAGTGGCACCTGCCTTAACTCCCAACACTCTAGAGGCAGAAACAGATGGATCTCTAGGTTTGAGACAGGCCTGGTCTACAGAAAGACTTCCAGTACAGCCAAGCATAGGCAGTAAAAGAAACTAGCAAAAACAGAAATCTGGTGAAAATATAGTTAAACAAGGGGAGCCATGTTCTAGCCTCTGTAAGTTGAAGAACTTGGTAGCTTTAGCCACATGGTTCTGGCTTTAGAGTCCAGGATACAAGGAAGGGGGTATGGAATCTGAGACTAAGGAAAGTCACTGTGGCCAGATGTGTGGCAGGGGTGTCCCTGCATGGAGGCCCTGAGAGGCCATTGCATAAAGCTGTGAGGTCAAAGTCTATATTACCTTGGAGACCCCAAGACATTGGAGATGCCAGAGTCATCGGATTTCTACTGAGGAAAGCTGCTAACGGGGAGTGGAACCAGTCCAAGAGAAAGAAGTGTGTTGTAATCAACAAAGCTGAAAAAGAGCTGGAGACCTGAAGAGCATTTGACATCAGACATGGAGATGCACAGTTTGAGGTTTGCCCAGCTGATTTTCATCCTTGTTTTGGTCCACTATCTCCTCACTTTACTCCCTTTTAGAACAGCAATGTACATTTTGTGCCATTATATGCCACAAGTATGTGATCTGCCTTTTCAGTTGAATTTACAGAAGAATTGCCGTTAAGAACCTGCACGGGTCTCAGAAGAAACTTTGGATTTTTAAACAGGGTTGAGACTGTTTAGACTATGGGGACTTTGAAGTTGGACTGAGTGCATTTCTGCATTATGATGTAGACAAGCTTATGGGGCCTATGCAATGGAGTGTGCTGGTTTGGAAGAAAATGGCCTACATAGGCTCATAGTGAATGGTACAATTAGAAGATATGGCCTTGTTAGAATAGGTGTGGCCTTGTTAGAGTAAATATGACATTGTTGGAGAAAGTATGTCATTGGAGGTGGACTTTGAGGTCATAGTGCTCAAGTCAGGCCCAGTGTGACATTCTCTTTTTTGCTGTCTGCCAATCTGGATGTAGAAATCTCACTAGCTGCCCAGTACTATGTGTGCCCAAATGCCACCATGCTACCTAGCATGGTAACCATGAACTAAACCTCTGAGCTGTAAGCCAGCCCCAATTAGATTCTTTCTTTTATAAGAGTTGCCATAGTTATGATGTCTCTTCACAGAAATAGAAACCCTAACACAAAGAGTGAACCAAAATTTTATTTCTCTGTTTCTCTCCCTGTGTCTTCTGTCTGTCTATAGTTTGTGGTCTGTGACTTGTCTATTGTGCCTGTGTGTTGTGCCAGCCTGTTGTATGTGCATCTGAACTCTCTTTCCTGTGTTTGTTGCTAACAAAGTGTTTTATTCTATATCTATTGAATAGCAATAAAAGCATGGTATGGAAAAGATATGAAGAATAGCTTTTTACAGAATTTCTTTAACAGACTTTTACAAAGGAAAAAGTTACATTACTGGCCCCTACTGACCCAGAATAGCACTCAAAACACAGAATAGCACTCAATCACAAACCAAAGTTATCAACCTCTCTATCCACTTATTGGTTACAACATTTATTTGGTTCAAGGTTGCTTTCAACCTGTTGGTGGCTTTCATCAAATGATTACAATACACATCACATATGCACACACTATTCTGGGTCGCAGGCATAGAAGAGCAAATAAGTTAAAATTGAAGCTATGCATTAGCTTATAAAGTTGATTACATGGGAAACTCAAGGCATAGCATGGTTAGGGACATCACTGTCTTAAGTGGTTAAACTTAAACAGGGTAAGTAGGTTAAGTACATCGTCTTTTATTAACTGGCAAAAGTTCAGTATCTTTTAAGATGAGGGATATTTTCAGAAAAAAATATATCACCACTTGGCCAGCCCAGTGATCACCAAGGTGGTCTTTGAGGTGGTCAGCTGCACTGTCCAGTCTGATGGTCAATGACAGAGATCATTTTTGTGGTCCTCTATATGATCAGCCACAGTGGTCACTTTACGATCACTGTCCTGATCAGTTGTATGATCCACTGTGACGGCCAGCCACTGTGGTCATTTTTGTGGTCACTTTTGTGGTCACTTGCAGTGTCCAAGTTGCTGATCAGCCATACTGATTACTGCTATGGTCACTTAGGGGGGACATTTCTTATTTTTGCTTTTTGTGGTCAGTTTTTGGTTTGGTTTTGTGGTCAGGCTAATCTGATGGAGGCATTTTCTCTTCTGAGGTTCTGTCTTCTCAGATGACTTGCCTTGTGTGAAGTTGACAAAACCCAGCCAGCACCCCCAGGAACTCTGGCCTGAGGAGTCCCTCTAAGGATTGCTGCTGTCCCTCTCACCTTACCTCCCTTCTCACCCACCAGAGGGTCTCTCCTGTCAACAGATCATTCCCTGACCCCTGCTAGGGTTTGTGCTAGTGTGGAGACACTATGTTACAGTCGCTATGGAGATCCAGAACCGCCCCAGATGCTGTGAATAATCTGCACCCAAGAGGAGTGAGCAAAGCCACTCAGCAACAATTCCTTCTCTGGCAGGTATGAATGTTCCCGTCAGGAGCGGAAGAGTGACCCCTGTAAGGGCTGGGTAGTGAATCTGAGCACGAGAACACATTTTCTTTTTGATTGGTGCCAGATGCTGTTTAGAGAGGCGTGGCACCACACACTGACGACTGTTCACACTTCTGCAGTAGACTTAAAGTATTTTTTTAAAAGATACAAGATATCAGGCATATTGTGGAGCACAACTGTAATCCAAGTTGGGAGACTGAGCCAGCAGGATCTCAAGTTGCAGGCTAGCCTGAGCTACAGAACAAGACTGTCTCAAAAGAAAAACTATAATAAGCACACACACACATACACACACACAAACACACAGGACTGTATTTCTGTATTCCTTCTTTGACCATTCACAGAATTATCAAACAATGAGCCCTGCAGTTTCACAGGGAACAAAGGAAGGGGACTGAACTCTGTAAGAGAGTCCAAGTTTATCATAGGGAGAAGTTTGCTCTGGGAAAAGGACCTGTGTATACAACACTGGGTGAGGAGTCTATGGTACAGCATATATTTGCAGCTTAGGAATCCATCTGCAAAACACTGAATGAAATCTTGGTTTTATATAATATCCTTAGCCCCCTTTGGTTCAAGATTGAGTGGCTTGGGCTGGGTTGAAGCCCATTGATGATACATTTACCTAGTGGCTACCACACGTTGGTTGGATAGAAAGTCAAAGACTTTCACTTTATCAACTCCAAAGCAGTGTGGGAACTGAGGAATAGAAGATACAGGAGGCACCAGGCTCTGTACTTCAGTTCTCAATGGCTGGTTTTCCACCTGCTATGGGGCCCATTTGTCTCCTCTTGTGTCAGGCTAGGACGATGCCACTCGGGAGACCAGACTAAAGGCAGACTCCTCCTTCCTCTGACTGACAGCCTGAAGCTGCTTTTTCTAAGAGAGTTACAAGTTTTAAGAGTATCCCGAGTTCCCTGAGACCCCCAAATGAATTTCCTAGCTTTCCTAAGCAATTCTAGATCTTCTCCAGCAGAGGGCGCGCGCGAGGAGCTGGTCGAAATGTGCGCCCGAAAGCATTAGTCAATAAAACAGCAGCTAGGTGATCCCAAAGAAGCAGCGGCTGCTGCTGCTGCTGCTGCTGCTGCTTTTGTCCGCCCCCCCACCCCCCAGCCCCCGCTCGTGATTTTCCACCCCAGAGCGCAAAGCCCAGCCCTTCTCCACCACTGATGGTGCAGGAAACAGGCCCTGGAACACTATCCCAATCCAAAGTACAAGTTGTCATGATGGTCACACTGAAGAACTACTTTGGAGCTCAGCATTTTTTTAGGGACCCATTGTGGAAATCTTCTTTCACTGGTCACAGGTTTCTCTGCATATCTCAGAGTGAACCTCCATTTTTTACAATGCAGTTTGTTTTCCTTGCTCTCCCCAAACCCCCTTGAGAGGAAATTGAGAACTCACTGGGAGAAATAGTTACATAAGACGTTTTCCAAACACTACAAGGTCACTCGAGTCGCCTGAATAAAGCATGTTGTTTGAATGCGTCCAGACAGTATCACTAAGAATTGTTCAGTCAACATTTTATTCCTTTAATTAACCCCTCAAATATGTCCAAATGACCAACGGATTTAATGAAAATATGCAAAAAGGAAGTTTTTTTTTTAAATAATTGTTTCTAATTAAATTGATGGATTTATTCTGATTTGTTTCTCTCTGGAGGCCTGTGGAATCTTGCAGTCTTGGTTGTTGAAGGGAATGCTGCCACCTGGTGGCTATGGGAGGTACTATTCGCAGCTGACAGCCAGCTTTCAGCAAGCTGACCCACCCAAGGGACCTCCCCTGCCCAAGGGTGTAGCCACTCCGGGGTGTAGCTCATCTAATAAATGGACAGGATGGGGGTTCTGTCTCTGTCCTTGCTAGTAGATTGTGTCAACTTGACAAAAGCTAGAGTCATTTTGGGAGAAGGACTCTCAACTTAGAAAATACCACCACTAGGTTGGTCTGTGAGCATGTTTGTTGACTGATGATCGATGTGGGAGGGGTCAGATCACTGCAGGCAGTGCCACTCGTAGGATGGTGATCCTGGGTGCTAGTAGGAAGCAGAGTGAGCACGCCAGTAAGCAGCACTTCTCCATGGCCTCTGCATCAGCTCCTGCTTGGAGGTTCCTGCCCTGATAAACCCTTTCCTCCCCACGTTCTTCTTGGTTGAGATGCTTTGTCACAGCAACAGTAGCCCTGACTGATACATGTCCCTTGCCCATGTAGGGGTGATTCTGAATGTACCTCCCCCCACCCTGGTGCCATCCCTACTTTCCTGCTAACTTCCAGAAGAAGGGCCAAGTCACATTGTCCTATAGAAGAAACTACATAAGAAGGACAATTTGGTGATTGTGATATGGTACCCAGTCTCTGGTCACCCATGACCATTGCACCAGCATCCCTCCTTCCCCTCAGACTAAGGGACGACCTAGTAGTACCAACTGACAAAGGATAGAAAGGCAGAACTTGTTCTATGGATGTTATTTTAAAATCCAAAGCATCTCCCCCCACAGGCCCATATTTGCGTGCTTGCGACACTCATCTGAAGGTCACCAAATCTTTAGGAGGTGCTGGCAGACTGAGGTCACTTCTAGGTCTGTGAAGATTATGACCTTCCCTGGTGGTGGCCTCCATCTTTGCTTCCAGGTCCACAGTGATGAGAAGAAGCTCTAGTTCATGCTACTCATGCTACCCACACCTATCCTACCGTCATGAACTGAAATCTCTAAAACATGAACCAAAAGAAATCTTCCCTCTACTAAGTTGTTGTGGTTGGGCCTTTTGTCACCGTGACGAGAAATAGTGCAGGATGAGAATTGGCAGCAAATGTACTCAGCCCCATTCAGTGCGGTCACAAAACATAGTCACAGGGGGCTGTTCTCAAATGCATGGGGCTTCAGGCACATGGAAAGTGTGGCAGTTTGAATAAAAATGTCCCTGTAGGCTCATGGGGAGTGGCAGTTTGAGGAGGTGTGGT
Source organism: Mus musculus (assembly GCF_000001635.26). Taxonomy (NCBI): domain Eukaryota; kingdom Metazoa; phylum Chordata; class Mammalia; order Rodentia; family Muridae; genus Mus; species Mus musculus. Next base: position 146,611,130 of record NC_000068.7, on the reverse strand, counting down.
CTTGGAGTGGGTGTGGTCTTGTTGGAAGAAGTATGTCACTGGGGGTGGGGTTTGAGGTGTCAGATGCTCAAGGCAGGCCCAGTGCCATTCTCTTGTTCTGCTGACTGCTGATCCAGACATAAAACTCTCAGCTGCCTCTCTAGCACCATGTCTACCTGCATGCCGCTGTGCTTCCCACCATGGTGACAATGGTAACTGACTATCACAGAGGACACTACAATTGAGCACCACAATATCCACTATATCTGGCCACACTGATGAATACTACAGTGACCACAAGATCTGATCATCACAGTAGACGCTACGGTCAACCACCATAGTAATCACTACTGCTGACCACATAGATGGCCACCACACAGGGACCACTATGATTAACCATCACAGTGAACACCTCAACTGACCTCCCTGATGGCCATTACAGCTGACCACATTGAGGACCACCATAATGATTGTCTTAGTTAGGGTTTCATTGCTGTGAAGGGACAACCTGACTAAGGTGACTCTTATAAAGGCAAACATTTCATTGGGGCTGGCTTACAGTTTCAGAGGTTCGGTCCATTGTCATTGTGACACGAAGTGTAGTAGAGTGCAGGAAGAGAGAATTCTAATCTTGATCCACAGGCAGTAGAAGGGGACTGTCTTCTACAGGCAGCCAGGAGGCATAGGAGACTTCAAAGCCCACCCCACAGTGACACACTTCCTCCAAACAGTGACACACTTCCTCCAACAAGGCCACAGCTTCTAATAGTGCCACTCCCTATGACTAAGCATTCAAACACATAAGTCTATGGGGGTCATACGTATACAAACTATCACATTCCACTTCCTGGCTCCCATAGGCTTATAGCCACAACATAATGCAAAATGCATTTAGTCAAACTTCAAAAGTCCCCAAAGTCTGTCGCAGTCTCAACAATGTTTAAAAGTTCAAAGTCTCTTCTGAGATTCATGCAATCTCTTAACTGCAATCCCCTATAATATCAAAATCAAAAAAGAAAAAGAGATCACATACTTCCAACATACAATGGCACAGGATATACATCATTATTCCAAACTGCAAGGAAGGGAGGAAATACTGGACCAAAGCAAGACTAAAAACCAGTTGGGCAAACTCCAACCTCTGAATCTCCACATCTGATGGCAAAATGTTCTTCATATCTCCAACTCCTTTCAACTTTGCTGACTACCAAAATGACCATGGCAGTGACCAGAATAGCTGACCATCACAGTGGATGCTAGAAGTGACCACAAAAGTGACCACTATGTCTGACCTTCATGGTGGGCATTATAACTGACCACCAAAATGGCTACTAAAGTTGACCATCACAGTGGAAACTACAACTGACCACCAGAGTGACCATGACAGTGACCACTATGACTGGCCATCATAGTTGACACTATCACTGACTACCAGAGTGACCACAAAAGTGACTGCCATAGCAGACCATCTAAATGGACACTGCAGCTGGCCACAAAAGTGACCAAAAAGGTGATAAGTATGACTGACCATCATAGTAGACACTACAACTGACCACCAAGGAGACTGCAACAGTGTCCACTAGGATTGTCCATCAGAGTGTATGTGACAGTGACCACTTGGGTGATCATCACGGTGGATACTACATTACAAATGACCACCTACGTGACCACTTTGACTGACCATCACAATGATAACAAAACTGACCATCTCACTGATCATCATAGCCACCTCTATAGTTGACCATTATGGTGAAAACTACAAGTGACCATCACAGTGACTCACACTGGTCATCTCAGTGACCATCACAGTTACCACCATAGAGACCACAATTGCTGATCACCACAGTGAACACTACAACTGACCACTTTAATATCCCACATAATGATCACACTCTAGCTGACCATCACAGTGACCCAAGCTGACCACCATAGTCACCTTTATTGCTAACCATTACAATGAATACTTCCTCACACGGTGACTATGGCTATCACAGTGAACACTATAACAGATCACCTCAATGACCAACTTGGTGACCATTCTGACCAAAAATGCTAATTTTTTTCTGAAAATATCCCTCATCTTCAAAGATACTGAACTTTTGCCAGTTAATATGTCTATGCATTTAACCTGCTGTTCTACTGTGTATTCACCTTGTTAAGTATAACCTATTAAGAAAGCATGTAACTAACTATACTATGCATTAGATTTCCTATGTAATCAATGCTGCAAACTAAGCTAATGCATAGTTTCGTCAATGTTAACTTAATTGCTTTTCTATGCCCCTAGTCCAGAATAATATATGTATATGTGATCTGTATTGTAATCAAATGCTGAAAGCCTTGAACAGGTTGAAATCAAACTTGAACCAAATAAATGTTGTAACCAACTAGTGGACTTTAGCAACAAAGGAAGACACAGATCACACACACCTTCAATAGGCAGGCACAAAACTCAGGTACAATAGATAGGCAATAGGGACAGCTCACACACATACACAGTAAATAAACCACGGACCACAAACTATAGAGAAACAGAAGACACAGGGAAAAAAAGTTGAGAAATCAAACTTTGGTTCACTTATAGTCAAATTAATCCAAAAGGAAGTCTATTGATCTTGTTGTTTCTTAATGCAACACTGGCATATTTTGGTTCTCTCTCTCTCTCTCCCTCTCTCTCTCTCTCTTCTCTCTCTCTCTCTCCCTCTCTCTCTCTCTCTCGGGTTTCCTTAATGCTTTAATTTATATGGACAATGATGGTGGGACCAGACCATGTCAAGGACTGCTGAGCTGTGCACACCTCTTAACCTCATGTCAAGACCCTGAAGATGAACTTGGGAGTGTGGTCACTAGACATATTTGTCCTTCCTAAGATGACCACTTGAGTAAGTCTAGTGTTGTACATTACAGATAAACCTTTTTCATAGTATTTTAAATTGAATTTCAAGAATGTCAAATGCTACACACGAGTGGATATTGGACAACAAGCATATACTCTCTATAATGCCAAAATCCTTCTCTGTGAGGGACGCTTCTTTATACCCCCTAGGACCTGACTGGGATTCTGACTGGGATTCGTATGCACAATATGGGTCCCAGGGCAATTCTTACACACCATTCCTTCACTCGTACTTTTTACAGCCCACTCCTAGCTAATTGTATAGTTTCCTCCTGTTCTACCAGTCAACGTAATTCCTATACTTCCCATTGTCTATATATGCACCAGCCTCTTTTATGTACTCCCCAGGGATCCTAGGTCTCTTTACTGTTATGGGCTTATCTCTTTTTGAGTTGTTAGGTGAAAAGGGACTTACATATGATTAAGTGGAGCACAGGATTGAATTTCACTGGTTATAACTAGTTTAGTTTCTGTAGGGGTGGTTCTGATGCTCCTGTTCCCCAATTGGTTCTTGATCTATCAGTGAAGATGCCTGGGGCTAATTGCTGGTCAGAAGGAATAGGTAGAACTTCTGGGTCCCTGCAGGCAAGCTAGTAGATGCAGGAGAGGAAGGAAGTTTTTTTTTCTTCCATGCTTTGGAAGTAGGCAAACCAACCAGCCACAGGCTGCTTCTCCAGGCAGGAGGATGAGATATTGAGGTGGGACTAAAGGTAACTGAGCAACTGGAGCTAGGTAGACTGAGAGGTGATGAGCTAAGAGTATTGGGAAGGGCACGCTAGCTGTGGTAGATTGGAGGCACCCAGTCATGGAACCAGCAGGGCAAGTTAAAATCGAGCAACATGTGTGTCTGTGTTTTTCAATCCTCAGATCCAATATTCTCTGGGCAGGAGCTGATAGCACAGTCCACCCAGGGCTTAAGTCAGGGTAGCAAAAGCTACATGCCAACAAGTTTTACTTATGATAGAGGAAAACTGAGTAGAATGATCAGTGGTCCAGGAGACTCCTCATAGTCCCCAGTGGTCGCCTGGCTCTCAGCAGATGACGTTCTGTAAACCTAGAGATGGACACATACACTTAGTGTCAAACTCACTATGCTGGATGTCCATGCTGTCTGTTGAGTGGCCTGAGGGCACTTGGGAAAGGAACACAGACACAAGCACATTTCTTAGTGCAGCTGTATGATAATATTAATTCAGGAGAGAGATGTGATAGGCCCAAGGATTTGCTGTGTACATAACGCTTAAGAGATGACAAATTAAAAATGGGTCATTAAAGAGAGATTATAGTGTTCTCATCAGTAGTATAAAATATACCTGTTTGTATAGATTAAGGTTATATTAGGTGGCTGATAAATATGATGAGGGATAATAACAATAATGGGAAAATGAGAAAATATCATAATATATGTGTTTCAATCTGAGCCTGAAGGTCTCAGAAACAGGGAGTGGGTAACATAGGAACCATCTGAGGGCAGGAGAGAGTGAGGGGTCCCAGCTCCAACACTGAGGCTGAAAAAACGGGAGGCTAAGTCTTAGTCAGTGTTCTATTTCTGTGAAGAGACATCATGTCCATGGCAACTCTTAAAAAAGCACTTAGCTGGGGCTTGCTCACACAAAGTCGAGTCCCTTATGGTCATGGCAGGAGGCATGACAGCACACAGGCAGACATGGTGCTAGAGAGGTAGCTGAGAGTACTGCATCCAGATCAATAGGCAGCAGAAAGAGAAAGAGAAAGAGAAAGAGAAAGAGAAAGAGAAAGAGAAAGAGAAAGAGAAAGAGAAAGAGAAAGAGAAAGAGAAAGAGAAAGAGAAAGAGAAAGAGAAAGAGAAAGAGAAAGTCACTCCCATGACAGACTCCCTCCAACAAGACACAACAAGGCCACACCTCCTAATACTGCCACTCTCTGGTGATCAAGCATTCAAAGCACTGTAACCTGTTCCTATTCAAACCACCACAAGAGGCAAATTCTCCTTCCTCTGTTTTCCCTTCTGCTCTAGGTCTCAGTGGTTTGAGTGAAGCCCACTCTTGCTGAGAAGGGCCTCAGCTTGACCTAGTTCACAGATTCAAATGCTAAACTTTCCTCAAAACACCCTCCCATGCACCTAAAAGTAAGTTTACTGGGACATCCATGGCTCTGCTGACACAGAGACCTGTCTCAGTAGCCTCTCAGCTGGGGTATGGTTCACTAATAGCTCTTACAGAAGTGACATTTGTCTGAACAAGAGATTCTCTTAGCAGGGTGGAAGATCAAGGCTAGCAGACAACACCAGCTCTAAGGATGGAGATGCCCTAGAGGAATTATTTCTATCATACCATGTTTGTGAAAGTTCTTCTGTTTTCAGGAGACCTGGAAAACACTTCAAGTTTTATGTTTCAAAAGAAAGGAGAGAGAGAGAGAGAGAGAGAGAGAGAGAGAGAGAGATAACAGCTTGTGTTCTCATGCTAATTATGTTACCCAAAAAAACTGTTTGCAGTGTCCCATACATAAGACTAAAGGAAGCCTGTCCCCAGTTGGGTTTTGACAGGTCAATAAAGTTACTGATGGTAATGGCTGGACAGGGAGACAAAGGCAGGACTTTTAGGATTCCTGGGAAGGGACTGAGGAAGGAGGAAGAGGGGTTTCTGCTATAACGAAGGGAGTAGGAGACAGACCACGCCAGAAAGGTAAAGTAGGGACAGACAGCAACATGTAGGCGCAGGGGAAGTGGCTCCAAGAGGGCTCCCAGCAGGGTCCAGGGCAGCAAAGATAAAATATAGATTTAGTATTAATTTAGGAATATCAGAGGGGAGTATGTGTTAGCCACATGGAGTTAGGGAGTGGCCCAGTCATTGAGCTGCTTAAGGTATTTAAAATAAAAGGCTGTGTAGATGTGTCTTTCTTTCGGAAATCCAGAACATTGGGGCAGTAGCTAGAAGCGCATGCTCACCTGCCAAGGAGTTTAGAGTAGATTAAAATATTACCACTTCAGAAAGAAAGAAAAGAAGGAAACAAAAGGAGAAAGGAAAGGAAAGGAAAGGAAAGGAAAGGAAAGGAAAGGAAAGGAAAGGAAAGGAAAGGAAAGGAAAGGAAAGGAAAGGAAAGGAAAGGAAAGGAAAGGAAAGGAAAGGAAAGGAAAGGAAAGGAGTTCAAATGTCTAGAAAAAAAAAACATAGCAAAACAGGACAAGTCTATTTCAGCCACATGTTCAATCACGGTGACTCAGTGACTGGGCATCTTAGCATCTTAGCTACTTCCCTTGACATTCCCTGCCTAGGACAGTGTCCCGGGGCCAGACATGTTCCTGGATTTTTGATGGGCAGCTTTGAGGATTATCAACAACTGCCAAATGCAAATATATTATGGCTTCCTTGGTTATCTGTCTGCTCCTGTGTTAGGACAAATTGAGAAAATGAGTCTGGGCATACAAAAATACAATAAATTAGCTGAATGCTGGCAACACACAAGGGTAGAAGTTATTACTCCAGTAACACACAATGAAGGAACTCTTCATTTTAACAGGAAAATTACAGGCTTGCATCCATGAAAACGTGTGAATTTAGGTTCTCTTGTCAGTTTCTGGATGGTGCCCAGGGTGCTCACAGCTGTGCATTCTGTTAGAACAAACCATTAAAAAATTAATCTATTTTTCAAATTAAAATGCTCTTTTCTCCTTCTATTATTATTTCCAAGTATACCCCCATTGTGTGTGAGTGTGTGTGTACTGGGATTGTGTGAGTGTATGTGTGTGTGTGTGTGTGTGTGTGTGTGTGTGTGTGTGTGTGTGTGTATACTGGGATTGTGTGTGAGTGTGTGTGTGTGTGTACTGGGATTGTGTGTGAGTGTACTGGGATTGTGTGTGACTGTTTGTACTGGGATTGTGTGTGAGTGTATGTGTGTATGTGTGTGTACTGGAATTGTGTGAGTGTGTGTGTGTACTGGGATTGTGTGTGAGTGTACTGGGATTGTGTGTGACTATGTGTGTACTGGGATTGTGTGTGAGTATGTGGAGTGTGTGTGTGTGTGTGTGTATACTGGGATTGAACTGTTGTTTTGTGCATGCTATGTGAATACCACTGAGCTATATCCCCAGCCCCAATCTCAAATCTTATTTTTTTATATACAAAAGAGTTATTTATTTTTATTTTATGTATATGGGTGTTTGTCTGCATATATGTATGTAAACAACATGTGTGCCTGGTGCCCACAGAGGCCAAAAGAGTGCACTGCAGCCTCTGAAACTGAAGTTACAGATGATTGTGAGAAATACTGGTTCTTTAATCTTAATGAACTCCTTCCCATCACTTGGTAAATAGGAAGCAGAGAAATGGAGTGAGTCTTTTGAACAGAGAAATGGAGTGAGTCTTTTGAAACATTTTTGGATGAAGTACCACTATTTAATGGAAATGGGGTTATCAAATCCCTGACCTAGATTGCTGAATTCATATTGTCTAGTCCCCACAGTTTCCAAAGAGAATAATATGTCACTCGGGAGCTGGAGAGAGTAGGAAGACCTGCCTGACTGAGTGAGTACAGGCAGCATCTTCCAGTAAGTTGGAGACATGGGAAGAATAGAAGAAGGGAAAGTGAGCTAGGGTGTACAACTTCCACTCTTCATGAGTGAGGACATCTGTGGCTTCTGCCATTGCCACACACATCACCACGCTCAGCCTCTGCAGCCATGCCATGTGGACTCTCACCAGAGAGCTTCCAAGCCTCCAGCATCCAACTGGGGCTTCTAAGGCTTCCTGCCTGGTTTTCTACCTCCCAGCAAGCAGATGGCCATTGATAAATGGTCCACCCCAGTATGGTGCAAACCAAGCCAATAAACTCTGTTTTGAGAGAATGGGGGTGGGGGGTGCTGGCTAGTCTTAACACAAGCTAGAGTTATCTGGAAGGTCAGAACCCCAATTGAGAAAATACCTCCATAAAATCCAGAGGTAGCGCATTTTAATCAGTGATTGACAGGGGAGGGCCCAACCCATAGTGAGCAGTTCCATTCCTGGGCTGGTAGTCCTGGGTTCTATGAGACATCAGGCTGAGCAAGCCAGGGGAAGCAGGGAGCATCCCTCCATGGTTTCTTCATTAGCTCCTGCCTCCCAGTCCCTGCCCTATTTAATGTCCTGTCCTGACTTCCTTTGATTATGAACAGTGATATGAAAAGTGTAAGTCAAATAAACCCTTTGCTGCCCAGCTTGCATTTTGGTCATGGTGTTTTATTGCAGCAACAGAAACCCTAACTAAGACAGGGTTCAGAGAAAGTTTGTTGATTTTTTTTTTTCAATAATGAATCCTGCTTAATACTTGTGGTTGCAAAGGAAGCTGTTTTTCCAGTTCATCTGTTGCTATGATAAACACCATATGACACCCCTACCCAAAAGCAATTTCGGGAGGAAAGAGCTTAATTCAGCTTGTGGGTTATAGTCCAAGTGAAGCCAAGGCAGGGACTAAAGCAGAGACCATGGAGGAATACTGTACACTGCTTCCCCTGGTTTGCTCAGATACCCTTCTTATACATCCCAGACTCACTTTCCCAGGGACTCATCCACAGTGAGCTGGGTCCTCCTGTATCAAGTAACAACCAAGAAATTTCCCCATATACATTTATTATTATTATTATTATTATTATTATTATTATTATTATTGGTTGTGGTGGTTTCCTCTTCCCAAGTGTGTCAAGTTAACCAGGATTAGCCATCACATGCTAACCCAGTCTACACAGTGAGTTACAGGATAGTGGAGTTGTACAGTGAGACTGTCTGAGAGAGAGAAGGAGGGAGGGTGAACCATAGCAGCTATCTTTTAATTGAGGGGGGAAAAATGTTCTAAGGTAGAAATGAAGAGTGGATGGTTGGTAGGCATGTTGAGAAGTCTCAATTCTTCATTTTAAGAAATGCAGATTTTTTTTTAGGTCATGGTGTAACAGCCTCAGCAAGAATGAAGGGGTTATAACAACTTGTGCCCCACCATTTGGCTACTGAACTGTTGAAACAATGGCCACCAACAAATTGGAACATCCCCCAGAGCTACATGCTGGTAGAAGGAAAATCCTGAAGCCTGCTGCCAACCAGAGCAGGGTCTTGTCTCCCAGAAGGAGATTTTACACCATTCTAACAAGCTGACTGAAAGAAAGATGAAATTTCAAGACCTGTAAGTCATATAAAAGACTCAGAAATTGCTGGTTGTTTGTGAGCCTAGAGGCTGCCCGGGGCTGAGAAAAAAAGAAAAATAAACCCATGTATGCCCCGTAGTTAAAGCATTCCTGGGGGCAGCTTGACCATAAAGATAAAGAGGAATATGAGGACATAACAGGGCTATCTGAACTGAGTCAACAACTCACAGAACTCTGACACCTTGCACGTACATGTAATTTTTCTGCTGATGATTGAATAAGCCAATAGTGTGTCGCTATGCTGAATTCCCCACCCCTAAGCCCTTTACCCCATAAAAACCCCTAGCTTTTGAGCCTCATGGTTGACATCCGTTATCTCCTGTGTGGGATACACGTCAGTCCAGAGCTCCGTCATTAAACTACCTCGTGTAATTACATCAAGACGGTCTATTCGTGATTCTTTGGGTGCACGCTGGATTGGGAATTGAGTGGGGGGTTTCCCCACTAGGTTCTATCATTTGGAGGTTCCACCGAGATCTGCGTGACACCCAGGAACCCCGAAAGACCCCTTGGAGGTACGTTTGTTTGTGTGAGTCTTGTATGTTGTCTGTTGTCTAAGTGTCTAAGTGTGGCACCGCTGAATTTGTGTCTTGGTTTTTCAGTTCTGGGATTGTGGGTTCGAGTCCCGCCTGGGTTCCTAGTTCTGGTATTCTGTATTCTGGTAGCTGCCACTGTGGACCGGGAGGATCTAGTGGCTGCGGGAGGAAGACGTCCTAAGGCCCTACAGGCTGCAACCCTGGAAGACATTCCACGGGTGGAAGGGGGTGGAAGCAGAGTCCTCCCCCCCCCAACCCCCCAGTCAGGAAGGAAGTCATGTGGAATCTGACCCCTGTCAGGAAGTCGTGTTTGGCTGATTGTATAAGTCCAGGCATGGATGAGTGTGCTTAGATATATTGGTGTCTTTTTTTTCCTCTGTTGCTGTCTTGTTTTTGTTTGTGGTTTTCATCATGGGACACAGACACTGTACATAGGAGATAAATTGGAATCCCTCCCTGCCTGCCTGACTGACTGTATGTCTGGGTGTCTGTCTGTCTGTCTTGTTCACTTGTGTGTCCTCCATTAGACCACCTTCTGATTCTGTTTTGCTTTTGGTTTGTCTGGTTTCAGGTATGGTTTTGGTTCCAAGGGATTGACTGATTATCTTGGTTTGGTTTTAGGCCGGTCTCAGGTTCTGGGGGCCTTCCCACGGAGAGGTCCATTTGGGTTGGTTGCAGTGACAGTGAGACATGTCAAAACGTTGCAGGCCACAACGCTGGAGGATGCTCTGGTGTCAAGCTGGGAAGTTAGATTTGAAACAGTCCTTCTCAACCCAGCACCTAGGGTTCAGTATATGCCTGGAACAGATAGTGTCAGGCTTCTCTGGAAATCACGTGTAAGACACCCTGTATTGGTCTTGCTTGTATTTGTCATTTCTGTGGTACTGTGATTCTATGGTGGTTGCCTGAAAACGGTTTCTATGTGTGTCTTGTGTGTCTCTTTGTGTTCAGACTTGGACTAACAACTGACAACTGTTTTTGAGTTATGCCCTCTGGAATAAACCTAAGAATCCTGTCAGATCCCTATGCTGACCACTTCCTTTCAGATCCTCAGCTGCCCTGCCTCCCACTCCAACTCCAGGAAGCAGCCAGCGGGTCACAGTGGTCCCACCCATGGACCTAGAGCCTAGGGAGAAATGAGCTCGGGAAACCCGGAGCAAAAGAGGGGTGGTCCCTGAGAAGTCAGTGGCCCTGGATGTTGTGGCTGCTGAAGGGGACATAGAGGAGGCTGTGGGAGTGGCCCTCCCCTCCATGACCAAACCCGTCACAGTTCGTGGCTAAAAGTAAAAGGCTAGCAAAAGGGGTGCTAACACAGAAGCCGAGTCCTTGGAAGAGGCCAGTGGCCTACTTGTCGAAGCAGCTAGAAAAGAGACTGTGTTTCATATTCCCCCACCGACCAGTGCAAAACAAGTTAGAAAAGTTCCTGGGCACTGCGGGCTTTTGAAGACTGTGGATTCCAGGTTTTGCTGAATTAAAGAGATAAACAGCCCTATGCCATCAAGACTGCCCTAATGTCGTCCCCAGCTTTGGGCCTCCTAGATGTGACTGAGAACAAAGGTATTGCCAAAGAGGTTCTTACTCAGATATTGGGGCCCTGGAAAAGAACTGTGGCATACTTGTAAGAAATTAGACCTGTGACTGTAAGATGGCCTGCTTGTCTGAACATAGTGGCTTCTGGTGAAGGACGCAGATAAATTGACTCTGAGACAAAACTTGGTGCATGACCTAGAAAGTGTGGTCTCTCAGCCCCACTGACCGATGGCTGACTAACACTCTTGAAAACTTTATCCAACCATTCCCCTGACCGATGGACACATTATCAGAGCTTTTTGTTGACTGAACGAGTGGCCTTCGCTCACCCTGCTGTCCTCAATCTCGCTACCCTACTGCCTGAGACTTCACCTACTCATCACCGCGCTGACATTCTGGCAGAAGAAACTGACGCTTGAAATGATCTGAAGGATCAGATCAGCCTTGGCCTGAGAGTTCGAGCTGGTACATGGATGGCAGTAGCCTTGCAGTTGAAGGCAAGTGGAAGGCAGGGACAGCAGTGCAGTGGTAGACAGAAAGCTGAACTTGTGGGTCACTAGACCTCTTTATTCCTCATTTCAATGTGGACACGTTGTGGTGGGAAATCTCCCTTTTTCTGCTTTTTGTTATTACCTTTGTTTAATTGGTATATGGAGGACAGGGAAGAGAGAGCCTGGCTTGTTCAGCTGCTAAAATCCAGGTTCTGACCCTAACAAAATCATTAACAGTGAGGGATCATTGGTGAGTTCTGAGTAGAGGAGGGAGGTGGTTCGGTATAGAGGGGGGAAGGTGGCAGAGCAGCTGGAGAGGAATGAGCACTGTAACTCTGCAGTAGGATGCCACAGAAACAAACATGTACCTTAGCCTCCAAGTGCTGGGAACCCCAGGCTGCTGGATGGAGTGGCTTTAACAAATACCTGCCCTCAACTTCAAGACTTGAGGTAACCGTCCAGTTAACTGATAACATCTAGGCTGAATACGAAAAATGATGCCAGCATTCCTTAGTCATGTTGCCTCATTACCATGTCATGTTACATATTTAAAACAAGCAGCGTTGTGTGAAAACAAGCAACGTTATGTGACCGGAGAATCGCCTGAGTGAGGGACACCTCTCCTAGAGGACCTTCTCACAGAAAGAACCAAATGAATCACTGAAGACAGGTTAATGGGGTTTTAATGATCCCCGGGTACGGGGAAAATATAATGCACCTTGCAAGAAGGGACAAGGCCATCAAGTCAGGAGAGCAAAGAAGCTTCAAGTCTTGGGCGTGGTTCTTATTGAGATTGGAATGAAACTGTATTCTGCCCAGGATGACTTGAAATCTGTCCTCCATCTTGTCAGACCAATTGAGGAGGAAACAACTAACTGCATTCCATTAGCGTTGGCTTAACTGCTCAGTCAGCTGAAGACTGGTCAGTGTAGCCCACACTTGGATGAGTGTTTGATGTAGGAGATAGCTAAGCACATTCATTGAAGAATTTACTCTTAGGCTTTGGGCCAGGGAGGCACAGCTATCCACTGCCATCAGTTTGCCTTTTAGCCTGTGGCTGTTTTAAAGCCCCTGCCTCTTGGCTTCTGCCTAATGTCACAGTTACAAGTCCCCACTGTTCTTCTTGTTTGTGTTCATCTAAGCAGCAACAACCACCTGAAGGGGTTATCCTGTGTAGCCATCACTGGCACTAGCACTAGCAGCAAACTTCTTGACTGATTCAAATTTCTTCTTTGTGTGCAGTTCTAGCTTTTTATTTTTATTTTTTTAACTGTCAGCTTCTAAGGTGGGAAAACACACATTTGAAGTATTGCCACTTTGAGGGGTTGCCTTCCTGCTCAATTCCTTAGTTCCATACCTTCTGAAATAATTTTCTTCTCTGTTCTTTACATTCCAGTTCTGTTTTTTTTGTTGTTGTTGTTGTTTTGTTTTGTTTTATTTTGTTTTGTTTTTGCTTGTGATAGAGTCTTGTTATATAACCTAGATCCACTCACTTCAAACTCAAGATTCTCCAGAGGTCAATTGTGAGGTGTCTTCCTCTATTGCTTTCTGCCTTTATTTATTTATTTATTTATTTATTTATTTATTTATTTATTTATTTATTTATTTAGCGACAGGGCTTCTCTTTGAACCCAGAGCTCATCAATTGGGCAGACTGGTTAGATTGGCTGGCCAGCGGGCCCCAGTGATCCACTCACTCTCTCACTCCGCCTCCCCTGTGCTGGAAGTACAGGAACGCACTGCCACACCCATCTTAAACTGGATGCTGAGGATCCCAGATGAATTCCTTGTGCTTGTGAAGAAAGCGCAGTACCCACTGGGCCATGTCCTGAGCCCAGGTGTCCTCTCATTGAATCAGATTGCAAAGCCTCTTAAATTTGAGTAGTGGACAAACTGACTTGGGGTTTTGTCATCCTTAGCATGCTGGCATTAACTCACCTGGAACCACGTTTCTGTCAATGAGATGTTCACGGTCTTCACACCTGAAAAAACCAAAGCCCATCCAAGCAAGATGAAACACTGAAGGGGCAGATGAAGCATATCGCCCAGCACAGACTTCACGGAAACCACAGTGGACTCATTGTTGATCCAATGGCATAACTAAATAAAGTCATTGTGACATGCTCTGGGTTTGTGACCATTATATAGCTGGGTTGGAAATATTGGTAATTTTGAGATCCTTTTAATGATTCCCAGAGAAAAAGGGACAGAGTATTTGAAATTGGAATTGTTTTGTAAGCAGCTTTGACTGCCTGGCTTGACTGTCTACGACAGGAATGTTCAACAAGTTTAGGGTTTATGTTAGAACTGCAAGAATGTTTTCTTTATGACAGGACACATAAGTGGCAAGATTTAGTTTATAGTGATCGATATTAAAAGAAAAAAAAGCTGGCACTAGGAAGGGAAATGACTTGAAATGACCTCTTTGTGGGCTATGGAGGAGCCTTTGCAGGCTTCTGCCCAGGAGTGGGGGTCTCTTGTTGACTACTTACAGAAGGGGAGATGACGTAAAACCTCACCCTTGCCCCAGACTCATTCCTTCACAGCAGTGTGGCTTACTTGCTTAAGCCTCATGAAGATATACTCTTTGAGGATCTAAAAGCCTGATTTATCGGAGGGACACTAGGGAGATGGCTTAAATAAAGCCTTTGCACAGAGAACATGAGGCCTGGAATTCAGGTCCTCAGCACCACATAAATACCAGGTGGGCATGGAGGCCTCCCTGTAATCCCAATGTCCAGCAAGCTGCATAGGGTGACCTGTGAAGCTCTGGGTTCTACTGAGAGACCCCGTTCCACATATATACACATGCACATACACCACAGACACGCAAAAACAAGCAAACTCAGTAAATCCTGGTTTTACACAGATGTATTGGTATAGGCCTACAATCCCAGCTCTTATGAGGCTGAGGTCAAAGACTGTGAGTTTGGGGCCTGGAGAGATGGCTCAGGGGTTAAGCGCACTGACTGCTCTTCCAGAGGTCCTGAGTTCAATTCCCAGCAACCACATGGTGGCTCACAACCATCTCTAATGGGATCTGATGCCCTCTTCTAGTGTGTCTGAAGACAGTGACTGTGAACTAAAATAAATTAAATAAATAAATCTTTAAAAAAAAAACACACACTCCAGGTGGATTTCCTTAAAAAAAAAAAATTGTGAGTTTGAGCCTACCTGGGCTACGTAGTGAAACCTAGTGGGGCTGGGGCAGGGCACAATACCTCAACCCCCAAACAAACAAAATTCCTTGTTCTCTTCTTTTAAAACTGGGATTCTGGGGCTAATGAGATGGCTCAGAGGTTAAGAGCACCGACTGCTCTTCCAAAGGTCCCGAGTTCAAATCCTAGCAACCACATGGTGGCTCACAACCATCCGTAACGAAATCTGATGCCCTCTTCTAGAGTGTCTAAAGACAGCTACAGTGTACACACATATAATAAATAAATAAATCTTTAAAAAAAAAAAAACAAGCTGGGATTCTACTGCCAGCTAGCTGTTGAACACTGATGCGGGTCATCAGAGCAGGCACAGGGCAGCTCTTCACAGACTAGTCCTGTTTTTTAAAGATAACACTCCATCTCAAACTCTGCATTTCTTGCAGAGGAAGGAAATTGTCACACAGCTACATAATTCCAGAGGACTGAAGGGATCAGTAGTCTTAAAAACACTTCCTTTTTTCAGGAATCACATGGCAATTTTATCTCTTCCAAGGTCAGTGCACTGTATGAACTCCACCTAAGCAGGAAGAACCTCATTTCCCTTGATTTTGTCGCTCCATCAAGAATTTACCTTCCACAACCACCAAACCCAGACACTATTGCATATGCCAGCAATATTTAGCTGACAGGACCCTGATATAGCTATCTCTTGAGAGGCTATGGCAGTGCCTGACAAATACAGAAGTGGATGCTCACAGTCATCTATTGGATGGAACACAGGGCCCCTAATGAAGGAGCTAGAGAAAGTAACCAAGGAGCTAAAGGGGTCTTCAACCCTATAGGAGGAACAACAATATGAACTAACCAGTACCCCCCCCCCCAGAGCTGTGTCTCTAGTTGCATATGTAGCAGAGGATGGCCTAGTTGGCCATCAATGGGAGGAAAGGCCCTTGGTCTTGAGAAAATCATATGCCCCAGTACAGGGGAATGCCAGGGCCAGGAATCGGGAGTGGGTGAGTTGGGGAGCAGGGCAGGGGGAGGGTATAGGGGACTTTTGGGATAGCACTTGAAATGTAAATGAAGAAAACATATAATAATAATAATAATAATAATAATAATAATAATAATAATAATAAAAGAACTACCTTCCAGGAACTAGAGACATGGCTCAATGGTTAAGAGGGCTAACTGTTCTTAAATTCACAAAACCTGGGTCAAATTCACAGAACCCACATAGTGGCTCATAACCATCTGTAACTCTGTCACTCCGAGTCAGGAGCAAACTTCCCTGAGACACCTCATCAGCTAGGCAGAGTACATCCACCTAGTTCTGGACAAAGGCATTTACCACCATAAGCTTTTTAAAGGCTTGTTGATTCTCCTTGGGTTTCCAAAGATAAGTAAGCCTACCGTTGCCCAGATGTCTAGTGGGACCTGGTCCTCAGGGAAGTTCATATCTAGCTCTGGAATGATCTAGAGAAAAGCATCTTTTAGCTTGGGATAGTCTTAATTCTCTAAATAAAAACTGATTCAAAATTTCCATACTGATAGAGCTTAGGGATAGCCATCTGGCTGGAAGAAGGATTAAGGGACTTCAACTGGAGCCTTCTCAGTATGTCAAGTGGCCCAACATAGCTTGTGTTGTATGTTATTTTGGGGTGGCTTTGGAGAGGCACAAGTAGATATTACAAGGAAAATAAAGGATGCCACCCGTTGGCACCATCCTTCCTCATGACCCAGACATCCTATAGATAAAAGAATCAGGCAAGAATGAGGCTATAACAAAGCCAGTGCAGAGAGACTTGACTTTATCTGGTTTGTTTTTGTAGGCCAATTGGGCAGTCTCCATTAGAAAGAATAACAACTGCTGCTGGATGCAGAGGAAGAGCTGCTGTTTTTACTGTTGTCATTTCTATAAAATCCCCAAAGCAGACCCTGCTATCGAGACCCGAGCCTGCATCCCCAGATGGTTGTGGCTATAGAAATGCCTCCATCTGTCTAGCCATGAAACCGTGTTTATCACATCATTGGCCCATCTGCAGAGATTGCGGAATTTATGACTCTCAATAGTTCCCTGAATGGGAACAGATGTTTTATCAGAAATTCATTGTCAAAGAGAAACATTTAATACTGGCAATTAGCAAAGGAAAAAGAGGTCAGACTACCCAATTCAAATGGAGATTCTTCTCCACAGGATGCGTGTGACATTAAGTCCCATTGACATGAAGTGAATTGAAACCTCCTCTGCTTTCCTTTTCTGTATGGATCCAGGAGAGCTCTGGCTGTGATTAGGAGAAAGAAGACTTCTGTCAAGAACACTAACACACACATGCACATACACACACATACAACACATAAACACACACACATGCACACCAGTGAAGAGATGAGCCAAACACCTGAACATCTACTTGGGGAACAGCTGTTGGCATTATGGGATATTACAGTCAATAACCACTAGATTTCTCCCAAGTATTGGGTTGCCTCAGCTCAGAATCTAGGATGAATGAATATGGGGGTCCAGTCCAAATCTTATCACCGCACGGCTCACTTGATGATTCTTCAGTTCCATGGCTTCTTCACTGAGTTCTGAAGTTGGACACAGTATATAGATACATAAAATACAACAGTTGATACTGTGCTGTGCTGTGTTATTCTCTGTTTGGCTGCCTACACATTGACCCTGGATACACACTTACAAGGCCAAAGCCATACTTTAAGCAAATGTCCAACAGGGGTCTATGTAAGTCCTCTTACTGTGTCTCTTCTTTTTTTCCTTTTTCTTTGCCAGTCTCTCTGTACAGGGTAGTTTCCAGAGAGTCGAGGCTTAGAGCAGTGAGCTAAGCCATTCCAGAAGATAGATTTCTGTTCTAGCATTTGCACAATCCTCCCACTTCCTCTCCCTGGCAGCATGGTGCTAGACTAGCCGCCATGGACAAGTATAATGATGTTTTCTTTGACCAATACTGAACATTTGTTTCCCAATGTAACTGGTGCTTTCAGACATTGCTGGTGAACTACAAAATGGTATAGTCCTGGGGCTAGAGAGATGTGGACCACCAGTTAAAAGCATTTCTTGCTCTTGTAGAGGACCCAGTTTCAGTTCCCAAAACCCACATAGTGGCTCACAACTATCAGGAATTCCACTTCCAGGGAATCAGAACCCCTCTTCTGACCCCAAAGGTATCAGGCATGCAAAGGTACATGTATTCACACACACACACACACACACACACACACACACACACACACACACACACACATCACTCATACACATTAAAAAAAACCCCTAAATCTAAGTTGGTTTTTTTTTTAATTGCATATACCATAAGGAGAGGTAGTCACGTGTACATTTACCCTTTTACCTCACGGTCTTATGTCTCAGAAGCCATTCTCACACAGTATGACAAACTTGTAGAATGCACATATGCAGTCATTTATTACAGCATGGCTTATGATAGTGAAAGGTTATAAAGAGGTGAAACACCCGCCAACAGGAGACCACTGTATTAAACCAGCACACCCATACAATGGAGTCACTTAAAGGAACGAAGAACATTACAATGGTTAACTTTTGTCTTTATTTTATTTTTATTTTTATTTCTAGACGGGGTTTCCCCGTGTAGCCCTGGCTGTCCTGGAACTCACTTTGTAGACCAGGCTGGTTTCCAACTCACAGAGATCTGCCTGCCTCTGCCTCCCAAGGGCTGTGATTAAAGGTGTGTGATACCATGGAGAAGCACAAGAGTTACCTTTCAAGAGTTACCTTAATTGGATTATGGGTACGCTGATTTTTGGTTCAGAATAATTGCATTGTTCACAATGTTTCTGTGAGGGTATTGTTGGCTGAGTATAATAGCTTTGGAATCAGTGAGCTGAGAAAATCGCCTTCTCTAAGGTAGCTGGGTCTCATCTAATTGGTTGAAGGTTTGCAGAAAGCTCAAAGCTTGACTTTTCCCAAAGCCAGGTGGAACCTCTCCTTCCCAACATTTCCCTGGAATTGAATCACTGGTTTCTCTTGCATCTTAACTCAAATGACTATATCAGCCTTCCAACTGGAACTATATACCATTGGCCTCCTGCGTCTTTCCTTGAAGATATTGAGACTTACCAGATTCCATAGATGCATGCAATAAACCATATCTATCATCCACCATTTGCCATCTATTTATCAATCTTCTCTTTATAACATGGCACCTGTCTATCAATCACCAGCAAAAACATATCCACGCCACACTGATTCTGCTTCTCTGGGGAACACGGGCAAATACAAATGTTAACATTCACCACTATGGCGTCATCTCTGGGATAGTTCAAAGTGGGAAGAGGTGCATATAACTGGTTAGTGCTTATCCAAAAGTACTGGGGTCTACAGATCTTCTACTATTTTACTTATTATTTAGTGGAAGGATAAATAAGAAAAATCAATAACCTCCTGTAGAAAAGAGTCAACAGGAGGGGAGACAAGATAGCAAGTAGCAAGCATCATCTCTTCAGCTGGCAAGCATGAAGCAGAGAGAGCAAATGGAAATGCTCTTGCTCATAAACTTCCAAAGCCTGCCTCCAGCGACCTTCTTCCTGCAGAAACCGCACTTCCTAACCACCCACTAAACAGTGCTACCAACTGGGAACCAAGTGTTTATACATGAGCTGAGGGAGGACTTAATTATTCAAACCACCTCAGGGACCAAGTTAGAGCAAGATAAAATCTTGTGTTGTCTAGCTTGATGCTCTGCAGGACCAAAGAAACAAGATATTTGATGCAGGAACGGGGCAAGAGGCTGTTGGCTTTGGGCTGAAGTTCTGTTTGTTGACCATACAGTCATACTCAATGTTGCTTCCTGAACAAATGGCTGAGTCACTCAGCCTTGGAAGAGAGGTTGAGGCTGCTGAAATGACTCTACCTAAGAAGCAAGCACTTCTCAGATTGGCATAAGTCTGTGTTATGGAATGAAAGTGTTAGTGTGGACAAGAGATGGGGCAGTCCAAGCCAAACAATGATCCCACTAAGCCCAGGAGATGATGAAAATCCAAAAGGCAGAAAATCATACAGACCTGGAAGCCTGTTAAAGTGCAGAACCTTTGCATGCAGAATCCAGGCTTCCTGAGCTCCTCAGGAGTAGCTGTCCATGATGTCTCAAGAGAAAACATGAACCGAACTTGTGGTACTTCTTGTGTAGCTTGAGATTGTCGCAGATTTCCTGGATAGGGTGGACATCACCCACTGTGGTGACATAAAAGAGGATAGTAGACACCTCGCTGACTAAGCTAAACCCAGACACAGGAACTAGCCAATCATTTGCAATGAAGTCTTCAGAAATGGATCAAAGAGACAAAGACATGGTGTTGCGGATAGCCCTGGGGCTAATTATATTTGATGTTAATTCCGTTCTCCTGTGAGTGGTTTCAAACAAGGAATGAGTCAGCACTCAGGTGATTCCCTGTAAACCTGCTTGCCACCTAAATTTGTAAAATAAAGGAGAGCTGATGATTGGGACAGATGAAAGGGAAGGTGGAGTGGAAGGTGAGGGAGAGAAGAAGAAGATAGAAGAGGGAGAGAATGCAGAGGAGGAGGAAGAGGAGGAAGAGGAAGAAAAGTGAAGCAGAAGCACATGGCCTGGAGAAACCACAAGTTCTAAGGGGTCTCATAGGTGTGGAAGATGGTAGTGTAGCAGTAGATCTGCCCAACCTAGGCTCACAGCATGTATTCATATTAATTGAGTTGTGTTTTCATTGCCAGGCATAATTGGGTTGGAGATTTACCGCAACAACCCAGCACCTTCCCAGGTCTCAGAAAGTCCCCTAGGATGGGACAACCTAAAGAACTGTTCCCAGGGAGATCTTGTACCCATTGTCTAAATGGTAACCTCTTCACAAACATCCCATATTGAATGCTGTCTCACTCATCTCTCTCTCTTTCTCTAGCTTCCAACAGATACAGACTTCCTCAGGGTCTGCTACTCGGAACACAAAGCCAAACAGTCCCAGTGATCTACAAGCTCTCTAAGCCCAGCAGCTTATAAGAGGGAATCCAGGTCCTCTTCCTCGACAAATCACATCAGAAACACCATGGAATATTGATTCCAGGTGCCAACTTAGCAAGATTAAGTACTAACTGGAGAATAAGCAAAGCCTTACTTGTGGGTGTGGCAGTGAAAGCCTAGCAAGGAAGTTGGTAGACACTGTAGGGATGGCTTTTCCTCAACCAGGAAGGCACTGTGCAATCTACTGTAAGTCTGCGTAGATCGCTGAAGCTGAGATATACCCTTCTTCTCCTATACTTGAATATCAGAATGTCAGACTCTGCTATATCTTATCTGAGCTCCAAGACTCCCTAAGCCAATGAGCTCTGGAATCATAGGCTTTGGACCTTGAACAGGAAGTTCCATCTTTATCTTTCCCATTCTGTGGCTTTTTGGACGTGGTCTGGGCTGGAGGACTTGACACTCCAGTCTCCAACTTACAACTGGCCTATTGTGTGCTTCTGTAGTCATACAAGCCAATTATCTTATGCAAGATCCTCTTATTTATCTTTATGTGTTTCTTTTCTTTTTAGTTCCTGTCTCTTTACAGAACATGATTAGGGCTGCGTGGAAGTGATCCAGAGTTGTGGACACAGATAGCACAGTAGAATCCGGCTGTTGAATCCTATAGAGCCAATAGCAGATAGAAGCTGAGCCTTCATGGGGCAGCTGGTGTGTGAGTGTAACCTGAGCTAACCAACAGTAGTCTCCTGCCAAACTCTGTCCCCTCAGAGTTCAGAGTTTTTAAGGGTGCTCTTAAAAAACCAGCCCAAGTTCAGGAAAATGATATTTCTAGTGTGACTATATCTCTAGGCCATAGATATCAGTTCTTTAAACACCCTGGGTCACTTTGACCATTGAGTCTTTGTTTCTGTGTACAGCCTGGTGCTCCTCTGAAGCACACTCTAAGGCAAATGGGTGGATTCATCTGGTATACATATGTTTAGGTAGACTCATAGTACATTCCTTATTCTGAACCAACAGTTAATATTTCATTTTCAATATCCATGGCCCAATGCATACAATGGCCTCATTGTAGGGCACACATAGGCACAATCTCCACATTCATAAAGGATCTGTAGGGTTCAGGTTGTCTTTATGACTTTTGTGGGGATTTGCAAAATCCTTAGGAAAAGCACCACAGTTTACAGACTGTCTTATGCCCTTTATCTTTGTTACACTCTCTGCCATTCATAAGGACATTTTAGATAGTCCCAACTATCACACACAAAGTGATTGCTGAAATGAAGGAAGGAGTTCAACCCAAAGCTGGGGAAGGCATGCTCTTATCTTTTCCCCCTTCTTCAAGGCTACTTCTCTGTCTGCTTTTGCTTCTCATTTCTCCTGAATGGTGTCTGTGCTGCTTGAGATGCAAGAAAGAATGGAAAATAAATCCTTTGGCCAGGTGAAACTCACACATTATTGACTGCATGGCATCCTGTCTCAGTATATCCTGGAGGAAAGTAAGAAGAGATCTCTGTCTGTTGTGGACAAGAGAAAGTCACCCTGGGGCCAGGAAGGTAGTTCAATATGACATCAGTTCAGATCCCAAACACCTATATAAAAAGCCAGGCATGGCAGTGGGCAGCTATAATCCCCAAAGTTAGGAGGGCAGAGACAGGGGGATTCTGTAGGGTTTGTTAGCTAGCCAATCTAGCCAATTAGTGAGCTAGCTCCAGGTTCAATGAGAGACTCTGATTCAAAGATAAAGAGGTGGACCAAAGAGATGGACTGGAGATGGGGGTACGGTGGGCAAATCACTTGCCATGAAGGCCAGATGATCCAAATTTGACCCTGGGATCTGTAAAGCAGAAGGAGGGAGCTTACCCTACAAAGTTGCCCACTGACTCCACATGTGTGGAGTAGTGTCTACGTGCTCTGCCATCATAGACAATAATAATAATAATAATAATAATAATAATAATATAGAAACTAATAAGTTTGAGACACTATTAAGGAAGGCATCTCCATAAAACTTTGGCCCTTCATGTATAGGTATATCAACACACACACACACACACACACACACACACACACACACACACACGAGAAAAACTCACCCTGGCTGTTTTTTCCAGCAGTAAAAGGCTGTTTTCTGGCTTCAAAATTGTTACAAAGCCTCGGTTTTAGATACCAATCAAGAAGACCTGCTCTTGGTCCACTGACCCATGACTTCCAGTGGTCCATGGACAAGCGGTGTTGGAGCTTATTAGAAATGCAGAAACTTAGTTCCTCCCTTGTTGTACCAAAAGAAATCTTATTTTAACAAGAACCCCAGATAACAAAACCTGATATCTGCAGAAATAAGTAACTAAATAAACCAAACCAAACAACAACAAAACCCTGTCTGTTAAATGTTCCAAAAAGACAGAGTCAATGGGCTATTTTAGACAGCTTGGAAGTGGGGAAAGAGTGTCAAATCTCGGGCTATTTCTGCAGTTTCTAATACTCTAAAATTCCCTGAATAATGAGCTTGGAGAGGTGGCTCCATGGTTAGGATCACTTGCTACTCTTACAGAGGACAAGGGTTCAATTGCCAGCACCCATGCAATGGCTCATAACCATTCATAACTTCAATTCGAGAGGATCAAATGCACTCTTTTGACCTGCGCATGTACTGGGTATGCATATGGTACACAGACAGACATGCAGGCAGAAAATTTATATACATATTAAAAACCAACACAAAAACCTAAAAGGCTGCATCCTTAGAGATCTCAGGGAAAACTAGAAATTAAGGGACACAGTCTGGGGAGAACAAAGCTTTTGTTTAGTGTGTTCTTAGCATGGGGACAGAGGGTATAGGGAGAACCACAGGTAACATTAGCTCTTGTGACCTCACTGAATGCCACCCCAGGGCCAAGAGCTCAGAAAGCCTAGAGGTAACAACTTCATCAACCTTAATAAGCTCAGTCACATTCCACGGATTCATATTGCTGTTTAAAATGTTTTTCTTTTCTTGGAAATATTTTTGTTCCTTCTCTTTTTAAATTTGGTTTTGCAGAACAGAGAAATCTACCCAAATAAATATATTTGTCTTACACTACTGGAAAAATGGAAGGCAGACACATTCATTCCTACAGTGTTCTTTCTGCCTTGCTTACGTTTTTCCCCAGGAGTGAGCATGTCACTAGCTCATGACAGCTCTCGGGGTTTCCTCATTTGACCTGCAACAGTGACTTCAGCAGTTTCCTCTAGACCAGTCATTCTCAACAGGGGGAGACTTTCTTTCCCTACACCCTTAGGGTATTGAACAATGCTTTGAGACTTTGGAAGTTTCACATCTGGGGCTAAGGAGTGGGGGTTGACATCTGTACCTAAAGACAAAGGAACTTGATGAGGGATCTACGGGAGCACAGCTGACTCCAAATGTACAAAGTGGAGAGGTTGAAAGTATCGCCCTAACCACATCCCATGGCCACCATAATGCTTATTTCACAAGGATACCCCCAGACTACCCTGCCCAAATCCACCCACACTTCTCTCTCATTTGGGAAGATATGAGAATTTACCAATCACATTATTGAGTACATTTCTGAATGTGCTTTATTTGGATTTTCCACCAGGTCATTTATGCTTTATACCAGGCTTAGGAGCTATTCATGGAATTCAACAGATAAGGAAACAGAACCAGAGGTAAGGGGTAAAAGCAGAATTTGCACCAAGCACACTGTCTGTAAAACTCTCTTAACACAACTCAGTTCTGATTAGTAAATATTTGCAAGTGTTCTCAGGGACAGAATTTCCATAGCCAGATAGTTTATTGCGCCATATCTGAACCCCAGGAGCTGTGGGCATGTGAACAAGGACTTCCCTCCTCAGTACAGAGTGCTCTTTCACAAATACCACTTTGTCCCTGGAGCCTGGCAGATTATGGGAAGGGAAGGAAGAGAACTGATGTTCATTCTGTGTAAGAAAGTATGCTGCTGTATGAGAGCCCAGTGGTGGCTGGCATGGTGGTGGATAATGGTAGAGAAAGCTGCTCACAGTGTGGCTAGGAAGAAAATAAGAGAAACAGGCAGGATCCCATTATCCTTTCAAGGGCATGGCCTCTGGTACCTAACCTCTTTCCTTTAGGCTCCATCTCATAAAGGCTTCACATCTTTCTAATAGTGCCAAGCTGGGAACTGAGCATATGAGACTTGGGGGACATTTCCAGTTCAAGCTATAACATCATACATCTGACATCTGATGATGATGGTGAGGAGGAGGAGGAGGAGGAAGAAGTGGATAAAGAAACAAAGGAAGAGAAAGAAGCTGGTCATGGTGGTCTAAGCCTTTAATACCTGTACATGGAAAGAAAACTTTGTGATCCAAGGCCAGCCTCGTCTACATAGTGAGTTCCAATCACATAGTGAGATCCTATTTCAAAAACAAGGCTGTTTGACAATAAAATTCTATACTCTCTGATTCTTACATGTATTATAGGCTTGAATTTGGTATCTGAGGCAGGAAAATTGTTTTGTTGCACCCAAACTAGGCTACATGGCAAGACTGTCTCAAAGGAAAAGAACAACAAAAACCCCAAAACCCAAACAATAAACACACACACACACACACACACACACACACACACACACACACACACACACACACACACACCATCTAGTTGCGGCACATCTGAGAATCCTCCTCTCCTCTCCTCCCCTCCCCTCCCCTCCCCTCCCCTCCCCTCCCCTCCCCTCCTCTCCCCTCCCCTCCTCTCTTCTCCTCTCCTCCCTCTCCTCTCTCTACCTCAAGATGTAACTCTCAGCTACTGCTTCAGCGCCATGTGCACCACCATGCTCCCTGTCATCATGAGAATGGACTAAGCCTCTGAAACTGCAAGCAAGCTTCCAATCAAATGCTTTCCTTTATAAGAGTTGCCTTGTTCCGCATGTGTAGTCTCGTCTCCCCTCCCCTCCCCCACCTCCCATCTCCCCTTTTTTCCAATCAAGCTGTTTCCCCTGTTCTTACCCTATATAAGTTGCAAACAGTATCGCTGAACAGTAGGGTGTGTGGTGGTTTGGGGCAGTCTGACTTCACTTTAGTGTATGACGCCTGTAGCCAATAGGAACGTGAAATATTGGTGCAATCACTGAACCAAAGGGATTGTGTTCTGTGATGTTGGTACTTTGTTTTGCATTTTTGTTTCATATTAAATATTTTCTTTCTGCTAAAAAAAAAGTTGCCTTAGTTATGGTGTCTTTTTACAGCAATAGAGCAGTAGCTAAGACAGTGCATTTCTAGAGGCTCTAAGTACAGGTTAACACAAATACAGCATCAATGCAGGAAAGGAATATGGAAAGCAAAAATCAATTGTTTTTTTAAAGTATAGATACATGAGAATGTCATAATGAGACATATATATATCACATATACAACTAATATGTTAAGAAAACATTTCAAAAACATAAACAATAGCAAAACACAGTCTGTAAGACTATTAAAAGGTCTACTCTAACTCTAAGAACCTTCTCAAAAAACAATCATAAAAACAACCTATAGCAGTGTCTATACTGAATTTTTTCCTTGCCCCTAAATAACACAATATAACTTTCATACAACATTTACATTATTTTGGGCATTGTACATAATATATGTGTGAGGAAGATGTATACAGGTTCTGTACAAATACAATATTTATATGAAGACCGTGTAAGTAACCCCAATAAATTCATTGGTTCACCAAACTAGATTTTGGTGGGGAGAGGAGGCTAGAGCCCATCCCTCAGAATAGACATAATTATACTATGTGCTATGTGATGGTTTGCCATAGATTAAAACATTCTATCCTGGGGAAAAACTCATTAAGATTCAGTAAATCTCAAAGACTCGAAATTCTTGGAGGAGACTCCTTAAGAGTCAGGAAGTAACCAACTCAGAAGTTTCAGGAGGTCCCTGAAATCAATCAAATGCAGTATGCCTCTCTCTCTCTCTCTCTCTCTCTCTCTCTCTCTCTCTCTCTCTCTCTCTCTCTCTCTCTCTCTCTCTCTCTCTCTCTCTCTCTCTCTCTCTCTCTCTTTCTCCAAGATCATACAAGCAATAAAGACTAATGGAAAAAAAGCAGACCAGCTGAGCTGCCTGAAAGCAATACTCTCCAACCTGTTGAGCTTCCTGAAAGTTGGGCAGTGAGCTGTACTGAGATCCAGAGTTCAGCATTCCTAAGCCACTACCTATGCTGGGATGGGCCTTTAGTGGCACAGCTTCCTTTGAGTTGTCCCTGACCCTGAAAGTCACCTCTCACCCACATTCCTCTAAGTAACCCCAATAAACTCATTGATTCATCAAATTGGATTTCAGTAGTGGCTATTTTGTTCTGTTGTTGGTCCCCAATCTGAGGTGAATAGATGTTTGTGTCACTGTCTCCTGAAGAGAAGTGTCACATGACAGCATGTAGAGAGTCCAAGGAGTTACAGAGCTATTTGCTCTACCACACATATTCTCTGTATTTCCCATAGTTATAATACTAAACTTTGTGGGCTGGAGAGATGACTCAGCAGTTAAGAAGACTGACTGCTCTTCCAGAGGTCCTGAGTTCAATTCCCATTAACCACATGGTGACTCATAACCATCTGTAATGGGGATCCGATGCCTTCTTTTGGTGTGTCTGAAGACAGCGACAGTATACACACATACATGAAATAAACAAATAAATCTTAAAAAAAAATACCAAACTTTGCAAAACCTTTGCTTGGGTCATGAAGAATAAAGTTCATTGGTGACTTCAACCTGCACTGAGGCAAGTCAGAAGTGATTCTCAGAATGGTCTACCACAGTCATATGCAGGAGATTGCTTATTGAGTTGTTTGCCTTTCTTTCAGTATTTTTCTCTCCCTCTGAAGAGAAGTTTCTGGAAAGAAACCTCAGGGATCTTATGTCTGAGGTTCTTGGAAAGATGGTAGATGGGTTCAAGAAGATATCTCTCCAAAAGTTTGCTTGGGGTTCTTGTGTTTGGCTTAATAGTTGTTTATTGCAGAATCAAACCCTTGAAGTCCTAAGAAGTGATATAGCTCAATTTTCCTGTTTTGCTTATTGTTTTACTTGCTCATTTGCTTTCTGGCTTTTAGAATAGTTTTGTATTTCCAGAAGAATTGAATAAATAGTACAAATTTTCCATACACCTGTTGTTGTGCAACATTATTCCCAGGAAACAAGAAAGCGCTCACCTCAGATAGGGAACCAATGACAAACCAAACTAAGGGTGCCACCAAATTTTAACCTGGTGAACCTGGTGTTTTCTTGGAGTTATTTAGAGAGATATGTATGAGGGATTCCTTACTTGAGCAGAAATGACACAAAGACAGCAGTACTACCAGTACACACAAACACAGGTGACAACGGATAAAAGCTGGAGTCCCTGAGTTTAATGTACTTATGGCATCTTAAGAGGATAAAGTATGCCTTTTCCCCTCTGCCTCTTTCAGCCAGTTCATCTGCTCTGTCTTCCAGACAACTTGGTTAATCTGACTTCCAGAGAGCTTGTCTTGTTTGAGAGTGTCTCTCAGTCGTTCTTGTTGATTGTATAAGTGTGGAGGAGCCTAGTGTGTATGGCCAATCTGAGGGACTTCTGACACTTCTACATTGTTTAGTTCCAGAGCCATAATGAGCCTCCTTTCACAACATCCTGGGTCTTAACAAATCTGTAGGTTGGGCTGTACCAGCTTGGAGACAGTGGATGTACCACATCCACTGTACATCGATTATAATACACTAAATTACACTAAACACAGTGATTCCACTGTCACTAAATTATAATACAGTATTCTTACTACAGCTGGGGATCGAATGTTGACATGTTAATTAAGTGCATTGTTTACTTGAATGCCTTTAGTTTTAACCTCATGCATTTTTGTTCTAGGTCCCATCCAAAGTACATTACATATAATTAACCATGTCTCATTATGCAGATCTTTTTTTAAAAAATGTTTCTTTTTAAAGAAAATTAAATTGAATTTTTTGAGATACATGAATACTACATTTATATCATTTCCGCCCTCCTCCCTCTGCAACACCTTTGTCACCTGGGGAAGTGATGCTTTGCTAGAAGAAGCAGATACTAACAAAACCCCCCAGTGACAAGCAGGGGAGATCGCCCTTCTAGTTGATGGTCAAGGGAGTTGAAGAGACTCCCAAGATAACACAGGCTGTTTCTTTTGCTCTTGGTTACCCCCAA
Organism: Mus musculus; assembly: GCF_000001635.26. Classification (NCBI taxonomy): domain Eukaryota; kingdom Metazoa; phylum Chordata; class Mammalia; order Rodentia; family Muridae; genus Mus; species Mus musculus. Next base: position 146,582,214 of record NC_000068.7, on the reverse strand, counting down.
GAACTTGAAAGTCAGTCCCTGTTGCTGAAGACACCACACACTTTGGATACCTTGGAAGAATGTCCCTGTTCCTTCTCAAGATCATAACATCTTCTTTAATGTGTGTGTGTGCCTGTGTGTAAATAAAGTCCGTTTAGTGTTGCTATAATGTGTATTTGTTTAGAACAGACCCCTTGGGGTTGGATAACCGCCCAGGGGGCTTGTCCCTGGAGAGGATTCATTTTTCCCTTTCTCAGCAGAGATTAATTGCCTGTAACTCTGCCTATGCCCCTGTAACTAGGGGTAGGAACTGTGAGATTTTCCCCAACCACATTGACATACCAACTGCTCTTGACATTGTGTAAGTCTCATTTGTACAATCTCTTTGGAGATCCCTTCCCTGTCACCTATAGAAGACACTATTTCACAGCAGACATCTGGACCCTCTGGCTCTTACGATCTTTCTGCCTCCTCTTCAGTGAAGTCCCCTGAGCCGTAGGTGTATGGGCTGGGTTGTAGACATGTCAATTGTGGTTGAGCACTTCACAGTTAGTTAATCTCTACATTTCAACTGGTTGTGGCTTCTTGAACTGAATAAAGAAGCTTCGTTGATGAAGGGTGAGAGCTATACTTATCTGTGGGTATTAGGATAAGTATTTAGGATGCAGTTTGAAATTATATAGGTTTAGGAAAGTGATATTAGGTTTCCTTTAGTGTCCATGACTTCACCAGCCATGGGTAGCTGGCTATGTTTACAGTAGTATCAGGCATAAATTCCCTCCTACTGAGCATGCCTTAAGTCCAATTAGACAGCTGTTGTCTGTGTCCCCAAGATACACGACACTATTGCACTCCTGGGAGTATCTCGCCATGTTTGTCATTTTTGTGCTTCATGGGCTCTATAGCTGGGTAGGACCACTGATTGCTTTGCTTTCTTGGCTGCTCGCACAACTCCTTAGACACTATGAGAGTTAGTCCTCAGGGAGGGATCTTTCAGGCCAGATTTAGCTAGCCCATTTCCTCCAAAATGTCTGAAGTGTGTGGAGTCTCCAGCAATGGGGACTTATCTTCAAGTCCTCAGAGAGAACCAAGGGCAAGAGGAAAAGCCTATGTTATTTTGGGGGTCTTTTCAACTCCCCTGACCATCAGCTCCAAAGAAGGATCCCCATGCCTGTCACTGGGGTTATTTGTTAGCTTGTGCTTCTTAGGGGAGTATTACCTCCCTAAGAGGCGTGACTTCATTCAAACTGTGCAGTTCTCAACTACGGTAGTTTTTCAGACCTTTTTTCTATAGTTGTTATTTTGTGCCACTGTGACTAAAATATGGACAGAACCAACCTATGGTTGGAGAGCACTATTTGGCTCACAGTTTCAGGGATTCTCAGTCCATCTCAGCAGGAAAGGTAGTACTCCACAGTAGCAGGAGCATGTGAGGGCAGGTGGTCAAATGGCAGCAATCAAGGATGCAGAAGTCGAGGGCTGGGCAGTGGTGGCACACGTCTTTAATCCCAGCACTTGGGAGGCAGAAGCAGGTGGATTTCTGAGTTCAAGGCCAGCCTGGTCTACAGAATGAGTTCCAGGACAGCCAGGGCTATACAGAGAAACCCTGTCTCGAGCCCCACCTCCACTCCCACCCCACCCCCAAAAAAGGAATCTGGACTATACCTTCACAGACTCACTCCTGGTCACCTGGTCTCATAAGACCCTACCTCATAGCATCCCCAGACAACATCAGCATCAGAAGAAGAAGCACAGGAAACATGAGCCCTTAGGGCCATTTCATATTCAAATCATTCCATCTTCTTTCTTTGATGACATCGCAGTTTGGAAGGCACTGGTCACAGTGTGGAATATGCTGCCTCTGCTGCCTCTCCATTAGGAGTCACTTGGTGTTGTTCTCAGGGATAGACTAAGCATTGGGGTTTGGTTTTATGACGGTAGCTGTTGGTATTTGCCTTGATCACTTGGCTTAGGTAGTACTTTCTGTCTTTACCCACTGTAAACCTCCTCTGGGAGACAACCACTGTCTGCTGCCCCCACATAAGGAGTGAAGAGTGACGTTCTGCCTCCACAACTCACTTAGAACTGTTTTTGTGGTCTCTCTCTGTCTTCCCAGCCATTAATTAATTTATCAGTTTTTTTTACTGGTATGGATTTTTATTTGTAGATGTTTATAAGTCTCACTAGTAGATGTTTTTTAACTTTATAGATTTAAAAGTTTTTTGGCCTCCACTTCAGTTGATATTACATTATTTTCTTGCTCACTTTGTTCCATCTTTAGTTATTCTTTGGGAGTTTTTTAAGTTAGAGAGAAAAAAAGGAGAGGGGAGAGAGCCTGCGCACTTATCCTGGTACTATATGATATTGCAAATTCAACTGGGACATTTCCTGCTCTAGCCATACAGTAAGACATTTATCCAAGAAACTGATTTGTGACTCCTTTTATTGGACGATGGTATTTATAGCAAACCCTGCGGACGAATTTTGCTCATTGGTGCTGGAATATCATTGCTGCGAGGCCTCTCGGTTGACAGAGCAGAGATGCATCTGTATGTATCCACTTACCTGAAAATAAAGTTGAATGGGATCATCGGTACATATATGGAGTAAACGTGTTTTTATTGAGGTCTTGTACTCGAATCCATTATCACACAAATCATCATTGTCTCCTCTGAAGTTTTAGATCTAAATAAATCCCAGTACTGAAACACCTGGTTCCTACCATCACCATTTATTAACTTAATTGTTTGGCTTCAAACATGTATAGCAGTATCCAATTTTTAAATTCACATCCCTATAGAAGTAGTATTATCAGTGAGAACACAAAGCTTATATAAACCTCATTCTGCATTATTGTATGAAGTATATTAATATCATAATTGTTTTATTCAGTGTTTCTGATACTGTGAAGAGACACCATGATCATAACCATGACTAGGACAACTCATAAGAAAAGCATTTAATTGGTGCTGCCTTATAGTTTCAGAGGTTTAGTTCATTATCAGCATGGCGGGAAGCATGGCAGCCCCTGGGCAGACATGATGCTGGAGAAAGAGCCATAAATTCTACATCTAAATCTGTAGGCAGCAGGAAGAAAAAGAGCCACTGGATCTGGCTTGAGCTCTTGAAACCCCAAAGCCTCCCACACACACACACACACACACACACACACACACACACACACACTCCCTCCAACCAGGCTACCTACTCCAATAAGGGCATCTCTTAATCCCTGTCAAGAAGCTCCACTCCCTAAAGACCAAGTATTGTGGTTCCCACAACAACCAAGGACTCAGATATATGTGCCTCTGGGTACCATTCCTCTTCAAAGTATCATAACAATTATAAATATGTTATATTTTATAGGAATTATATGAATCCCACTTTCAACTTGATCTCCCAGACACTTCTTATGCATGCTCCCACCACCTCTTTTGTTTTGTACATTGTTGTTTTGTACATTGACAAATACAGTCCATTCTCTTGTCTTACTATTTCCTTTTCCCTTTGAATTGCTTTATTGTTGTTTGAAGGCAGGATCTGACTCTGTAGCCCTAGCTGTCCTGGAACGCACAGAAATATGCCCTCTCTTGCCTTTCTAAGTGCTGGGATTAAAGGTGTGTTCCTAATCTGCTTTTAACTTAATATATTCAACGTAATTTTTCTCTGCCCAGGTGTTCTCTTCATCGGATGGTGTGCTGGATAGTTTTAAATCAACTTGACAAAAGCTATAGTCATCTGAGAGGAGGGAGCCTCAGTTTAAAAAATGTCTTCAAACGAAGACCAAAGTGTGGACACTTTGCCCCTTCTTAGAATTGGGAACAAAACACCCATGGAAGGAGTTACAGAAACAAAATTTGGAGCTGAGACAAAAGGATGGACCATCTAGAGACTGCCACACCCGGGGATCCATCCATAATCAGCCTCCAAACGCTGACACCATTGCATACACTAGCAAGATTTTGCTGAAAGGACCCTGATATAGCTCTCTCTTGTGAGGCTATGCTGGTGCCTGGCAAACACAGAAGTGGATGCTCACAGTCAGCTATTGGATGGAACACAGGGCCCCCAATGGAGGAGCTAGAGAAAGTACCCAAGGAGCTAAAGGGGTCTGCAACTATAGGTGGAACAACAATATGAACTAACCAGTACCCCCCCGGAGCTCATGTCTCTAGCTGCATATGTAGCAGAAGGGCCATCATTGGGAAGAGAGGTCCCTTGGTCTTGCAAACTTCATATGCCTCAGTACAGGGGAATGCTAGGGACAAGAAGTGGGAGTGGGTGGGTAGGAGAGTGGGGGGGGAGGGTATGGGGGACTTTTGGGATAGCATTTGAAATGTAAATGAAGAAAATACCTAATTAAAAAAAGAAAAAGGAAAAATGTCTTCATAAGACTGGCCTATAGGCAAGACTGTAGGGCATTTTTCTTAGTTAGTGATTTTGAGGGCTCAGCTCATTGTGGGTGCTGGCATCCCTGGGCTGGTGGTCCTTGGTTTTTTATAAGAAATCAGGCTGAGCAAGCCATGAGGAACAAACCAGAAAGCAGCACCCCTCTATGGCCACTGCATTAGCTCCTGCCTCCAGGTTCCTGCTTAGTTTGAGTTCCTGTTCTGATTTCCTTCAAAGGTAAATGGTGTTATGGAAGAGTAAGCTGAAACTTCCTCTCCAAGTTGCTTTGGTCTGGGTGTTTTATCACAGCAATAGTAGCCCTAACTAGGGCAAATGGTATCAACTGAGGACTTTTAAAATAGCAAATTGATTCTTACTTGTTACTAGAAACATTTCTGTTGAGTGCATACTTTAAAGGTTTAAAAGCCCATGCCAGGTGTCAAAGGGAGATACTTTATACCCCTATTTTCTGGAAGTGGGTGAATGAATAAGTTAACAATTAACAGTTTGTATCAGGAAGCCCTGTCTGGTAACCCACACCTGTTGCCTCAGCCCTGTCGCCTCAGCACTCGGACGGGAGGTGGAGGCAGGGGTACAAGGTCATCCTCAGCTAGCTAAAAACATCTAGGCATTCAGGAGGCCTGAGACCCTGTCACAAAAACCAAATCTGTCAGAATCAGGAAAGGAGAAAGGGGTTCATGAGAGGGAAAAAAGAAAAAAGAAAACAACAATCACACACACAGACACACAAACCCTTAAAAGAGAGAAGAGTAATGAAACACAGGTGATTTGAAGGGGGAAGGGAGAATTTTGAGGGAGGTAAAAGGGGTGAGCAGGGAGGGGGGAGCAAGAAGACAATAGAGAGGGAGGGGTGGTGGGAGGGAAAGCCAACCAAAACCAAGTATGTATGGAAATGCCATAGGGAAACTTGTTACTTTGTAAGTTAACTTAAAAATAGTAATACTAGTGGTACCTTTTAAATTCATAAAAAATGTGTTGCTTAACAGGAAAAACACACAAGCACTTTATATTTGGCCTAGACACAGAGAATGAGGAAAGTGGATTGAAAGACGATTAAACTGAGGAAAATACCTTGCCCCTGAAAACACCTTGCCTCTTATCTTGCTTAGAGTAAACAAAGCCACTATGTCATCCTAGTTCTCAACAGTCATTGCCACCCAGGACCCAGGGACACCCACCTTCCATTCCCTGAAGGGAGGCTAGAAATGCAAAACCTTGTACAAAATCACATTTTTACATTTTGGAAACCTACTCAAATATTCGAGTATACTTGCACACATACACTTTAACAGGATGTAGACCAAGCTCACAGCGTCTCTCTCTGTGAACTTTGGCCCTCACCCTACCAAGCTGCAGTCTTTGCAGAAATTAAGGGAAACAAACTAACCCTTGACCACTCTTTCCTCATAAAAATGTTATTCTTTGCCAATGGCACTTTCACGGATCTTCCTTTTGTGTTAGGTTGGATTTACCAGGCATAAATAGAAAGTGCTTCCTGGCATGCAAACCTTTGCTTCCTGGACAAGGCGAAGAGAGGCACTTTCCTATTTAATTGCTGATTCCACACTTCTTGAAGCCTTTTCCTTTAAGAGCTTGCCTATCGCATTCCCTCAGGGCACAAGACTACCCTTTTGAGGAAACTTGGCAGATGTTATATTTAGAAAAGTGTGGCCCAGACAAACTCCCCTATCAGCTGCTGAAACACATGACCCCACAGGAGCCAGAGTCTGTGTCCTATTATTTCTGCCTGCCCTTGGAAAGACTTTATATTAAAAGATAAACAATTGGGCATTAGTGGTTCATATATCCAAGAGTTTATATGCCCCAATATAAAAGAGCATTATAATAACTCCTTGTAATAATTCAGTTGGCTGATTTTATTGGTACCATAATTGCTAGAACGTGAAAAAGAAGGAATTTCATGGCTACTGCCAAGCTCACTTTAGACAAGAGCTCTTTTTTCTTCTCTCCCCTGGTACTGGGGATAGAAGTCAGGACCTTGTACATGCTGGGCAAGTGCTCTGCCACTGGCCTATTGCCCAAGTCCCTGAGTTTCTTTCTTAACCCTTTTTTCCTACACCCTACTATTTGTAAGTAGACAACATGCATTCTAATTCAACACATATGACGTTTTCAGCTTCCAGAAAAAGCTACACAGTGGGTTTACACTCAAGTAAGGATTTGCTTACCCTGCCTGAGGCAAGATGAGGAACAAGAACAAGCCATCTTCCACGTTCCCCTACACTGGGCTGAGTAAAATCTCACAGGAGCTGGAATTTCAGTCTTGGCGTCTAGAATCAGGGAGAGCTTCCTATCTCCCATTCTCTGATCCATCAAGGGGGCGTGTGATTCCCCAGGTCACAGGAAATCATCAGCCCCTTACCTTTATGGGTGTTGTGGATTGATTTACAGCCTCCTTAGACACATATTGATTTCCTAGCCCCCAAAACTTCAGAATGCAGTTGTATTAGGAGATGTATCAGTCCACTTTCTGTTGATATAACAAAATATCCAAGACTGAGTAACTTATAAAAAAGAGAGGTTTACTTAGCTCCTAGTTGGGGGTGGGGGTTCCTGTGAGCGTCCCTTGGCTGCATCACAGCATGGCAACAGGACAGGAATGAGCATGAGATTGAAAGGTGAGCAAGGTGGGAGAAGGAATTCCATCAACCCTTCCAAGATCAGCAGTTCAAATTGTCCAGTCAACTCCAAGCTCCAAGCCATCTTCTGAGGTTGAAAATGGAGGCAATCAAGCTTCTAGCACACTAGCCCCAGGAAGAAAAAAAAAAAAAAATCCTATCCAAACAGAAGGAGACAAGGTCTCTACAGAAAGGTAGCTAAGATGAGATGAGGTCATACAAATAGACTTTAATCCAATACGACTAATGTTCTTATGAGCAAAGGAAACTGGTTCAGAGTCACATAGGGAAGGACATACTAGGACACAGGGAAATGACAGTCACCTGCAAACCAAGGAGAGAGACCTCTGAGAAACAAAGAGGCCAGCACCTTGATTTTGGACATCTAGTGTCCAGAACCAAGAGAAATACATTTCTGTCATTTAAGCCACTTGACTTTTAGTGATGTTATAGTGACTCAGCAAATTCACATGGGGACATGTAGCCGCTTTTGTTCCCACTGTTAACGCTCACTACCTATCACTTCCCCCTGAATCACTTGAGGCCACCATTGCTTGTGTGCTGCTGTGTGCAGACCCCATAGCTCTGACTGTCTGGGTAGGACACTGAGAAGAACTCTGGTTTTAGAGGCTGCTCAGATTGCCTTCCTTGTTCTGACCTTTATGGATGAAGGTCATGAGACATTCTCCAAGGCTACCTAAGGCTGCTGGCCTCGGTGCATAGCTGTAGGAAGGGGCCCTCTGAGAATGAAGCCTGTGTGGGCATACATGTATGTATCTGGACATGTCTGTATGTTTGTGCATGTGAAACATGCTTAGATCTAGGCTATCACCATATTCACTTATTCAAATGTCAGTCTGTTTCAGAAAGTAAAAGCCAGTCTATACTCATCATAAGATGCAGGATAGGAAGGGGCACTGCTGGGAGTTTGAGAAGACTTAGAAAGTAAAAGAAACAATAAGACAAAAAGACCACCAACAGATTGGGAAAGGATCTTTACTTATCCTAAATCAGATAGGGGACTAATATCCAACATATATAAAGAACTCAAGAAGGTGGACTCCAGAAAATCAAATAACCCCATTAAAAAATGGGGCTCAGAACTGAACAAAGAATTCTCACCTGAGGATTACCGAATGGCAGAGAAGCACCTGAAAAAATGTTCAACATCCTTAATCATCAGGGAAATGCAAATCAAAACAACCCTGAGATTCCACCTCACACCAGTCAGAATGGCTAAGATCAAAAATTCAGGTGACAGCAGATGCTGGCGTGGATGTGGAGAAAGAGGAACACTCCTCCATTGTTGGTGGGATTGCAGGCTTGTACAACCACTCTGGAAATCAGTCTGGCGGTTCCTCAGAAAATTGGACCTAGTACTACCGGAGGATCCAGCAATACCTCTCCTGGGCATATATCCAGAAGATGCCCCAAGTGGTAAGAAGGACACATGCTCCACTATGTTCATAGCAGCCTTATTTATAATAGCCAGGAGCTGGAAAGAACCCAGATGCCCCTCAACAGAGGAATGGATACAGAAAATGTGGTACATCTACACAATGGAGTACTACTCAGCTATTAAAAAGAATGAATTTATGAAATTCCTAGGCAAATGGATGGACCTGGAGGGCATCATACTGAGTGAGGTAACACATTCACAAAGGAACTCACACAATATGTACTCACTGATAAGTGGATATTAGCCCCAAACCTAGGATACCCAAGATATAAGATACAATTTGCTAAACACATGAAACTCAAGAAGAATGAAGACTGAAGTGTGGACACTATGCCCCTCCTTAGAATTGGGAACAAAACACCCATGGAAGGAATTACAAAGACAAAGTTTGGAGCTGAGATGAAAGGATGGACCATGTAGAGACTGCCATATCCAGGGATCCACCCCATAATCAGCATCCAAACGCTGACACCATTGCATATACTAGCAAGATTTTATCGAAAGGACCCAAATGTAGCTGTCTCTTGTGAGACTATGCCGGGGCCTAGCAAACACAGAAGTGGATGCTCACAGTCAGCTAATGGATGGATCACAGGGCTCCCAATGGAGGAGCTAGAGAAAGTACCCAAGGAGCTAAAGGGATCTGCAACCCTATAGGTGGAACAACATTATGAACTAACCAGTACCCCGGAGCTCTTGACTCTAGCTGCATATGTATCAAAAGATGGCCTAGTCGGCCATCACTGGAAAGAGAGGCCCATTGGACACGCAAACTTTATATGCCCCAGTACAGGGGAACGCCAGGGCCAAAAAGGGGGAGTGGGTGGGTAGGGGAGTGGGGGTGGGTGGGTATGGGGGACTTTTGGTATAGCATTGGAAATGTAAATGAGCTAAATACCTAATAAAAAATGGAAAAAAAAAAGTAAAAGAAATGCTTTGTATTTCATTCAAGCCATGGATTTTGGATCTCAGACATATTTATCTCTAACCAAATTGTTAAGCTGTAACCTTTAAAACATGTCCATTACTTATTGTATTAAATTAAAATCTATAAAATTGACTTTTATTTTATTATTTTTTATTATTTTATGTATATGAACCAGGCACAGTGGTACACTCCTATAATCCCAGCATTCAGAAGGCAGAGGCAGGCAAATCTCTGTGAAGTCCAGGTCAGTCTGGCCTGTGTAGCAAGTTCCAGGGCTCCAGGGCTTCATAGTGAGACTAAATCAAACAGATTATGTATATGAATGCTTTGCCTGATGAATACGTGCCTGTAATGCCTGCTGGAAGTCAAGATAGGAGTCAGATCTTTTAGAACTGAGCTGCTCAGGGTTGCAAGCCACCCGTGTGGATGCGAGAACTGACCCTGGGTTCTTCGGAAGAACAGTGATCGCTCTCAACTAATGGGCCATCTCTTCAACCCTAAAGTTAAATACATACATACATACTTAAAGAGGTTCATATTCAGATTTTCAACATCCTTGAGATATGATAAAGTGATTGGAAGACTTCCGGCAAACTTTAGAGAGAGCTCAGAAACCTGCCGCAGTGCAGCCTGTGACTGGTTTCCCTACTTTCGTGGCCCAGCAAACTATGGAAGTTGGAAGGCGAGGACTGGCTGTGTGGGCGAACGCCTACACTGACTCTGCCACCCAGGGTGAGAAATCAGTGTGGAATGAAGGCGCCCAGCAGCCACAGAGGAAGCATCAGACTGCAACAGCTGATTGCTGTAACAGGGATCCCACGCCTCAGCTTCAGGCAGGATAAAGAAACACCTCCTGGTCCAGGTCTTTCTTCTCCCTCCCAACGTAAGCTCAGTTTCTACTTTGGAATGCAGACTTTGATATCATCAGCACAGGTATTTAATGAGATAATGCCACGGTAAGATCAGCTGCAAGGAATCGTGGGAGCAACTGGTAGGGACATGTTCAGAACAAGCCCAAGCCCTTACTTACATCACTTTTGCAGGTTTAGTACATGATAAAATAGGCAAGAGTAGATGGGACCACTATTGTCCTAGTAATTCAAAGCAACAGAGTTTATACAGCCAAAGTTTTTTTTTTAATGTCTGAAACCAGAGGCAGAACTATTTACTGTTTTCCTGTCCAATTACCTTGTATTGTGGCGTAGCATATATGCAGAAATATGTACCAATTATAAAAGAACAGCTCTCGTGTTCAAAAATTCCCATGTCCAATTGTTTTATTAATCTGTTTGTAGTTATGGAAACAAAATACCTAGTCTGGGAAAAATATAAGAAAAAAGAACAAGTTGATTGATTGAGCGGCCCCATCAGTTGCCCTTTTGGCGAGAGTGGCAAGAAGCTTGGTCTCACAAGGTGGGAGCTGAGCGGAAGAGAACAATCACATGACACACGACGTAACAAGAATCGCATGACGTAACCGGAAGTGAGAGAGATTCAGAAATAAGCCTGGTTCTTTTATAACAACTCTAGGGAAAACTGCCATGAGACCAGCATCTCCCAGGATAGCATTCAGTGACCCAACCTCCTCTTCCTAGGCCCCGCCTCTTCCTGATTCCATCACCTCTCACATCGCTACTCCCTGCCCCGCAACCTAGCTCCCAACACTCCAAAAGAGACAGTATTTCCTGTATTCCGAGAGCTCCTGCCACCTCCCAGTCTCTGTCTTTTCTTCTGCTCTCTAGACTTCCAGAGACAGGAGGGCAGTCGTAGAAATCTTGCTTCTGAGCCATGTTGATCTTTGGCTTGAAGGATTCAGCGTGTCAACAAACCATACATTTGGGCACTGTGCAGCCCAGACGGCGCTAACATAAAGACTACTGTCATAAACACCTTACTGTATTTGGGTAGATGATGACATGTCAAGAATTCTGTTGAGTATACTTAAATGTTGAATGGACTGCTCAGATGTTTGGTTTCAGGAAATTCTATCAAATAATTTCCTAAAATCACTGGAGCGTTGTTCAATTCTGCCATTTGTATGAGTTCTTACTGATGCCCTTCATGCTTGCCAGCATTGATTTCTTACCATCTTCTCCATTATAGCCATTCTGTGGTGTGTCATAAAGTCTTTTGAGAAAAAGACATTGAGACATTGGAAAAGAATAGTCTTCATAAATATTTTCTGAACATTATGCACATTTTGTTTTTCCAGTATATAAGTATATAGAAAAGTGTTTAAGCCCTAGATAATCAATTGTATACTTACTAGCCAAAGACCTCAGAATGTAACTGGGCTTAAGATTCAATTATGTTGTATAAACAATATCGTGATCTTGTTGCAGAAATGGAAGTTGGGACAGCAATTTGAGGCAATTACCTGAAAATATCTGCTTACATTTCAAATGCCCATTGACTGTGTTTCCCCCTTTGAAACTACTAATAGAAGAATATCTAAGTTTATGGGGTTTGTGCAGTTGTATTACTTATTCTATTGTTCATGATAGCAGAAAAAAAAACATGGTTTGTCAGCATGGAAATAGTAAAGTGCCAATATTATGGTCTACTGCACAGACGCTAAAAATAATGATGTAGGGCTGGTATTTAAATTAATATTATTTTTACTAGAAGTAGTGTTTTATTTTATTTTATTTGTGGTTGGGAGGATCTAACTCTGGACCTTGCACATGCTAGGCAAGCTTTCTATATCGTGGTGGCTTACAACTATCAGTAAGTCCCCTTCCAGGGCATCTGATGTCATCTTCTGACCTCCAAAAGCACGGAGCATGCATGTGGTGCTCATACCTATATGCCAGCAAAACACTCCTATGCATAAAATAAACATTTAAAATCTAAAACCATGAGATAAAATGGGGGGGGGGATGGCCAAAGAATTTGAATAGATATTTCTCTAAAGAAAATAAACAAATCTCCAATAAACACACGAAAAGATGCTAAACTTCTCTAGTTCTTAGACAAATCAAAACCAAGAGAACAATGAGATAGCCCTTTGTGTTCCCTGAGCTGGCTATGCTTAAAAGACCCGTGCTAAGAGGACTGTTGAGCGTGCAGAGAAGAAGCTGAAACGAAGTGATACAACCACTTAGGAAAGCAGTTTTGAAATTTCTCAAAAAGTTAAAAATAGAGTTGCCGCATGACCTGGCATTTCAAATCCGAAAATACTCTTAAGCTAAGGGCAAGAGTGCAGAGGTTTATTTTTGAGATACCTTTGGGAAAAATTCCCAAGGAGGCAAGAGCTAGGGTGTGGGGTGAAGAAGGAAGGCCCACCAAAGGCCCTTAACCAAGCCGATCCCTCACTGAGACAAGCGGAGCAGTCTTGCTGGGGATCTGTGGGAGACAGGGAGCACAGATCGTGGTTGTCCAAATCAGTGGGCCAGTCTGGTGACGTGCTTACGAATCCATTCTCACTGGTCAGGATGGAGGCCTGCCCTGAAGGAGAGAAGAATGTTCCAGACGCTCCAGGGGTTTTCTTGGCTTCCTATCCATATCAATCAGCCTAACTAGATAATACAGAGTTTACTGCATGGTCATTCTAGATCATATGAAGTAGATACTAGAGACTAACCCTTACACAAAGTTTGCAGTCATCCAGCTGAACCATCATTTTAGAGCATTAAAAGGTCAACCAGCCGGCGGGAGAGGCAGCAGAGAGGAGCATGGGAGTTGTAGAGAAACGGCACAGAGGGGAGTTGGATGTGGAACTTAAGCATTTCTGTTGCTGGGACAAACACTTTGACAACAAGCATTTCAAGAAGAGGAAGGGTTCAGTTGGCTCAGAATCCCATGTACATCACAACAGGAAAGTCACAGTAGCAGGAGCTTAAAGCAGCCAGGTCACATCACACACATAGTCAAGGGCAGAAAGAAATTAAACGCATCCTTTCTTTCTTGCTTGCTTGCTACTCAGCTAGCTTTCTCTACTCTTCTGCATCAGAGCCTAGGGCGTGGAAATGGCGCTGTCCACATTCAGGGTGGGTCTCTCCCCCTCTCGATAATAAGCAAAACACTCCCCGCACAGCCATGGCCAGAGACCAACCTGGTCTAGATCATTCTCTATTAAGATTCTTCCCCCTTGATTCCAGATTGTCTCGAGTTGACAGTTAAAACTAACCAGATGGAAAGCAGCGTGTAACCTGAGGAGGCACCTGCCTCCAGGAAAGAAATTTTACAGTCCTCACAATTTGTCAGACTGCCTTACATGGTAAGCCATGTGCAACCGCCATCCTTAACAAGTCAATTGAACAGCGTTAAATGCAGAAAAAGATGTGTTCAGTGTGGCCATATTGGGAAGAGGGGCAAAGATGACTACTGACCCCACACACTCCTCTCTCACTCCCCCACCAAGTCCATCTTCAGGGTCCTGACATGAGGCTTGGGTTTAAGCTGAGGGACAGAGTAATGCATGGTCAAAGTGGTCTGACAAGCTGTTCAGCACTGTGTGAAATCTCTCCCCTGACACAAGTTCCCCCGCTGGATGACCCACGTTTCCAGTCTCCCAGCACAGGGGACTCCTGGGAAATTCCAGGTCCTTGCGAATGCCTTATTTCAATAGTCTGAGGATGGAAGGGGGAGACATAGTCTTTAGAATATTCTTATTCTTGCCAGGTATAGGTTGTATCATCTCTGCTTAGACTTAATTCCAAAGCTTTGTTACAGCCTCTCGGACCCTGGTGACTGGACTATTTCTGTCACTGGAGCATTAAGCCCCTCTTGAGAAGGCAGCACGGACAATCAAGAAGTTGCTTTCTGTGCGCTCAGAAACAGACTTCCGTTTCAAGCATCTTAGAGAAAAGACAAAGTGCCTCTGAATGTCTGAGAAACACTCCTTGCGTGAGAACTATAGCTGGATGTAATTGCCTAAACACACAATTATAAAAGGAAAGTTTCAGGACATTTATAAATCACTTATTTATTTTTATGAGTGTGTACCCACCTAAGTAACTGTGTGCACACCACACTGGAGCAGAGGTGAATGGGTGTGGGGATCTCCTGAAACTCCAGTTACAGGTGGTTATACCTGGTGCAAGTGATGGGAACCTAACTCAAGTTCTCTTAATTGAACTTAGGTGAATTCAACTCTTAGTTGAAAAAGATTTTGTAACAGGGCAGTGGTGGTCCACGACTCTAATCTCAGCACCTGGGAGGCAGAGGCAGTAGGATTTCTACGTTTGAGGCAGCCTGGTCTATGAAGGTTTTTGTTTTGTTTTGTTTTGTTTTGTTTTGTTTTGTTTTGTTTTGTTTTGTTTTGTTTTGTTTTGTTGGTTAGTGTTGTTTTGCAAATGGTATCAGGTGATAAATATAATGGATGGATAAAGACAAAATAGACGAAGAGTGAAGCAAAAATAAGTTGGGGATCTGCAACATCACAACATGGGCATGTCAGATTGGATGTAAGCTGACTCTTGCGGGGTTGCCAGGGGCGGGTAATGAAAACATCCATTGACCCATTCCTACTGCACCACGGGGGGAGGGGGGGCTTCCTTGAGGAAACAGTGAGAACAGGCTTTAGGTCTGCTGGCACCTAGCTCTAAGAACACAGACTGAGGCTGGGGTGCTCTGTAAAGGAGACATTGAGGGACTGGCGATGCAATCTGAATTCCTTGTCTACACAATTGCTTGGGCAGCTGAGTTGCAAACAGGATGTAAGGGTCTGGGCAAAGAAGAGGACAGGACAAGAGCAGGAAGTCGACTCTTCATTATGCCTGAGAGTGATCATCACAGGACTGGTAATCATGGAAGAACTCTGATAGCCAGAGCTGCAATTCTGAGAGCCTACGGCCTATGGGCATTTGGCGGCTCTAGGCCAAAGAAATCAAGAGGCTAACTTTGGAAAGTAGGCATATAAAATGCTCTCATTAATTAGCCTGAAGTGGGCAGTTGGCCCTGATGAGCTGCTCTGAGTTGGGCACCTGTCCCCTTGCTCTCTATCACCAAAAGCCTTCAGAGCAGGAATAAGTGTTCTGGCAACTGCTGGTCCTCCCACCCTCACGGCAACCCCATCGCCCCAACTCCCACACAAGGAGGGGCGGAGTCAACTACTGCCAATAGTAACTGTCCCTCAAACTGTTTCAGTGAATGTACATAGTTCCTCCTGAACAACCACCTTCAGTCCTGTGATTCTCTAGTGGACATTGGCACAGAAGAGGGGGAAATCTACCCTAACTGCCCTGCTCAGGGCATCTATCCAGTGAACTCTGGAAGCTATCAGATGGAATCGTACCCAGCCTTTTACTATTTTTTTATTTTGATTATATTTATTTATTTACTTTTGGAGTATATGAGACACCTGCCACCATGACTGACAACCTGAATTCTATCCAC
Source organism: Mus musculus (assembly GCF_000001635.26). Taxonomy (NCBI): domain Eukaryota; kingdom Metazoa; phylum Chordata; class Mammalia; order Rodentia; family Muridae; genus Mus; species Mus musculus. The sequence goes on along the minus strand of NC_000068.7, from coordinate 146,566,460 downwards.
ATGGTGGCAGGAGAGAAAAGACTCCCATAAGTTGTCTTTTGACCTAAATTTAAAACAAGAAAGAATATTTTTGCGGGAGGAGGTGGTAAAATTGAATACCTGTCATGACCACAAATATGTATGTGTGTGTATAATGTATGTGTATATATAATATGTAACATATATAGCATATATAACACATATAATATGTAATATTTTATATATATATATATATATATACATACTGATGTAAGCCATTTAGTGAGATTATGAAAGTGCTATCAGTGTGAAGATGAGCATGCCCAACTGTTATCACTGACTGTCACTGTAGTTTACTAGCTGTATGGAAACTCTACCTTTCTGGTTTCTGAAAATCAAGTCTCAGAGAGTCTGAGACTCTTTAGGGCCTGCAAGTCCCTCTTTTTCTTCCCTGACACGTGAAAGCTGGGTACTGAGAGTCATTTCAAAGGCCCACGTGAGAGGCCAGTGTTTGGGTTACTACAGCCGGTCCAGGATCCAAGGAACAGTGTAACAGTTTCCTGGTAGTAAATCACTCGGCATCAGCAAACGGATCAAGGAGATACAAGATACTGTGTTTCCTCCTTCCTTGTCAGAATTTAGTCAAACAGGAACTTCAAAGGTCACTTTTCTTGCCACACCACCAGTGACTTTAGTGCCCTCACAGCAGCCTCGAACACTTCCCTGAAGTTTTAATGACTGAACAACCCTTGCAAGACAAATGTCAGAGGAGGAAATCAAAGTCTTAGCTTGGAAAGTGGGTGAGAATACGCTTGGCAAACAGTTACAAGTGAGAGTCAGCGGAACAAGCCGAAGATACTTAATCCCACCTGGTGATCTATACAAAGGCTGTCCTCCAAATAATATCATGGATAATTTCTAGTGAGACAATCATGCAATCACTCAGTACTATCTATTGTGCTCCTAATAGATTCCCTCAAAAGTTTCTGCCTCAGAAGACTTCGATAAGGGCTGGAGCGATGGTTCAGCAGTTAAGAGCACTGGCTGCTTTTCTACAGGACTGGGGTTCGAGTCCCAGCACCCATAAGGCAACTCACAACCATCTGTAGCTTCAGCTCCAAGGAATCCGACATCCTCTTCTGGCCTTTGCAGGCACCCACGTTTGTGTGCATGTACCAGAGTACACACATACACATAAATAAAAGTAAAATGAATGTTTTCAAAATTATTTTATTTTCACTTTATATATGTAAATGTTTTTGCCTGTATGTATATCTGGGCACCATATGTAGTGGATAGCTTTTTAGAAGACAGTAGTGCGGGCTGGAAAGTTGACTCAACTGTTACGAGTACTTGCTGTTTTTTCAGAGGATCAGGTTTGATTCCTAATACTACCCACATGGGAGCTCGCAACTGTCTGTAACTACCATCCCAGGATAGCTGGGATCTGATGCTCTCTTCTGATCTCTTTGGGATCCAGTCATACACATGGTACAAGGGGGGTGGGGCATACATACAGGTAAAACACTTATGCACATCACATAATCAAATAAATAAATCTAAAATATGTTTAAAGAAACTGTGATCATAGTTGGTGGGCACATCATAAATCCAAGTTATTTTTAATCTATTAAATGAGTTGACAGTTGGGTCTCCTATGTAAGGATGGTAACTCTTGGCTACAATCATCTCTCTCCCTTCTCCTTTTCTTCCTTCAGGGTTATAAATCAAACCAATCATTTGCTACAACCTACCATATTTGTCCTAACTAGACGTGATAAAGTATTGTCTCATTTTTCAAAGGTAGAGTGGCAGTGGCTCTGCCTCTGACCTCTGTGGTCCTGCTTTGTTGGTCTTGCTTTTTCCCTTTGTCCTCTTTCAGAAAGGAATGTGAGACATGCACACCCAGATTTGGATGAGGCCTACTGAGGCTCTGTCGTTAATTGATACTCTAACTAAAGAAGCCGGTAGACATGTTCAAATGGATGAACATCCCAGCTCTGATCGCTCTTTAATGAAGCTGTTGTAATTCTCCTTCTGACTCTAGTCACAAACCAAGTCCCATATCATCAGCTGGCACCTATGTGTGGTCAAAGTTGTCTTCTGGCCTTCCTGCAGAAGCTGCCTCCAACTGGATTCTGCTCTGAGCCAAATTGGCTTCTTTCTCCTTCATTCTTTGATTATGGGATTGAATCATATGTGTTTATGACTGTAATTTGGATTAAATGCAGTTGTGTGTGGTGTCATAGCTAACTTCGGTTTCCAGTTGACATGATTGGAAAGAAGAAACTCAACTGAGGAATGGCTTCCATTGGGTTGGCCCATGAGCATATCTATGTTTTGTTTTGTTGTTTGTTTGTTTTAATTAATGATTGATATGAGAAGGTCCTCCACTGTGAGTGGTATGCCTAAGCAGGCGGACCTGGACTGTATAAGAAAAGTAACTGAGTAAGCCAGGGGGAAGCGAACCAGTAAGCAGCTCCATAATCTCTCCCTGTGCCTTGGCTTCTCTGGATGAGGGACTATAACTTCTTAGCAAAATAAACCTTTTCTTCCCCCAAGTTTCTTTTGATTAAAGTATTGATCACAGCACCAGAAAGTAAGTAAGAGCATGTAGTGTATGTGTACATGAAGCAAGCGCACATGAATACTTGTGGTCACACATCTGCATGTGCGTATTGAGGCCAGAGGCCCACCCATGCCAGGAGTCGCTCCTGCATTACTTTTTGAAGCAGGGCCTCTCACTGAACCTGGAACTCATTTATTCAGCTAGGCTGGCTGGGCAGTGAGCTCTGAGAATGTCTGCCTGTCTCTGCCCCCAGCCCAGGGATTAATGGCATACCCTGCTGTGCCCAACTATTATGTGGATGTTAGAGATTGAAATCCAAGAAACCCACATCCTTATGCTTGCGTTGTAAGCATTTAGCCAACTTAGTCATCTCCTCAGTCCAGATTAATGTTTTTATTTTAATTTTTGAAAATATTTGTTCTATTTATCTATACATGAATGTTTTGCCTAAGTGTTTGTATGTGAACCAGAAGGTGTCAGATCCCTTAGAACAGATGTTTGTGAGTCAGGATATGACTACTGAGAACTGAACTCTGGTCCTCTGAAAGAGCATTAAGTGCTCTTTAACCATTGAGCCATCTCTCCAGACTCAGATTAAAGATTTTCAAGAGTCTTCTTTGACCAGTTTCTACTGTGACAGTGATAACTCCTACCCCTCAGCATCCTTGCTGCTGGGGACTTTACCACAGCACTGCAGTGCCCTCAGACTGTTCATCTACTCCTTGCCCTAGGTTCCAGCTTAACCTCTCTGTCTTCCTGCCCAAGTAGCAATTCAACTCTGTAGATGATATTTAGACAAGAAACCCTTTTAAGAGCTCTATGAGATTTTATTTTTACCACATGTGTAGTGTATGAGTGTTTTGTCTGCATATGAATATGTGTACCATGTATGTACCTGGAGCCACAGAGGCCAGAAGACAGCAATGGATCCTCTGGGACTAGTTATCTGCAGCTGTAAACCACAATGTGGGTGCTAGGAGTTAAATCCAGATCCTCTGCAAGAGCAGCATATTCCCTTAGCCACTGAGCTATCTCTCCAGCCCCTGAATTGTAGATCTGAAATGTTTTCCAGAGTCTCATGTGTTAGTCTTTACCCCTAGGCTGATGCTGTTGAGAGTAGAGCTTTTAAGAACTGAGACTTGCTAAAAGATACTCAGGTCATTGAAAATGCAGCCTAGGAGGTTAAGAAGTCCAGCCCCTTTCTCTTTTACTCTCCAATAATAGTGGGGGTGGTTTTGCTCTGCCCTGTGCTCCCATCATAATGTGCTCCCCCACATAACTTCTTACACTAAAGAGAATGCTATGGAAACTCAAAAAAAACTTTGAGCCAAAAGTGAGGCAAAGCTGACTAACCCAGGGTGCTTAAATCTTTGGTACTTCGTAGATGTAGAGAGATGCACAATATATCAAACTTTCTACCTGCTGTTTAAAAACTTACCATTTTCAATTTTATGTGTATAAGTGTTTTACCTGAATGTACATTTGTGCATCACTTTTCTACATGGTGTCTGCAGAGGCCAAAAGAGGTCATTGGATTTCTGTACTAAAGTTATAGACAGTTGTGAGCCCTCATTTGGTTGCTGAGAGTTGAACCCAGGACCTGTGGAAGAGCAGTCAGTGCTTGACCCCTGAGCCATCTCTCCAGCCCCTACACTCATTAGTTTTGCTTTCTGTTCTATACATTTGTTATAATTTTTGAAAAAAGTATAACAGACTCGAGCAAAAAAGTCCCCAGTATACAGTTGTATTTTTTTTTGAATGAAGTGGAAATTTATTGACAGCATTACAAAACAAGCTAAGACTGGAAGCTGCCATACAGGAACAGATATTGGTGTAGCTTCCTTCCTGGAGAGGGTATGCACTCAAATCATCAGACCAAAGATAAAACAAAGACTAGATTGTCAAAGACAAACCAAGGACTACATTTTACCTAGTAATAGGAAAACATGCTAAAGGCAAAAATGAGATGTTTACAGTATCTTTTAATGCTACGTTCACAGAAGTAAAACAAGCCGTGCTTATGAAAACTTTGAACACAGGATATAGATGTAGCGTGACTTACACTGGTAGTTTTGTATCTAGAACAAAATAGCTTGTTCTGCCCACAGAGATCAGAGAACCTCTTGATTACTTTTGGACAAATTCCACCCTTGGTGCAATGAAAGTCCCCACCTTTGCAGGCTTTGCAATAGCCTGTAGCAGACACTGTTGGCACTCTGCCCACATTTTCTTGGATGTCTCTCTGTGTTTACGCAGCACCCCAACCCTTTCCTTCCCTAGGGTATATTTTCCTCTAATAGTCTGATCAGCCACTCTTGTTTAAGTTGTGTTCTCTAACTTCTGGAACCATTTTGCACAAATGGAACCTCGAATTGCTGGCAATTACTCTCCTCCAGTGGTGGTTAGATGCTAGACTCCCAGCTTCCTGCTTGTACTTGGAAGAACTTTGGGGTCTAGCATACACTAGAGGTGCCTGCAGAATCAGATAAAAGCTACCCTCAGCGGGACTTTACTGGATCTTACATGTGGGACTTCCACCCTCTCCCTCTGTGTTTTCTATTCTCTTAGTGCCTCCTTAAGAAACCACTTTCACTTAATCTTAAGGGTTGTTTAGGGGAATCTGAACTATTTTACTTTCTGTTCTGTATGTTTGTTATAACTTTTGAAAAAAGTTAAACAGACTTGAGCAAAAAAGTTCCCAGTATCCAGTGATACTTTTTTTTTGGTTTTGGTTTTTTTGCTTAACTACCAAACCATCACTCCAGCCCCGTAGTCTCTGATGTTTTGAGACTTGGGCTTTAGGTCCTAAGTGACCTTATTTTTCTTGGAAACAGATTCTTAGTTCTTTGAGGTCTCACCAGGCAGGGATACAGCAGGAGTAACTCATTGGTAGAGAATCTGCAACCAGTCTTTTCAGTCCATCTTGCGTGTCCGGTGCACATAAACTTCCTTATTGACCTATTTCCTGTAGCTCAGGGAAGATTTCATCAAAGGAAATACATGTCATAATTACACCATGATCCCAATTGTTTAAAGTTCCTATTATGGCCAATTAATTATAATGAGAAACAGGGCTCTCTACTTCTCCCTGATGGTATGCCTTGGAAAATGGCAGGCAGCACGTCCCAGTTTTGAGAGGATGTTTGTAACAGGAAGTTTCATAAGAAGAATTTGACAAAGCTCTTGTGTGTATTATGCCCTCAGCTGTATTTGCAATATCATTTCCTATTGTTGATTATCCCGTAATTCTGGTCATGCTGCAAGGCTGGTACTGGTGATGTGTTTATTTTCAGAGGAGGTAGTTTGGTGGAGAAGGAGGGTGGGGCAGCTAAGAGGTTATTTCTGGTGTAGTTAAAAAGCAAATTAGAGGCTGGAGAGATGGTTTCACGGGTAAAAGTGTGTTCTACCAGAGGATTCAAGTTAGCCCCACCCCCAGCTCCTATGATGAGGGAGAGCTCACAAGCCACATATCATTTTAACTCCACGAGGATCTGATATCTCTGTTCTCCACAGACACCTGCACTCACATGAATAGACCCATACACAGACACATAACTAAAAATGAAATACCTTTTTTAAAAGATAGGTTAGCCTGGGTGCAATTATCTTCATTTCCTTTATTTATTTATTCTTCATTTCCGTTTTTGTTGGATGATGAGAGATAAGGTTATTGACTTATGAGATAAACATACTAAATTAATTTGAAGTAAATCGGGCCATGGAAAACCAAAATGAGGGGTGAGGGATATAACTCAGTCAGTAAAGTGCTTGCCTAGCTTGTGTGAGTTCCTGGGGCCAGTCAGCAGCAGAACATGAACAGGACATGATGGTACATCCCGGAAACCTTAGCAGATGGGTTACAAGTTCCAGATCATCTCGGCTACATAGAAAATCCAAGGCCAGCCTGGAATAGATAGATATAGATATAGAGAGATAGAGATAGATAGATAGATAGATAGATAGATAGATAGATAGATAGATAGATAGATAGATATAGATATAGATATAGATATAGATATAGATATAGATATAGATATAGATATAGATATAGATATAGATATAGATATAGATATAGATATAGATATAGATATAGATAGATATTCTTCTTGTCTTAGTAAATAAATATTTCAGCTGGTAAAGGTGCCTGCCTTCAAGCCTGATCCAATCCCAGGAACACAGTGGAAGAAGGAACCTCACTTTCACAGGTTGTCCTTTGACCTCCATACATGCAGTGCAGAACATATGCCCTCTTCACACATAAACATAAGCAAGCAAGCAAGCAAGCAAACAAGCATATAAAGCCAACTTTATCTAAAGAGACCAACATGAGGTTTAGAGGAGAATATCTTTACCCTACAACCCTGACCCATCTGCATCAGAACTTCTGGGGACTCCCAGTTCTCTATCAAATTTGTCCTGTGACATAGGGGAAAGGGAAGAAATGGTGACTTCAGAAAGATTGACTTTTAGTCTAGGTTCCATCCACTAATCTTGATCTAGATAAGGCTCTCCAAGAATCAGTTTTCTGCTCAGCAAACCATCCTGACTTCATAGAGTGCTTTATGAAGCTTAAATTAGATCATGTTTGAACGGCAACTCTCAGTTACGACCAGCAGAGCCTTTTGTTGCTTAATGCTCCTCCCGCCATTCATCCAGCCATCTCTTCCTTCTTTCTATGCCAGTGTGTTCAATGCCTCCTCAATTCCATTTGATCTGATGTGTCCTGCTTTCTCCCTCTCATGTATTTATCTCCTTTCCTTCTTTAAACCCTCTACAAAACCCAATCCCTCATTAAGCCTTCCCAACTACTTAGAAAGTGCATCTTGCTTATCAGTTTTCATTTAAACTTACCAGTCAATTTCCATGACTCACTTGATATCAATTACATTTATTTCTTCCTCCAGTCATTTGATTTACATACTGGCCCAATGTTTTCTTTTTTTCTTTATGACTGTCTCTGCTGGTATCAGAGTTGAAATTTTACACGTTTTTAAGAACTTCATATTTTGCTTTATTATACATTAGCTCAGTGGGGTACTGTGACATCAGCAGAAAAGATATCATCATTTCCTATTTCTATAAATACAAAAGCAGGCTCAAGGGAGTAAGTGACTTGCCTATCGGGATCACAGCACTGGTTTTGGTCAATCACGTACCTTAACCAATTTTGATCCAACTCATACTCATGACCTTCAAGAGATCCGTCTTGCCCTGCTGTAAATGATCCTAATTCCAACAATAAAGTTGTCAAGTGCCAAGCCCCAGGAATCTAGGTCTTTGTGTACCTTCACCACGTTTCCAGACTACTCCATAGAGCCTATTTTAAACCCACATTAATACTTAAATATAAAATCCACTTTTTATAATCTGAAATCATTTAAGTGTAGAAGAATTGGAAATATTGCTTTTGGCATTCCAACAATTTAGAATTACAAGGAGTTATACTTAGATCCTGGCGGTAAGTTGAGATCTTCGGCAAAGCATTTAAGTTTTGGCTTAAAGGATTGGCAAGTTCTTTGACCAAACAGGTTCAACCATCCCTGACTATAATTCATGAGTTGGAGAGACTGTTTACTTTTATTGTAGTCAAACCTGTTCATTCTTTATCACATAAATAGTTGCAGTACATTTGGATTACACTGATCCTTATTCTCTGTGTCTCAGTTTCTATACTGCTCAGAATCTGTACTCTGTCTCTAAAATCTCCAAATTACAATGCTCTGATAATTCTCTAATTATAGTTGGATTCTAGAAGAGACTGTATGTGAAGGCATTTAGATGCTCAAGGACAAATCTGTGGAATCTTGATGACCTCATTTGTTTCCTGTGTCCCCACTGTCAATTTGATGAGCCTAGTCATGAGACAAAAGAAGACAAGTATAACATTGGAAAATACATTCAGTTTTTGAAGGATTTATGAATGTTTCTGCTGGTGTCAGAAGTAAGTCTTGATTCCCTTCTGAGTCAGGTGTTGGCTCGTGTCTCATTATCTATTTTCATGGCTGTGAACCTCTCTTAAACGGAACATATTTTAGAATATTTTTATTTTAGAAATTATGATATAATTATATCATTTACCCATCCTTCTCTTTCCTCTTTCCAGCCCTTCCCATATATCCCTCATTTTCTCTCAAATTACACACACACCACATCCAAATATTTAAATGTAACCTGCTCAGTCCATCTAATTTTACCTGTATGTATATGATTGCAAGATTTCAGAGCTGACACCTTGGTACTTAACCAATCAGGGACTCTTTCTTAGGAAAGACAATTTCTCCTACTCTCAGCATTCCTTAGTTGCTTGTGGTTCTTTGATGAGGGTTGACCCCTCTGAGCTTTCCCCTTCCCATGTAAGCATCTGCAGGTGTTGTCATTGTTCAGGTCTTGTTCAGGCAGAGATGATCATGAGGCTTAATTGGGCATAGATTCTCTGACACTTCTAGAAAACACAATCTCACAGCAAATGCAGTTTCTTTGGCTCTTACAATTTTTTTTTATCCCTCCTCCCACTGCCACCATGATCCCTGAGCCTTAGATGTAGGAGTTGTGTTGTAGATGTATCCATTGGGACTGAACATCATAGAATCTCTCTTGTTTTCTGCATTTTGATTGGTTGTAGTTTTCAGTAATGGTTTCTTTGTATTGCAAAGAGCCATATTCCTGAAGAAGGGTGAGGACTACACTTATTTGTGGACATAAGGACAAATATTTAGAATTTAGTTGGGGATTATGCTTGCTTAGTAAAGTGTCAGTTGTGGGTTCTCCTTGAAGATCTATGACATCTCTATCCCTAAGTAGCTAGGATTCTAGTACCAGGCATGATTTCTCTCTTGTTGAAAAGGCCTTAAGTTCAATTAGAGAGCTGTTGATTGGCACCAAGATATATGTGCTATGGGGATCACTGGCATGTTCATAGACAATAAGGTGATTATTGGTTGTGTACATTCCTCAGAAGCTTGAATGGTGTCCTCTGGTACCATGTTAGCTAGTTCTCAGGGAAGAGAGTTTCAGATGAGATCGAGGTCAGTTCCTCTGGGTCCTATTTCCAATGTGCATGGAATGTTGCAGCAGTGGAAACCTGCCTTTCCCCTTAGAAGGCAACCAAGGAGGACAGCAATAACTGATAATGTGCTGGAAGCCTCTTGGACAACCTAGACAAACAACTCCAAAGAGGCCTTCTCTAGCCTGATGTTACGGTTTCTGTTAGATTGCCCACGTCTCTTGTTGGCATTGTCAGCATAGGTGGGAAAATTTCATTTAAACTATAGATGTATATGTATACACCAACTTCTATATATTATATGTACTTTCAGGTGGGTAGATAATATAATGTCTTATGACTGTTTTCAGACATCCTTAGTTACATGTTATTTTACCCTCCTTCCTCCTTCTGTATTTATCTCCCCCCTCTTCTTTAATTAAGGCTGCCCCTCCCCACATTGTTTCTCATTTCCCCTTCAAGTCACTTGTCTCCTATTATTCTCCTCTCTATTCCCTACCCCCACCTCTATGATCTCCTTTTATGTTCCTGGTTGCTGCAGTTATTCCAGGTTATTATAACTATATCTGAAGTACTGGAGTTAGGAACCACTGATAAGGGAGAACATACAATGTTTATCTTTCCAGGGCTGGGTTACTGCACTCAATATGATCTTTTTTTTAACTATTACACAGACAGAGCCTGATGAAGGAGACTTAGGTCATCTTTAGCACTTTGAGTATGCTTGTGACTTTTTATTTTATTACCAAATGAAGCTTTAGATGGTTAACATAATACAGGAATTGCAGGTAATAATATTTCTTGACTCTTCAATAACCTCATATACATGATGAATTTTTGGAATTGAACTTACGTACCAGTATATAGTGCAAGTTTACTTTGCATTAAGCAATGAAGAGAAACAGGATGTAAATATGGTCTTGATTGAAGAGTACATGAGTTTGGCTCCTAAAATATCAAATTATTAAAGATATCTTAAAGCACTGAGTGGACTATAACTAATTATTAGATGAAAAAATTCATTCTATTTCTATCAGAAAGAAATTGCCAATGTGAACCCAAGGTGTTGCAAAATTAGTGCCCCACAAAGGTGTAGGAGATGTTGTCTTTTGGGTTATCAATCTATCAGGTATCATAAACGACAGCAAAGAGAGTTTAGAACATATGCCAAGATGTTAGTTGTTTGTTTCAGTTCTATATTGCAACAGAAAACAAGCATCTCAGAATCCAATAGCTTACAACCAGCAACTCTGTTACTATTTTTTTTTCAGTTATATAACCTTGCTTGGATCACCTGTGTGATATGTCCCACGTGATGCTGATTGAAACCCTTGCCAGCTCCACAGACATGTGACTGAATTGGCTGTCAACTGTGGAGAACTCACACGGCTGGTGCTTGATGTCGATTGTTAGCTTAGAGCTAATATGGTGCCATAGATTAAGTGTTCCCACTCTCCATACGAGCTGAACCTCTTACACAAGTACCTGTGTTCTAGGAAGAAGGAAGCAAAGGCTTCAGGGCCATTTAACGTGTCAAAAGTCTCAGGTCATGGACTTCCCTGCAAAGCAGTTCAGATACAGGAAGAGAAATGAACAGCATTTTTCCATAGCAGAGGGATATGTATAAAAGGAAGTGAAGGATTTTTTTTTATGATGGTGAACATTGAAGGAATATGTGATGTTGATTATTGGAGACTATGAAAGGAAAGTGTGATAATGATCGCTGGAGATTGTCTACACAGAGCGCATGCATATCCTCAAGACACGGAGAACAAATTCAAGACCTCTTGTGGTGATAACCCTGCTATGCTCGTTGCTGGCAGCTCTGCTCGCAGCCTCCTGCCTTTGCCTTCTTCCAAGCTGAGTTTTCCTGTAATCTAAACCTGTAACTTCTAAGTACAATCAAACCTGGAATGCCTGCATCTTTCTGGAATCAAAAGCCTTCTGCTGTGGACTTGCTTTCCTAGACCACAGGGCATCTTCTTGTGTAACAAGTTCTCTCTCTTTCTTCTCTATTCAGGACACTGATGCTCAGTCCCCTCTAAGGGTCTCCAGGAACACCTAGTTCTAGCTTGCCCATGTAGAATTTGAACTGCTTCTCTTAATAGCCTGCTTTTAACACTAATAGAGCATAGGATGGACAGATAGCCATGCAAGGGCTTAAAAAATTAAACAAATACTGACTGAGCCAAGGACTTAAGCGCATGATGTTTGCAGAACAGAGGAAGAGAGAAGAAAGACTTTGAAGAAAGGTAGGGTGCATGAGAAAATTCATGTGTGGCACTAGGTGCTGACAGCCAGGCAAAGTTCAGATTTGATGTGATATGTAGTGGTAAGCCACTGTACATTCTTGAGATGAGGTGTGGCTTGGCAAAATGATATCTAAGCAAGATTAGTAAAGGGATGGAATGTAGGGCAGAGTGGAGAAAGTGAAATGGAAGAGGCCAGTGGTTACTGGGCTCAGGGGATGATGAGCACCAACATGAGAGAGGCTACAGTGGAAATGATGGATATATTGCAACTTCAGAGTTGCACTTTATTTATTCATTTACTTGTCTACTTTTGAGACAGAGTCTCACAATGTAGCCCTGACCTCACAGAACTCACTATGCAAACCAAACTGGCCTGGAACTCACAAAGGACCACCAGCTTCTGCCTCCTGGGTGCTGGGACTAAAGGCCTATAGGTTACCATGGCTAGCGGCAGTGATTTCTTGGCCATGGGAAATTCTAATGATCACCTGAACATAGACTGACAGCAGTGTGTACAAAGCAACAGACTGGGAAAGACTCAGGGAAGAAGTCTGCTAAACAGCTTACTTACCTAGGATGGCAGACACTGGCCTAAGGAGTAATGACTCAGGACAAGTGAAGGCAAAGGAGCTGGGTTTTCATGACTGTTTTAACTGAGGAGAAAAGGAGACAGAATGCAGTCACAGTGACTCATCTGGGCCTTGACAGCTGTTGGCCCTATCAGCAGAAAGATGGGCCTCTATCATCCTACACAAACTGTCTGTCCTGGTTACTAGGTCTGAGGGTTCCCCTGGGGATCATTTGTATCACTTTGCTCCAGACAAATTTGATGCCAAGGATTCCAGTCAACTGTCACAGGTAGAGGAATAGGCTGAGATGCTCAATCATCCTTTGGGCAAACAGCCAGATCCACCAGACCCTGAGCTGCAAAGTGGCACTGCACTGGCTCGTCCTACTTTCACGTCACAGAGTCTGTCTCACCCTCAGGCTGTCTCTGGAGGAATGAGGCCCCTCCTCCTCCCCTCCTCTCTCTTTTCTATTTAAAGCTTAGCACATAAATGTTTCTATCATTTGTCTCTTTCCCTTTTAATGGGATTTAGCCTTCGCCTCTCTCAATCAATGCCTAGCATCTAAAAGTCTCCATCATTCTCAAGTTTTTAACCAAGGAGAAGGCGTCTTCCTTTCTGCTTCAGTGCATGTACTCTGAGAGATACAAGAAATATTCCCTTATATAACCAATGCAATCATCACCTACTTCTTCCTATTACTAAATATAAATTTTTTGAATCACACATGTACAATAGAATGCGATTTCCAAATTTTAACACTAAAGATAAAGCAGGCCATTTAACCATTCGTGTCTCAGTTCTGACTCCCACCATCCTTCCAAAGCACATTAGTGTAGAGTTTGTTTCCTGTCTTTTCAGATGTGTTTGTTTGGTTGGTTGTTTTGCAAGACAGTGTTTCTCTGTGTATCCCTGGCTGTCCTGGAACTTGCTCTGTAGACCAGACTGGCCTTGAACTTGGAGATCTGCCTGTCTCTGCCTCCTGAATACCGGGATTAAATGCATGCACCACTGCCAGGCTCAGATGCATATATTTTAAAGGATATATTTATATATGAAATATATAATTATACACATATACACCTAATAAAAATTGCTAACATATTAAAACAGTAAACAGAAACTACTGATACCTTCAGAATGGATGGCTGTAAATGTGTTAAAACAATGGAACCCAGACTTAAAAGAACACATATTGTACAGTTTGACTCATAATATTTTGCAAGAGAAGAAACTGTAAGAATAGCAACATGTCAGTCAGGCAGTGATGGCCCATGCTTTTAATCCCAGAGTCAGGAGACAGAGGCAGCTGGATCTCTGAGTTCAAGGCCAGCTTGGTCTTTCAAAGTGAGTTCCAGGATAGCCAAGGCTACATAGAGAAACCCTATCTCAAAAGCTCCAAAAGGAAGGAAGGAAGGAAGGAAGGAAGGAAGGAAGGAAGGAAGGAAGGAAGGAAGGAAGGAAGGAAGGAAGGAAGGAAGGGAGAAAGGAAGGAAGGAAGGAAGGAAGGAAGGAAGGAAGGAAGGAAGGGAGAAAGGAAGGAAGATACTAAAGGCCAACTGTTTTTTGTTTTGTTTTGTTTTTGGTTGTTGTTGTTGTTGTTGTTGTTGTTGTCAACCATTTATTTAGCTCTGTCTCTACTATTATGTAGTAGTAGAGTTCGTTCTTTTCAACTGCTATACAATTCTTCCATTACACACATATTGAATTTTTCATTTATTTAGTCCTGGTACTCATGGTTCTTTAGATTCGTTTCCAGTTCTCTGCTAATAAAAAGTCAAAGCGATGGATAGCATTGTGCACATCTGAGAGAGTGACGGCACGGTGGACATATAGACGTGGTGATAGAAGAATTAACATGAGTTAGTAGTTCTTACTGCCCTTGAAGCTCTAAATAACATATGCTGTGCTTTGCTTCTGCAATCTCAATTCCTTTCTACCTCCGATAACACCCCTTAACGTAGAAAGAGGTAGTTATAAAACAGCAGTTCTGACCTCAGCGTCTCTGCTTCTATAAACATGCTTGCTTGTGAACCTTAGCCATGTGGCACAAAGTTCAAACCTTAGCCCACCAGTAAGAGGTCAAAATGATGCAGTTTAGCCTACAAATGTTGAAAAACAAAACAAAACAAAACAAAAAAATTGGATCTGGGCCCAGTCTCTGTCCCCAGAATTCTAGCTTCCTGGGTGTGCTGGCTGGGTCTGCCAGAAACAGTTCTCCAACTTTCCAAATGCACGTTTGGTTTCTTGAAGGTCTGATATCTCCAGCAGTAGCAGTGTTAAGAGGTGAAGTATGAATTGTGGACTTCATAAATGTTTTCAGTAGCAAAACACACTTGCCCTTTCACTAAAATACTTACTAACTCTTTCTGTCGTCAAAGCAACAGATGCTTACTCCTCTAATTCTGCTTTTAGAGGCCAACACACCATAAAATTATACTTTCCTTTATTTTTAGCTAAAACATTATAGTGCAAGTTAAGCACAGCCAGAGATCTACCTCCTTACCATTCTAACCTTTAGATGTGCACCTTGAGCTAAATACACCCACAATCTTATCTCTGTTTTGCCTTCTTAAATTATGATCTTAAACTGAGCATGCTCAGAATGCAGTACTTAACTGGGCCTTCTCAGGACTTGTCTTCCCCCTTAAATGAATATGTATAGGTTGCCTGAATAGAAGCCCCAGGCTTTCTTTGTGGAGGGCCCTGCTCAGTTCTGCCTCT
The DNA here is from genome assembly GCF_000001635.26 of Mus musculus. Taxonomy (NCBI): domain Eukaryota; kingdom Metazoa; phylum Chordata; class Mammalia; order Rodentia; family Muridae; genus Mus; species Mus musculus. Next base: position 146,551,388 of record NC_000068.7, on the reverse strand, counting down.
CTCCACTCACCAAGATGCAATCCACTCTATTGTTCACTTACACTACTAACAAAGTTTTGCTTTGTTTGACACAGGGTATCATATAACTGGAGCCTTAAACTGGATCTAACTCCTGTGCTGGGATTACAGGTCTGTGCCACCAGACCCAGCTAACATGGGCTGCATCAGCCTCTGCTTGAAAATGGGATGGAATGGGTACCCAAATGGATCTCAGTGCCATAGTGTTGGAAGAGGTTCCAGTGTTTTGCCTGTTGACTGCAAGGGGAGAAACTTGCTTATCAGGAAAAGAGCCAGATATTAAGGGTGAGTAAGGATAAAGAGAACCACAAAGAACTGGTCAAAGACATGAAAGAAAGCATAGTAGTGTAAGCCATGTTGTCTTATTTACTCTTTGATTGCTGTGATAAAACACCACAGCCAGCCAATGTATAAAAGAAAACATTCGATGCAGCATACAGTTACAGAGGGCTAGAGCCCATGGTAGTGGAGCAAAAGGATAGATGAGACTCCTATCTTGGTCCACAAACAAGATGGAGGGAGGGAGGGGAAGGAGGAAAGGAGAAGAGGGGAAGGAGAGAGAGAGAGAGAGAGAGAGAGAGAGAGAGAGAGAGAGAGAGAGAGAGAGAGAGACAGACCCAGTGACACACTTCTTAATCCTTCCTAAACAGTTCCAACTAGGGACCAAGTATTCAAACACTTGTGTGGGACATCTCATTCAAACTACCACACCATGGCAAGATCTTGTATGATGTTTAGAAGCAAATAGGCTTCTGGGGCAGCAAAGATGTATTTACATCAACTGAGTCTATTATATAGTGGAGCGTGTATTAACTGCTCTGCACACATATTTTATTTAATCCTTATGAGACTTGAGAGACTACAAAAGGATAGTCTGCCAGAGAAAGAAAGATGATCATTATGCACACAAGATGTGCCCTCAGACCATAGATTGATGTTCCATAAGCCAGCAAGACATCCAGGAGCCAGATGATGGGAAGTATCTGTAAGACGGAGTATTTTGTCATAGGACAGTAAGTGATTAGATTAGGAGAATTGGAAGTTTATTATCTGTTAGCCAGAAGTGAATAGGACCTCAAGACCAAGGCCAAATGATAAAAGAGGCTTCCCTTTCACTGCACAGTTCTGCTGTGTTAAAATGTGTGATTTCAGCCAGACATTGGGGTACATATCTATAATCACAGGACTTGTTAGTCTGAAGCAGGGGTACACCATGCAACTCTGTCTCAAAAAAGGGGGGACAGAAACTTCTACACAGTGTATGTGGTTGAACTCCAGGTATCAGTGGTAGGTGCCATTCCTCTTAGGAGTTAAAGAACCTCAGAGAACTAACATGCCACCCAATGATGGACAGATATAGGAAACTCTTGACAATGTCTTTCTAACATGCCGGGCTGTGAATTGGCCTCTTCAATTCTAGCACACTTTTGGGAGTGCCTCTTTTTTTGTTGTTTTAAAGTAACTCTCAACTCCTGAATTCTCTCCCTCCGTTAACAGGATGTTATTAAAAATGAGCCAAGTTGCCCACGGACTTTCAGGAGGGGATCAGTATGTACAAGCACTTGTCTGTCTGTTTTGTATTCCCCTGGAGTGGTTCTGTCTGTTCTCTGCTAAGACAGGATCTGACCTCCCTCTGCTCAGACGGGACCCACTCCAGCCTCTCAGCTCTATGTGTAGAGGTTACAAGGCTCACATACAACTAACTACCATTGAGAAGCTGCCGGTGAGGGAGAGGGTAGTATTCTGGCCTCAACACTCAGCTTCTGGCTGAATCCCACAGATCTGATTGTTGAGGGTGAGAGCTGGGGAGGAGATGCTATTGTGGAGAAAGTGGGAGGCCACTTTAAGGAATTTACATAGTACCTTCAAGTTGGTGTTGGCAGGACTGTATTCATCCGCAGCCAGCTACCGGCTCAAAGGCTTAACTGACAAAGCTCCAGCTCCTTCCCTGAGCCAGTTAGAGGAGGCAGTCTAAACTCTCTCGCTTGAGTAAACTCATAGTTCCTACTGGTTCCTAGTCCTGAACAATATCTACAAATAGGGCGCCAGGCATTTCCTTTATTGGCAGCATAGTGACTTTTCCTAGGATAAGCTCAAAATGGAAGGGCCAGAGGCCAGTCTGTACTTAATGGAGTTGGGGGAGGGGGACTGTAACCATAGCAGCAGCAAGAATAACACTAATAGTAGGGATTATGCATGGAGCCCTCTTTCCAGGCCAGGCCACAGTAGGTGGCCTTCATGAGCCCAGACAACCCTTTATCATCAATGGGTCCACATTACCTTCGAGGAAACTCAGTCTGAAAGAAGGAATTTGCCCCAAATCCTAATCCTGCAACTGCTAAGCGACTCAGCCAGGAAGCCAAAATTAACACCCAGACTCACGTTCTATCTGGATTTCTCCTTCTGAATTTTTTTTCCTCAAAATCTTTGGTGTTACGATTTAAAACAAAACAAAACAAAACAAAACAAAAACAAAAACAAATCAGGCTGGTGACAGCTCAGTGATAGAGTACCAGCCTAGCATGTTCAAGGCCCAAGCCCCAAAAGAAAAGAAAAAAACAAAAATGATTTGGTGCCGTAGCAGCACAGGTAGGTTGTCCTAGCACTTAGGAGGTAGAGGCCCAAGGATCAGAACCTAAGGTTAACTTGGTTACAAGGTAGATTTGAGGCCGGTCTGGGTTACTTGGGACTCTGTCTCAAAGAAACAATAACAAATAAAATAAAAATTCAAAATGGGTGGGGGGTTGGATGGGGTGGGTGCTAGAGAGATTGCTCAGCAGTTTAAACACACACATACACACAACATTCTTGCAAAGAATCCAAATTTAGTTCTCAGCATTACATTGTGCAGCTTACAATGCCCATGAACTCTAGGGGATCCCCAGAGTCTCTGTGGGCACCTGAACTCATGGGTGCATATACACACACGTAGACACATAATTTAAAAAACAAATAATAAAAAGAAATGAATCTTTGGAGCTGGAGCGATGGCTCAGCAGTTAGGAACATGATTGCTTTTTCCGGAGGACCCAGCACCCACATGGCAGCTCTCAGCTCTCAGTAACTCCAGTTCCAGGGGATCTGACACCCTCACACAGACAGGCATGTGGGAAAAACACCAATGCACGCGAGCTAAAAATAAATATTAAAAAAAAAAAAGAAAAGAAAAGAAAGAGAAAATTCAGACAGAAGGGCAGAGGAGAGGGCGTGAAGATAGAGTGGGCAATGGTCCATCCTAGGCTGTAGTTGGGTGAGATTCACTCTAATGCTCGAAATCACAGTAGGATTAGTGTGGTTGACAGTACTTAATATATACTACATAATAGCTGGTGGAAAGATCTCAGGTGTTCCGAGAATAAAGGATCGGTGTTTGAAGTCACCAAGCATGCCAGCTCCCCTGACACTCGTCATACACCAGCAGTAAAGTGTCACCGCATACCCTATAAATGTGCCTGGTTATTATGTCACTAAAACAAGCATGCGTAAGTAAGCACGGTGAGAGACAAGTGGTCTGAGACCAGTCTCTTCATTCATGATGAATTCACAACCAGTCCAAAAGAAACAGGAGATTCTGAAATTCCGCACTGGCGCAGAATCCTTGGTGTTTGACATGTGCCCGCTGTGGATTTGGTAATTTGCCATTCGGTAAGTTCTTTATGCACAACTTTCTCCTCAAGCTGGCAAGCAAGTGTGATGACCTTTTTGTGAGATCTCTGAGCTGCTGACTCTCCCCTTACCACTCCACACTGATGCTTGTTCACTTCCCAAATTACCACTGAGGAACTGCCATCCCCATCCCTCCACCCCTACCCCTCCATCCCCGTTCCTCTACCCCCCCTCCATTCACACCCCTTCATCCCCACCCCTCTACCCCCACTTCTCCATCCACACCCTCCACCCCAACCCCTCCACCCCCACTCCTCCATCCCTACTTCTCCACCCCACTCCACCCCAACTCCTCTATCCACACACCCTACCCCACCCCCTCCATCTCCATTCCTCCACCGCTACTCCTCTACCCCCAGACACAAAGAATAGATCTACAGAGATGTTCACTTGAGCATGCCTTACCCATGAAAGGCAAGGCTATTGAGTACTAAACTGTTTCCATACAGCAGTTTTTTCTTTTTTCTTTCTTTCTTTCTTTTTTTCTCGAGAATTCAAGCAAGACTTCAATCCGGACGACCTGGAGCAGTGATTGGCTTTGGGACTGGAGCATGTCAGCCTTATTTCATGGAGTACTCATCCTCCAAATGTGTGCACATTCCATCCTGAGGGCAGCCAGGGGGCTGGAGGTGAGCCTGTTTCCTGCAGACTAATGTTTCTCAAGGGGCGACCATTTCATGTGTCTACCCACGTGCCACTGTCAGTCCAGCCAGAAGGCCACCTCCTAAAATCGGTGCTGGGAGACTAATTGGTTTACCAAGAATTATTAAAAATGTTAGTGTATTTTAGAAAACAGGAGCACTTACTGCATTTCCTGCTGTTTCAGGATAAGAACACAGACAAAATGACTCCAAAGTATTAGTTAAAAGTGAGTTTTAATCTGATCGGTTGGGATTTTGTTTTTCATAAACCAGATTACATAATATGCTCTCTCTGCCACCTTTAAGCCTGCTTGGTCCACGCCAAGCTGTATTCGTGCTAATCGCTTGCGACACAGTACCAGAGTAGACTCCCTACCATACCGATTTTAGTTGGCAGAACTCAGCTCTTGAGACTCCGTGCTCTGTCCCCATTAGTGCCGCGATATTGCAGAGCGTCACCCTCTTACCCTCTGAAGCAGCACTACATTTGTCACAAACCAGTGAGTCCCATGGCGATGGGAGAAAGTAATAAGATGCTGTTAAGAGCTCTGAAGTTCTGAGGTCCTGGGTCACATGCCAAGCATCTCGGAGGAACATTCATTTAATCCTCCAGTCTCTCTTAGCTGCCGAGGCCAGGCTGCATCCAGAGGGCCAGCAGGGAGTTCACTAAGGGAACATTTACAGAGGTGAGGGCAGAGTGCCGCGACCCACGTGGGATGGTGAGAGCCATAGCAACAATGGGAACTTTTCAGGACATATAAGACAGTAGGTAGGGTCAGGAAAAAGGTAAGGTTGCTGGGCGTCTCTCCTGCTTCAGGCAGCTCCCATTGGCCACACCCAACTAGCAGGCAGAGGGCTCTGGGGAATATTAACCAATCAGAGAGTTCATGCTCTTGGCATAGATTATGAAAAAAAAAATTGGACCCATGAAAAGCAAGCAGAGAAAAACGAGCATAACATAGTGGTCACTGTTTTCATTCTTAACCTAAAATACTCAGCAAGAGATGGGGCAGCTGGGGTCAGAGTGTTGGGCTAATTTCCCCCAAGTCAGCTGGAGATTTGGAGCCAGGCTTCCTGACTTAGGCTGCCCTTGATTTGGTCTCTGTGGTCCAGTTACTTTTTCCCATTTTGGACTCAGATGAGCAAAACTCTGCCCATTGTCCAAATCCATCACTTTCCCTGTGACAAATAGGAGCTTACTACAGTCTCTCGGGCCAGTTTTCTCTTCTACGGAAGTAGTTTCAACTCTTCAACTGCCAGACTTGATCTTAGTGTCATCTTACAGAGCCAGACATACTTCAATGAACTGCTGTCCTCCTGGCCTGACGCTTGTACCAGTTTGTTTTCCATTGCTATGATGAAGTACCTGAGGTTGGATAACTAATAAAGAAAAGGAGTTCACTTAGCTCACAGTTGGGGAGGTTTACAGTTTAAATAGTACAGTGCTAGATTTGATAAAGGCTCCACAACTGTATCACTTCATGACAGGTAACACCATGGAAGACGCATCACAGGATAGATCACAGGATAAGACAGGAGGTCACAGAGCCTCTGGAATCCAATGAGCTTAACTCCCTGACTCAGGTTCACCTCCTAAAAGTCCAACTACCTCTCATCCCTACACTGGGGACCAAGCTTGCAATGACCTTCAGAGCATAATAATATTGTATATGAGATCCCCTCTCATATTGCATTCTATACTATGGAAAAGGTGACATGGATGAATGTGATGTCCCGAACTGTTCCCGTTCTTTCTCGGTACTGACAGTCCTGAATGTGATTGGGGCCTAGTGAGTTTGCCTAACTTAAAATATTTCTACTGCATTTTCTAGGAGTTCATGTTTTATATTCTCTGGTGGTTAACCTCTTTGTTTCATTTTGCTGAATGGAAGCAAACTTCAAAATATTCACATAATAATTTCTAAAAGCTTTACTGTTTCTCTAATTTTTGAGGTTTTTTTTTTCGGTTTTGTTTTGTTTTGTTTTTAAATTTCTCATACTTCTGCCTTTCTTCCTAATCAAAATAGTTGTCTGGGTGAGGTGAGTGAGTTGGGTGGGGTAGGTGGGGTGGGTGGGGTGGGTGGACAAAGCCAAAGAATCCAGTACTACAGAGTAGATGGTAGAGGTAGAAAGTTTAGTGTAGGCAGCTCCCAGTCAGAACACTCTGAAATGGCCTGATATAGCAGTCTAGGAATAACCTCAAGGGATATTTGCAGTCATCTCTAGCTCCACCCATGGCTTCTTAATTCTTTGTGCCCTAGGCATCCTCTGGCCTTCAGGGCCTCTAACCAGCAGAGGGAAGCTTTCTCTGTACAGGGGGTTGGAGTTAATGGCCTAAGCACAAGAATTGGTGGATAAACATGTCAGTCCCCATATTCCCAGTAGAGTAATAATTATGTGCTGTATTAAACACACAGCTCCTTGAGGAGCTAGGGAGGTGGACTTCTCTCCAGCTCAAACTTCATAGCCCTCTGGGGACAGTCCCTGGCACTTGATCTTGCCTGCTTTCATCACTCCCTAATTGTGAGAAACTGATGATTGGATTCAGTCCATGACTTTGGTCCTGCCTAAACTGTCATAGGTAACCACAGCTCAAAAGCTAAGTAGATATTTATCTTACTAAACCCGGTTGAAGGTCAATGTAGTGGTACACACCTTTAGTCCAGAAGCAGATCTTTGTGAGGCCAACCTGGTTTACATTAAGAGCTCCAGGC